>NW_027186359.1:71339-81341 GCF_028583685.1 Petaurus breviceps papuanus | reverse complement strand
CCTCCTCCTTCTTCTTCTTTCTTCTTCTTTCTTCTTCTTCCTTCTTCTTCTCCTTCTCCTTCTCTCTATAATTATCACACTGCATGAATAGTGATAGATTTTTTCCCTTTCAGTTGAGAATCCTTTGGATTAGGTTGGTACAACTTCAAGACAGTCCACACTTGCTATCCAGTCCTTAATAGTTGTACTCTATCCCTAGGTAGAAATTGTTCTTCCTGTATTTTAGGCTGTGGTCCCAGAAATCCAGTTCCCATTCTCAAATAGCATCTTGCTAATCCCTTGTTCACTTCCCAAGTCTGTCCTTGCCTCTTCAAAATTCATTGTACAGTAAAACACCACTTGTGTCTCTAAGGTTTTCATTTTTAACATGAGACTTTACAATTTTTCCCAGAACGGGAATGAACTGGATGAGGAGGTGCCTGGACTGGATTCCTATTCACTTGAGGTCTTTAGGAAGAGGCTGAATGGTCCTTTGTTAGTTTCCTGGTTCAGGTACTGATTGGACTAGATATCTGAGGTCCCTGCCCATGCTGAGGTTCTGTGAAGCTAAGTGCCTTTCCCTGAGTAGATATATAGCCACAGGAGGAGCCAAGATTAAATCAGAAACTTGGGGCCCCAGTTAGGAAAGACCAGACGTGGGTGCCTTCTTGCTCTGTGATCATCGGGAGTACACAGTCAGTGACTAAAATGTGCCTGGAAATGACCTGTCACTCAGAGAACTTTTCTTTTTCCAGCCCTAAGATACTCTTCCCTCCCATTATGCTTCCCTTTATGGGCACTGAAGTAGCAGGTGTCATTAAATAAGCATTAAGACCCAACAGGGCATGTTTTACAGGACTATTACCACATGCCTGGTACTCAGTGACAAATGGAGACCCAGCCAGGCATGATGTATAATGGGCCAGAAGCACCCCCTGGGGTGTGGTAATGCCATTAGGATGTGGGTCTCTTATTGTTAAGAGTCATTTAAAGTATCACAGCAGCCTTGCTTCTGATGTGGGCTTAATGCATGCACTGTATACTCTTCCTCTGGAAAGAAATTGCACAGGAAGGCAGAGGAGGAGAGAACATCCCTCCCCACAAGAATGCAGTCATCTCAGGAGGACTTGATTTGCTTGCTTCTCCCTTCAGGGCTGTGCTCCCTCCCTCTACCTTGGGAAGTCCTCTGTAGCAGGGGGACTTTTCCCAAGGGATGACTATCAAATTGTGTATTCACCTTGGAAGAGAATAACATTAGCTCACATCTCCAGAGGACTCTGCAGTATGCCATTTTCAGACCTCTTTCCCATGCGGATTCTATGTGGTTCACAGAGCAAGTGCTATTATCTGCATTTACACATCAAGAGTCTGAGTCCTGAAGAAGGTGAATGACTTTCCTTTGGTCTCTTAGACTATTTTCAGATCTTAAATGCTACAAAAACAATAGTTGTCACCATCATTATCACCACCATTACTTTCATTCTTCTCGTCTTGTAGCTAATGGCAAGCTGATGGAAATATTCCTAGGACAAGCCACCATCCTACCATTGTTCTTTTATAGTTAATGTTTGCTGAATTACTGTGATGGTGGGGAAATGACTGCTCTTTGGATCAAACCAATTCTTGAGACTTAAGCTTACCTGCTGTAGAGTCACCGAAGCATCTTTGGGGCAACTCCTGGAGCAGAGAAGATGGTAGGATGATGTAAACCTTATTCTCTTTCCAGGCTATTTCTGTTTCTTCTAGCTGTCTATATTTTGAAAGTTTCCCATTCCACTTATCTGGGATGTTATGAATATGCAGTGTGAAAAGTACTGACCTTAAATCTCTGTGAATATCCATTGTGTCTGAGCGATTGTAGGCAACAATCTGTCTGAGGTCACTCTCTGGGCCCAGTACAGTTATTTGCTGAATTCTTGAGGATCTTTGGGGATCTGTAGTTATAGTATGGGGACCTCTTGTCCATTAGTTTATGAAAGATCATGAGGTCCCAGTGTGTGATTCTGACCATGCAATTGTGGTTTTCTTGGCCCTTGGGAAGTACTGATTTTTTGCCACTTGTGGCAACATTTTGTATAGTTATCATTCCCTTGCACAATCTGCATTGATAAGTGGGTCTGGGTTCCTTTGGGAGAACCCTTCTTTAATTTCTAGTGACAGTGACTTGTTCTTGTGCTGCTCTCTTAAGTTCCTCTATTTCTGCAAACAAATCTACGTGACTCAACAATGTGTTTAATGTCACATTGTTGGCATTGTTGACCCCAGATGTAATGGATGTCATCCATAGAAGACCTTTCTATTATACCTTGGGATGACAGTTTCTTCTTAGGCTCCATCTAGAGGTGAATTTCTTTGGTTTTCATGTGAGGAATCCAATGGCACATGCCTATTGTCAGTCTTGGCCCATTGCTCTAAGATGTGAGGTCTGCTCATTCCAGGATTTTTGCGAGGCTTCCCCTTTCACTGTGCTCTGAGAAGCTCCATTGATTTCTTATGCCTTTTTCTTGTGATGATGGTGGTCAAACAGTCAGGCTAGGGCTAGTATCCATCTTGTTGACTCTAACCCTAGCACCTTTACCCATCACTAATCAAAAGATCTTTCTTGAGTTCTAATGCTTTATATTTTATCCCATTTCCCCATTAAGTTAGGAAAAGTGATTGGAAGATGCACCAGAGATTGGATTTGGGGAGGGGAAAGTTGAGAGGTCTTGTGATGTCAAAGGAGGGAAGGAAGGAGAAGTCGGAGGAAGGTGAAAGCAAAAAAGATCAAAGAAGAAAGAGGTAGAAGGAGGAGGAGCATAGAGAAGGGCTCAAGAAAGAAGGAAAGAGCAGTTAGTGAGATGGGCAAGACAAAGGACAGGAAGGTAGGGGTGACGTTCTCTGTTCTAAGGAGCAGATAAAGTATTGATAAGGCAAGGGAAAAAAGAAGGAAAGCAGGAAGCAATGGGGAGGGTGGCAGAGAACCACAGGGGGCTGTCAGGGTCCTGGGAAAACAGAGCCAGGCATACCAAGACTTTGGATGGACTCTATTGTCCATTAGAAGTTCTTCTGGGCTTCACCGCCATCCCCCAAGAATGACTAAGACCTGAACACTCCACATTCTCAGCTCTGACTCCTCCCAGAGCCTTCCTTTTTTACATCAGCTGCTTCGCTTGGCTTCCATTCCACTAAATAACATGCCTCCTGCCCCTGAGTACCCCTTGTCCTCCAAGCCCATTTTGTCTGTCATTTTCCCTTATCAGAGTGTAAGGTCTTTGAGGTCAGGGGCTGTCTCTTTATTTGTATTCCCAGCTTTTGGCACAGTTCCTGACACATAGTACCGTAGGTACTTAATATTACTAATTATAATTATTAATATATTAAACTTATTGAATGGAACTGAATGATCTGGGCTTGAGTAAGGAACAGAAAGAGGACAATAAACCGAATTTGTTACCACCTAAAGTTGTTCTGAATATGATGGTTTCCGTGGAACTTCTCTTTCACCCTTAACTTCACAGGGTCTGGATGGCTCTGGGACTTCCCACACTTACGGTTTTGTTTAAGTGCCATTGCACGATGCCACAGGGGATCCAAGCTTTGTAAAGATGAGCATGTAAAGTGGCACAGACCTGAGGAAGCTCAGTTACACCCGCCTTTGCTTCAAGATGACTGACTCATCTGGATTTTGTGTGATTTCCTCCACTCCAGTCCCTGCCACTAATCCTCTTACCCAGAGAAGCGAGTCAGCCCCAATGGGGGGATGGGCAGAGCCTTAGGGGAAGCTCTGGGGGAGGGGGGGTACAGAATCTCATTGTCTTCTATTACATTCAGAGTCAGCGTGATTCCCTGGGTGATCCCAAGAGATAGAAAGCTGCCTCCTGCCCAGGCTCCATGAAACCTTGTCCCACTTATCTGGAGAGACTTAAGGCCCCTCTGGGGTGGCCCACTGAGGGCAGAATGTCTGATCCAGTGCCACCACCAGCCTGAGGGGGAGGGGAATTTCCAGGTTAAGTACCTCCTTCCTCTGCCCTCTTGTTCCCTCCTCCCATCGTTTCCCTCCCTTATGGCTTTCCTACTCTGCCCTACCTACCCTTCCTGTTTTCTTCCCTTTCTGTTCTCAGAATTCTATAACAGATGCAGCTTTTTCTGTGGCCTCGCATCTCTGGGGTCATATTCTGGGTCTTAATGTCAGGAGAAGGGGCTCACAGGTTGAGCAGAATCAAAAACATCTCTCTGCACTTCCACTAAAAGGATCCCAACCCACTCAGTCTGCTCAATCAGCTTTAAGTGCTTGGAGGTAAATAAAGAGTGGGTAGAAATCAACCCGCCTCCATTTTATTTCTGAGACCTTAAAAGGTGAAAACATATATCAATCAATCAACCAAAGGACCTTAGATTAAGTTGAAAAACTTGCTTACACCCCAGCAATAATTTATAAATTATCAATCCAATTGAGAAGTGAGTAAGTTCCAGAAAGCAGAGTTCTCCCTGAACCCCGTCCCCTCCCCAAGGAACAGCCTGGAGGGGAAGGAGAGGTCCCTGGTCCCTCCTCCTTCATCTTTGGCCAGAGGAAGATTTCCAGCTTTGAAAGGTCCAGTTGGGCTTTACATCCTCCAATATGTGCTCTAAATGGCATCCCTGGGGATCATTTGGTGGTATGGTCAGCATCATCAGGAGCCATGGGCAGACTGGGCTCATGGCTTCCCAAGGGGCCCAGGAAAGAGGAAGGAGAAGGAGAGGGAGAGCTCAGGAGTATGGGAACCAATAGTCCAGACTTTGGGATGCACTGAGGACAGGCTCCTCAGTCTCTAACCCAGGGACAATCTGAATAGGTTAGCTCTACAGTTCCAACTCAATTGCCTCACACAAATGATGCTGCCAATTTACATCTGAACCTGAGGAGGAAACACCATGTCTCCATCCTGACACCAGGCAAATTTGACCCTTGAACTTTAACTCCATTACCTAGCATGGTGCCTGGCACCTGCATAACACATATGAAGAGTTCATTGGTGGATGAATTGATTAAAGGATCAATTATTAAGGCTAGACAGGTGGCTGGCTATCTCCAGTGGCCCAGATAAAAAGATGGTCATAGGAAAGAGGAAGGGAAGATGATTCCCAACCTCTCCTCATTCCCAGGCTCTACACAGAAACTGAAGGAGAGAGGAGCGCTTTCCCAGTTCTGTGATCTTGGCAAGATCCCTGTATAACAGGGGTCAAAGGTTAGAACCCCCCTGAAGCCCCTTCCAGTTGCATATCCTATGATTACCTTCTTTCCATGGCTCCCCTCCCCAGCAAGGGCTCTCTTCTTTCCTTGATCTTGCATTTACCTCCCCGCCTCAAGGTACCAAAGTAATTGAGCTTCCTTTATACTCCCTCACAGGCCTGCACCCCTTTTAAACAAAGTCAGGCCCTAGTATCTGCCCTAACAAACATCTCTTCTCATAGGATCCTCCATTGAGAGCCATTGAGGCCATTGAATCCAACCCCCTGACTTCACGGAGGAGAAATTCGATGATTTGCCCAAGGTTGCTCAGGCAGCTAGGTGCAGAAAGTGTGCATGCCTGTCCACAGGCGTATGAGGCCTGGGTGCCAGGGTGGATTTTCCAAGGGTACTATCGGGGCCAAAGGTAAGGGCTGCACAGGAGTTATTTAGGTAGGAGGAGCATTCCAGGATGTGCCAATTAATCCTTCTGCTACACCCTCTACTTCCAAGAGTTGGACCAAAGTGGAACATCATTTCTTAGTCACTTTCTCTGTGCCAAGCACTAGAAAAAGCAATCCAGCCCCTGATCTGGCATAGGGAGCTGACATTATAAGAGGGGCAACACTACATTCAGGAGGGTTCATCTTCTGGGAAGATGGAAAGACCTCATGGCCCATAGTACTGATCAAGCAAAGCCATGGTGATGATGGCTTTGTGGCCTATGGGGTCCAGTGTACAAAGCAACAAGGCAGACGGTGAAGTCCCAGGGTCCTTGGAGAGCAATGACAAGGCAGATGGTCCCTAAACAATGGTTCTTGGGAAAAGGCCGATGTATACAAGGGTCTGAGTGGGATAGAACTCTGGGTTATCTCAAGCAGAAATGCCAACTGGGCTGTGGGGTTTGGGGCAGGTCCCCAAGTCTTGCTCTCTGGCAGACTGAGACAAGGAAGGGAAAGATCTTTGACTCTCTGCCCTGGTAGCTGCAACCATTGGCCCTTCATCTTAAGGGCAGCCCCCAACAGTGAAAGCCATCCCCCACTGGGTGCCAAGGGGTGCACCCACCTGTAGGGGGAGGCCAAGTCTGGGACTGGCTGACCTCCTGATCAGAGAGAACGAAGCCAGTCTGCAGTGTTTTTATTACTGATTGGAACCCTAGTCCTGAAGGAGGAGGAATATGAGCAAGCAAGCAGTCACCCACTTTCCCAGCCTCCATCCCAGTGTACTTGGAGACACTGTTCCCAGCTTCATTAACCCCCTAATAATTATACTAATTACCTCATCTCTACAGAGACACGAAAAGCACAATATCAAACTCAGCTCACAGCTTACAATGGGAGACAATGCAGCTCAGTGGCATACATGGCCATTAAGTCCTGAAATATTTAGGCCAAACAGAGTTAGTGCTGGCTGAATGACATTGGCTCAGAGCTGCAGTTGGAAGCAGGCTTCAACTTCGGGGCAGTGGGCTTCTTAAGCTCAGGAGAAAAGTTGGGAACATTTTCCTCCCTAAAGCTCAGCCCACCACATGTACTGAACTTCTGGGACTCTCTGGGGGTGCAGAGCAGAGTGAATGGGAAAGGTCGGAGCCTCCACAGAGGCTGACAGAAACACTTAGGGAGACGTAAGCAAAGGGAGCAGTGGGAATGAGCATTTCAACCCCAAAGGCAGAACAGGACAGAAAGCAGAGGGTGTGGGGAGGAACTAGTGACATTCCCCTGCTCTACCCTGAGAATTAGAGCATTATGAGCCTTTGGATTCTAGGAGAGGTGGCTGGGCCCTCCCACTGACCTCATCATCCTTGACCATCCTGACCATCACTGATTACCTCTGCCCTGGTCAGACTACATCAGAGCATTTTAGGAAGGATTCAGAGAAGCTAGAGTACATGCAGAGAGGAGCAGCCAGGAGCCCATGTAAAAGGGTAGGACTGTTTCGTTTGGGGAACAGAAAACTTTGGGGGACACAGTAGTGACCTTCAAATACCTGAAGGGCTGTTATGAGGAAGAGGGATGACCCTTGTTCTGCTCTGCCTCAGATGAGAAATAAAGGGAAATAGTATCAAATTTAGGAGATATGTCAGGAAAATCTCCTAATAAGGAGACCTGCTCCCAAGTGGAACAATCTACCCTGGGGGGTGGGAGGTGCTCCCTCCTTGGAGGTATTCAAGTGGGAACTCGGTGATCACTTGTCATGTGTAATATAAAGAAGATGCTTGGTCAGGTGGGAATTAGATTTCAGGCCCTCAGGTCCCTCCTGGGAAGCTAGGTGGTGAAATGGATGGAGCACAGGGCCTAGAGTAGTTAGACTCATCTTTCTGAGTTCAAATCCAACCTCAGATGCTGACGAGCTGTGTGACCCTAGGCAAGTCACTTGATCCTGTTTTCTTCAGCTTCCTCACCTGTAAAATGAACCGTGGCAATGGAAAGCCACGCCAGAATCTGCCAAAAAACCCCAAATGGGGCCACAAAGAGTAAGATGTGACTGAAAACTGACTGAACAGCAGCAAAGCCCCTTCTGGCTCCAAGATTCTGTGATTCCTTGATGCTCCTCAAGTAAAAACTTGAAAAAAGTAACAACTAGAAAAAAAGGGGTGATTGGTGGCTTGGCTTCTTCTTGCTGAAGTCATGCTGACTCTCTGTGATCACTGCTTTCCTTCTAGGCCTCCTTTCTGAAGCATCCTCTTAATGCAGCCTCTGAAGATGTGGGACATCAACCTGGGCCCCCGTCCTCTGAGAGAAGAGAACTCCCCCTGTCCTGCCCCAAGGCAGCACACACAAGCCTCCAAGTTTGGAGACTTCCAATTGGTTGTGGAAACTGACCTTTGAACTCTGGAAGAAAACCAATTGTGTTGTGGAGAGGAGTTAGTTCTATGTGATTCTGATGGTCCCCACCCACGCTTCTGTTACTGGATTGGTCTGAACATAAGCTAAGTTTATGGACTAGGTGAACCACGATGGGGCCCACCATGTTGTTTTCAGGACCATAGACAGCTCCAGGCTTGCCAGAATGAGGATGAAGATAATGGTCTCTTGTCTCTCTGTCTCTGTCTCTCCCTTTCTCCTTCTCCTCCCCTTCTTTTCTTCTCTCCTTCCACCATCTTCCCTTCTCTCTCTCTGTCTCTGTCTCTGTCTCTCTCTCCCCTCACAGATCCAGTCCGTTGACAAACTTTGTCATTTTTACCTCTAAAGCATCTCTGGAATCCAGACCCTCCTCCCCTCCTACACAGCCCCCACCTTTACACAGGCCTTCATCAGTCTTTACTAAATCAATGCAGGAGTCTCCTCCTGAGTGTCCCAGACTTGTTACTCCCCTTTCCAATCCATTGAACTCCCTTTCCCCCATCTCCCTCCTGCCTGCCTTTGCTGGGCTGCCCCAACTTCCTGGAATGTTTAGAATGCATTCCCTCCTCACGTCTGTCTCATCAATCTTTCTCTTCCTCCAAGAACCAGCTCAGGCCCTCCCTCCTATACCTAAGCCTTCTGTGATCTCCCCAAGTGCTCACACCTTCTCTCCCCGCTTGGGTTTGATCACTTCAGCCATTTGTTTGTTCTGTCTGTACATCTCCTTACTGTGTCCTCTGTTGGAACGGTAGCTCTTTATGAACAGGCACTGCTTCACTCTTTGTCTCCTTGGAGTCCTGCACAGTGCTTGCCACATAGTTGGTGCTTAATAAAAACTCAATGATTGATAAATGGACTGCTTTTTATTTATTATCTCTTCATTCTCTTTCATATTTCTAGGATAGAGGAAAGGACATGACTAGCTCAGTGTGCGTGTGTTTGCAGCAAAATCCAGTATCTCAAAAGTCAGCAAGACTTTATTAAGTACCTACTATGTACATTAGAGGCAGCTAGATGGCTCAGTGGATAGAATGCTGGGCCTGGAATCAGGGAGACATGAGCTTAAATCGGACACTTACCAGCTATATGACCCTGGGCAAGTCACTTAACCTCTGTTTGCATTAATCCACTGGAAAAGAAAATGGCAAACCACTCCAGTTCTTTCCCAAGAAAACCCCATGGACAGCATTGGTTCCTCGAAGGGTCAGACACTACTGAATTACTGAACAACAACAATGTGCTAAGCTCTAAGAAAACAAATAAAAGTAGGAAGAAAGTCAGCCCTTCCCCCAAGCAGTTTATATTTTAATAGGGAAATATAATGTATAAAATGTAGGGGGGGATGGGAGGACTTTACCAGGGGTGTGGTAGAGAAAGCCAAGTGAGTAAGAAGGGCAGCCTGGAGAGGAGAACAGACATGGCGGGACTGGCATCCACCTTCCAATGGAGGTTCAGGGAGGAACCAGGCAGTCCGAGAAGGCCACAGGGGCAGGGTACTTCCAAGTGTAAGCAGTGTGCAGGAAGAGGGCATTTCTGCTGGGAAGAGGCTTCTAGGGCATTCATGGCAGAGAAAACCCAGAACATCAGGAATATTAGAAAAGATCATTCTTCACAGACAGCAGAAGCAGGCACTCTCAGGGGCCCTGACCCTTAAGCTGCTAAACAGACTGGCTTCAATGAACAGGATCCACCGAGCCTTTCATGTTATTTAGCTACAAGTACAAATACATCATCTCCATTTGACAGATGTGAGATACTGTATCTCTGAAGGAAAGAATAGTATTAATATTTAAAACCAGAGCTCGACCACTAAATACATTCATAAAAACACACAAGTATGGGAAGAGCGGATTCAGCCAGAGGTAGCCCTTCCTCCTCTCACTCTTCCTTCCTTCCTTCCTTCCTTCTTCCCTACCTATCTCCCTCCTCACCCCTTCCCTTCCCTCTCCTCCCTTCCTTCCTTCCTCCCTCCCTCCCTCCCTCCCTCCCTTC
>NW_027186359.1:60129-71329 GCF_028583685.1 Petaurus breviceps papuanus | reverse complement strand
TCCTTCCTTCCTTCCTTCCTTCCTTCCTTCCTTCCTTCCTTCCTTCCGGGCTAGGTGAGTCATCAGCAGCCCACAGATGATGCAGAGGAGGCCCAGATGATTTCCAAGCAGTCAGCCAACCTCAGAAATTAGTATCCTGACAGACCTTGAGGGTCCTGAGGTGAACAATAGAGCAGGGCCTTGCTTCCTACGATGGTGGAGGGAGGGGGATCCAGTCCCCAGTTTGATGAATAATGAAAAATGAGTATGCAGAAGTTTCCTCCAGAGGACAGCGATGACAAAACAGTCATGAATTAGAATGTTTCTTGGTGATGTGTTAGAAAATTAGCAACAAGCTCATGTTAATTGAAATTCAGTTCCTTGTGTATATCAATTCCCTCTGATACTTCTGGGCCTCACAGCAGTGAGAGAGCCACAGAGCCACAGATTAATCCAAATGTTGGCAGCAACAAAGATAAATTAAGGTTGGAGAGCCCACACTGAGATGAATTACTATTAAAGTCTGTCTCACCCACGGTTACTGTACAGCCAAGAATTAGGGAGAAAGCAGGTTGTTACTCACAGCGATAAAGTTGGGCCCTTGTGGATGGGGGACCATCCCACCAATGGCTCTGCAGGCTCTGCCAGGCCCCAGGGTGGAGGCATCAGGCTCCAGGTGTCACTCACTGAGACGCCACAGGATGTCCCAAGGCTGTACTGAATTAGGAATTCCTTCCTAGAGACACTGTAATAGCTCAAGGGACCAGACCGAAGTCTGGACTTTGCACAGGTAGGAGAACAGGAGATGGTTTGTGTTCAGAGGCACTGATGGGCTCTCATCCCCTTCACACTGATGCCTATGATGCCCACTCCATCCACATGTCTCTCTTGAGCTTCACCTGTCCCATGTTCTGGAATCTCCTTCCCTTTCTGCTCTTGAAGCTCCTGAGAGGTGCTGAATAGGGATCTCATCCCAGCCCCAGACAGTGGCCCAGCAAGGCCTTCATAAACCTCACAAGAGCCTCTGGAGTCCCATCCAGGGCCACCCTCTCCAGGTCCTGCTCCTTGGCCTCCAGTGTGAAGAGAAGCCTCTAGGTAGGGCTGAGGACAGGAGAGAAATCCTGAGTTTATCCACTCCCAGACTGTGGCATCCAAGGAGAGAGAAGGTTAATGTGAATACTGTAAGGATCTGGGCATCCAGATGTCCAGCCTCCAATCTCCAGCCCATCTTCTCCTCTAGCCTCAGCCTCTCCTCACTGGCGTCTTGCTGAGTCTTGGGGGAAGGGTAACACAGAGAGATCTTTCCCCAATTCCCATGTATGAGAGTGGGGAGGGGCACCATCTGCAGCCAGGAGAGGGGTTGATGGAATTTTTTGATTGTTTTGACCAAAGACTTCACTGGGGTTAAGAACTTCCAGTAGGGGCGGCTAGGTGGCACATGAGTAAAATGCCAGCCCTGGAGTCAGGAGGACCCGAGTTCGGTTCTGGCCTCAGACACTTAACACCCACACAAAAAAAACTAGCTGTGTAACCTTGGGCAAGATACTTAACCCCAATTGCCCTCCAAAAGGCAAAAAAAACCAAAACAACAGAACTTCCAGTAGGGAAACTCCATCCTTCTACCAAAGGATACCAAGATGTACATGGACTTTCAACAATAGCTCCCACCCACACCAGCACCAAAGCCCTATCCTTGCCCTAGAGAGGCTGTGGTCAGAGAAAATGGTGTGGGTCTTTTCCATTTCTTATTTTTTCTAATAGCTATGTCTTTTTAAAAATAAGACCTTTTGAAATTTTAGCAATAAATGGGAAAACATATCAAATCAGGAATATTTATTAAAATAACACTTTTGATACAAAGCTGTTCAAAAAGGAAGCCTCTGTGGGAAATGCCATTGGCCCTAAAACATGGACTGTGGCCCTGGTCAGCTGGCCACACCTTGTGTCAGTCCTCTCTGCTGGAATTCAGTGGGCCCACAAGGTCTCAGTGGAGTGTGTGGCCTCCTCCAGTCCTCTCAGTGAGCCCCAGCCCAGGGGTGAATGCTTTCTGGGGATCCATGGCTAAGCTTTTGCCCCCCCAGCATCAGTTTTCACTTTCCAGGCCCATGTTCTCTTCCTCTCCCTAATTCCTCACATGTGCGGTTGCACCCAAGTGCCCCTCCCACTCTTTTCAGGGTTGCCACTCACACCACAGCCATGGCAGGGAGCCAACGCTTGCTTCCCGTAGCCAGGGATCATCAAAAACCACAAACCAAGAGTTAGTTTTGAGCTGTTCCTCTGTTCAGTAAACTTTCTACCACCTCTGAGCCATGCCAATCGCAGCTGATCCTCACTACATGCCTGTGGGGCTGGCACTACAAAGTCAGATGAACGGAGGTTTAAAAGCGAAGGGATTCCCCCAAGGCCATCCAGCTAGTCAGGGAGAAGTCATCTCCTCTTCATGTCATCATGCCCGATGACCCAACCCCACATGATGTCTCCTTAACCCTCCCCACACATGGAGAGAGAAGCCAGTTTGGAGATCCAAGGTTTCATGGATTTGGAATATGAGGGAGACTGGGGGCGTTAGACCAGAATCCAAGGAAAAATGGAACCACCTCTCTGACAGAATCTGTGCATCTGACAGTACCTTCATTTACCTAAGTTAAATACTAATAAAGGGAGTGAGGGGAACCAGGGGATTCCTTAAAGAGAACACTCCACGAAATCAAGGTCAGAAGCCAATGATAAGGAATGAAATCACACTGACTACAAGCATCATGCCTGAACACTTCACCCTGTCCACTCCATTCCATTGAAAGACACAGACAATTCCAGAGAGAATAAAAAGCCAGCTTTCCCCAGGAAATCCAGCCCTGAAGGGTGAAATGATGCCAGAGGAGAAGGAATCAGGTACTAATGGAGACAGTGGATCTCAATGGATACTAGCAACTGAACCTAGTGATTAAGAGGGAAAAGCATTGCCATGGAAGGTGACTGACTGCAAGAGCCAATGGAAATGAGGAGATGTGGGGGCTGATTTCCCAGGTCAATGCAATGTGAAGTCATTGCCTGCACCACGTGTCAGCCTGCCCCCGGGACAAGAGAAGCATCCCAGTGGGCTGTCATGGGCCTGTGAAAGGATGTGGAAACAGGAAGCCCCCTCCTCCCTCCCCTGCCCAGGAGATAGTTCCCTTCCTTACCTCCCTTTCCTCTATTTTGGCAAAAGTGAACACGGTGTGAACAATAAGGGAAGACACTGGTGAAAAACAGGAAGTGTTCTGGCAAAATGATAGCATCCGTCCAGCCTAGGTCAGGTCATCAAGGACTGAACAGCGGATGGGAAGGAGCCCAGGAGGAGGGGCAGCTGCCCTTAATATGAAGAGGGAACAAAAGTGATCTCCATCTCCATCTCTGTCTCTCTCCCTGTCTCTTTCCCAAATTTCTATAAAAATCCCAATTTCCTGTCTTCCCTTCCTCTGTTATTAATAAAGCTGGAAGCAGTGGTAGTGCCAGATACAGATTCAGCTGGGCATGGGCAAGGAGGTGAGGGGCTGAGCACATTCACCAAGATTGAAGCCAGAAACCATAGTGGCCGGGGCGGGGGCGGAGGGAGTCATCTTGGCTATTAGGCCCTGTTGTCCCCAGACATCTCCAGTGACCTAGATAGAGCCTTATTTAGTGTGACTCTAGCCCAATGCAGATTTATGCCCTCTATCTGTCTTGGGAAAGGGCAGGACAATAGTGAAATTTGGTACCCAGATGTGCCCTCTAAAATTCTGCAGGACGTAAGTCAATGGGATCAACATACCCTGAATTTCAGTGATCCCAGGTGCATGTACCTGTGTTGATACGGACGTCCATAGAGAATGAGGAAGGTTTGGGAACCATACTTTCCTAGTCGTTTAGAATGTGAATGAACCAGGTTTTTATCCATGTGTCCATCCCTTCATCCATCCCTTTATTCCTTTACTCATCCACTTATTCATTCATTCATAAAACACTTATTGAGTGTCTACTATGCTTAAGATTCTAGGCATGGTGAGATTTCTTGGAAACATATATGACCTTGTTTTCTGGGATGGTCAAGACCTGAGACTCTGAGCCCTAAAGGGAGTAAAGAGGGTGACTTTGGAAAAGAGAAGCATAAGCTATGAATTCTGCATGCATGAATGAACCTCGCTGGCCACACCAGTCAACATTTTCTCAAGAAAAGGACTGTTTTGTGGAGGTTTGGGGGGAGAGACAACTTTCCTTATGCCCTGGTTCAATGGACCAGAAGAAGGCCATTTAAGCTACCGTATGGGGATCCAGGCAAGTCTTAAGGGTATGGCATCATGGGTGGGTCCAGTCCAAGCCCTACCTTATCACCTTTGCCTATAGCGTCTGAAGAAGAAGGGAGGCACAGCTCCCATGCTCCCTGGTGCTTGTACTGAGAGATGGGCCCGGGCCAGGTCACTTTAGGGACTCCCTTCTAGCTGCAGGCCCATGTTACTTTATCAATGTCAGTGGAAAGAGAGTGAGGAAATAGGTGGATACAGTAATCTAGAATAAACAAGTTGTAGATGATACTAAAGATACAGAGAAGGAAATGAGGCTGAAAGTGGGGACTTTCTGAGGGTCATTGGAGAGCTTTGAGTTGGAGGAGATGATGGCCTGGGTCCTCTCCTCACCGGTTCAGGAATGTGGGCCCAGGCTCCCCATGGTGACACAGCGAGTAAGAAGCCACTGAGTCATTCGAGATTCTGGGGCTGGTTAAAGATGTCCTAATAGACTTGGTTACACAAAGTCAAAGCCCTTCCCCTCCACTTGTCCTCTAGACTGTTGAGATTGTACCTCACACTCAAAATATCATGACTAAAGACTGATCCAGAATGAATATCATAAGGCTGGGAGGGGAAGGAGGGAACCCCATAGCACTTTCTTTTCCCAGGATATTTTCTCTCTCTATCTATCTTTCTGCCTGTCTGTCTCTCTCTCTCTCCACACTCAATGCACACACGCATGCATGCACGCACACACACGCACACCTACAAAAGCAAAGAACTGTTCATGGCAACATGACAGTCCAGCATAGACCCCTGATTGAACAGTCCATATGGATGACCCCAAGTCCCTCTTCGCCTGGAAAATGAACTGGGACTAGGGATATGGGGGACACACTTGATTCCTTACTAGCCTTCTGGGGTACTGGCAAAGGACAGTTGCTCTGTATATGGTTGGGGACCTGCCTGTGCATGAGGCAGCAGCTAACAACTGAGTGAAGTGGGGACACATTTGCTCAGTATGGTTTGCAGGAATTGTAGACTCCAATGATCCTGGGATCAAAATACCCTGAATTTCAGTGATCCTAGGTGCATATACCTATACACATAAACACCATATACACAGGTGCACTCAGAGGAAGAGAAACAGAGAGAGAGTCACACAGAGAGAGACAGACAGACAGACAGACAGACAGACGGACAGACAGAGACAGAGAGAGAACCAACATATACACAGAAATGCTCTGCTTAAAGGGGCACAGTGCTGTCAAGGATCAGTTCTGCCTCCTGAGATCTGGGAGAACCAAAGGCTGTCAATTTTCTGCTGTTGCTTGGGGTAAGTACTGGAACCCCAGGCCTCTCCCCTCTGCCATTTGGGCCTCCCTTTCCACCTTCCCTTCTTCTGATGGTGCAGAGAAGAGACATTCTCAAACATGCCAGGTGGGCATGTGGAAGGACAGGCACAGTAGACAAGGCACCTGTATAGAAGAGGACCAGAAGGTTAATCTGGCTGGCTCTCATGGGTCAATTGTAAATGGTCTTGAGTAATTAACACAGAAGCAGCAAAAGGCATTTTGGTAGCAAATGCTAATAAAACTTATGATGCATCCTCAAAATGAATTGAATCCCGCACTTGGGAAGCTTCCATCACTGCCAAAAGAGGTCACTCAGATGAAATATTGGCTGGGTGAGTCTCTAGCATCACTCTCCCTTCCCACTCCTCTGCCCGCATCAGCTTTGTGGTCAACAGTTAATCATGGAAAGGTTCTGGCAGAGGCAATCCTGGTGAAGTGGCAAGACAGCAGTCCTCAGTGTCAGCAAGACCCACGTTCAAATCCTGTCTCCTACACATCTTGGTCATTTGACTCTGGGCAAGTCATTTAACTTCTTACTTTCCCAGCCTGGAAGAGTGCCAGGAATTTACTCTCCAAGCATTCCCTGCACCAATTCAATTACAGATCCAGGCTGTCCCCACCAACCACCACCAAAAAAATATTGACCCAGAACTCATGTTCATAAATAAAGGAAGACATTCAGAGTATCCTTTCCACAGGATGAAGGGAAAGATCTCAAGAATTACAATTTTATGGGAGAAATAAGCACAGGATAGATGGCAGACTCTCGAGAATGAAATTCTGAAGGCCCCAAGAAGAATCCGTCCAGTGAGGGGTAAGAGCACGGTCATTGGAAAGGACCAATGGGCGTGCACAGGGAACTCGTCATCCAGGTGGATTTCGAAAAACCTTGCACAAGCAATGGCAAGAACTAGCAATAAAGGATGAATGCACACCATTAGCATGGCCTTGTAAGAACGCTCTCCCAGAGGATAAAGGTCAGATGACTTGAGGCTGCTTCTGTTTATGGTTTTGTTGTGTTTTTCAAAGCTACCTTAGGAGGAAAGCATCATAAAAGAGACAAGATCCCAGCTTGGGGTTGATGGGATGACAATGAGTAACAATAGAAAGTGGAATCATTCAAATTCCATTTTGCTTCTGTCTTCTCTGCCATGGACAATGACATTTGAATTAGCTGATATTTAGGTAGTATTCTAGGGCTGGCAATGGACTTCATGTAAGAAAAGAAAGAGGCCATGTGACAGGGTATAATGATCTGTACTTGAAGTCAGGAAGGCCTAGAGTCAGATCCCACCTTAGGCTCTTCCTATTTATGTAACCCTGGGAAGTCACTTAACCTCTGAGTCTCTATTTCCTCATCTGTAAAATAGGGATATTAAGAACAGCCATGGTGATTATGAGCATCCAATGAGAGGGCATATAGAGCATTTGGAAACAGTGAAGCTTTCTATAAAGATGGCCCCACTGTAGTTGTTATTATCACAATAGCAGAGAGGAGAAATGGCTGCCCTGATTGAGGTCAAGTCATCTGTACCAGAAGAGCTCTGTCCCTTGGTGCTGAAAGAACTGTCAGATGTGGCTTCTGAACCACAAATATATGAAAACACACACACATATGTAATATTCAAAAGATCCCAAGGGTGGGTGAGGTGCCACAGAGTGGAGAACAAATGTCCTGGTTTTCAAAAAAAAGGATATGGTCTGCACACTATAGACCAGGGAGGCTGTCCTCAATTATGGACAAAATTCTTGAATGCATCATGAAAGGGATGGTTAGTGAATCTGCCTAAAAAAAGGAAGCAATGATCCCCAAGAACTAGTCTGGTATCAACAAGAAAAGGTCAGGCTAGACCAGCTTTATTTCTACTCTCTCCCCCTGCCCCTGCCCTAGCCCCAGGATACTGCAGATATTATCCACCTAGTCATCCACTAAGTATGGGACAGAAATTCTTGTCCTCTCCTTGTGGCCCACACAGAAAGTTGGGGGATAAAGCATAATGCAGTGAGGTGAATTCACAAGGGTTGAAATGACCCTAATTCTCTCCAGGCCCAATGAGTAATGTCACTAATATCCGTAATGACTGATGTAAAATGCCCCCAGGGATCTGTCCTTGGTCCTGAGCTATTCAAAATGTTAATCAATGACTTGTATGAAGGCACAGATGGTATTGATTTAATATGCTGAGAAAGATACCTAACACCCCAAATGGCAGAGTCAGGATTGTGACAGCTAGAATGTGGGCTGAATCTGATAGGATGACATTTAATGGAAAGTCCTGAACTGGAATTTGAAAACCCATCTCAAAAGGAGATCAGGGAGGTGTTGCTGGGCAAGAGCTCATCTGACAACAACCTGGGGATTTAGCCAATTCAGCAGTCACTATGTGGCCCTTCTGGACAAGACATTAATGCTCAAGTTTAAGTCAATGGTGCCATATGGAAATCAGGAGAAATTCACATGGCCCTGGACTGCATTAAGGAGACACTGACCCTCAATGAGAAGAAGGTCCCAGAGGACCAGTCCTGAGGAGGACATATTTGGGTTTCATCAAGGCTGGCACATTTTAGGAAGGACATCGATGAACTGAAGTACATTCAGAGGAGGGTAACCAGGAGGGAGAAAGGCCTCTGGATAAAGCCACTCAAGGATTGGGTGAAGGACTGAGTCCTTGGAGCCGGAAGAAGACAAGGCCTGGGGGAGCATGATAGCTGTTTTCAAGTACTTGAAGGGCCACCATGTTTAAGAGCTATTATATTTGTGTGGTTTGGTCTCTGAGAGCAGACAACATGGGATAAGTTGCAAAGGTTCCAATTTAGGCTTGATTTATAGAAACACCTTCTACTAGACCTGTTCAAAGGGTCAAGGAGGTGGGCAGCCTGTGAATCTTGCTAGGCAGATTATGGAGGAGATTTTGGCTTGGGGTATTATGGATCGGACTAGATAGACACTGAAGTTCTTTATATCTGGGAGATCCCAGAATCCCTGAATTTTGGAGCTGGGAGCAACCTTGCAGGTCACCTGTAACCCAGAGTCCTCCAGTCTGGGAGCCTATGATTCATTCATTAGTCTATTTTTTACACTTCTACTAACAATTGTAATAACTATTTCTGTAAGATCTGTCCGTAAGATCTGAACAATCATCATATGGAAGAGGGATTTATGTTGCTGTTTGGCCCCAGAGGGCAGATCCAAGAGTGGAGATGGACAATTCAAAAAGGATGAATTCCAAAAGAGGGGGGGGGCTGCCTTGGGCAGTCAGTAATACATGTGGGTTTGGATCCCCCTTATTGGATCTGCCACACTGTGGATTCATTTGGGGGATGGTCTGGACTAGAGGCTCGCAAGGTCTCTTCCCAGCTCTAAGTTCTATGATCCCAAGATGGAAAGGGTGACCCAGCACCGGGTCATCTTGTGCTTTTGTCCATTACATAGGTCACAGAGACTAAAAACAAACTTAAAATAAAATAGAAGACATTGTTTTTGACACAATGCAGCTCTGAGTCAACCTGCTTTAACAAGCTTTTCATTTAAAAAAAGGGAAACAGAAAAGTGAAGCCAAAGACTCTCATCAATTCCCAGATAAGTGTAACCAATTCAGAACACTTTCCAAAATGAGGAGGTCAGAAGGGCCACCAAAGTTCCCTTAGCAATATATCTTGGATCTCCCTGACAAGTGGAGGGACAGGGCCACTGAGGGCCATCTTGGGGACAGCACTGTCCAGGCCTCAAGTCTGGTGGGAAGAGCAGGGGCAGATGGGGCTCATCAGAAAAGGAGTAGGAATAACGAGAGTGATTCCCACTGGATCCAGAAATGGCCACAGCAAGCAGCAGAGTGCCCCGCGCCTCAGAAGGGCATTCGTGCTTAGCCTCAAAGCTAATGCCCCTAGAGTCAGCTCTTCCTTCCGAACTTCACTTGGACAGTAAGTGACTGTCCAGCTCTACACTTAAGGTCACAGGATCTGAGGTCAAAGTTCAGCTATGTGGTCATGGATTTAGCCGTGTGGACTCCTTGATCCTCAGCGACCTCATCTGTAAAATGGGGGAGATGGTATCTGCATAACTCATCAGGATCACTAGTAGGAGAGAGTTCTGGAAGCTGGAAGGCACATCCTCGTGGTGGCGAGCGACTCTCCGTGGTCACGTGGGGCTTCAGAGGAATGGCTCAGGTGAGACAAAGAGCAGGCCATTGGGAGTTCTCCACGTCCCCTGAGCTCACACTGGCCTCCCTCTAGGATGGGCTGGAGTGGCCCCTGACACCAGAAGGGATTAAGATGCCTCCTCTCCCCTCCCCTTCCCTGCCCCTCTCAGCTGCCCATATACGCTCCTGAGCATCATGCGTCCAAGCCTTTCTCTAGACACCTCACTGAGTCCTGGGTATGAGCAGAGACTCAGCCTCTTAGGGAAATGATCAAATCTCCAAGCTCAGAGGCCCTCTGACACCTCCCAAACAAGCAGAGATCCAGCCCCAGGCGAGGCCCTCCCAGATGCACTTTGGGGCCACCCTTAGTGTTTAGAAGATCCTCCAGACATTGGTCTGGCCCAGTGACTGCGAGTACCTTGGGGGAAGAGACTGTCTTTTTGTCTTTTGCCTTTCCCTGCATCCTCTGTGCTAAGGACAGTGCTGGCCACACTGTGGATTCTAATAATGCTTAGTGCCCGTAGCTCGGCTCAGGTCCCTTCTCTCAACCCAGCATCCTTCACAGGCAGAAGTCGTATATAGGCCGGATCCTCAGGGTCCCCAGTGCAAAAAGCAGCAAGAAGAGCTGGGAGGGAGGATGGGGGCAGAGACAGACAGACATACACCAAGAATGTAGGCAGACCCAGAAAGGCCAAGTTATTACACAGAGTCAACAGAACAGATCCAACCATCCCATTCTCCCAAGGAACTGGACCAGGGCCCTCTTTCAGCAGCTGGTGGTATCCACAAGCCAGGTTCAGACACTGATGGCCCTTCTCTGTGCTCCCTGAGGTGCCTAGGAGTGGTGGCCTCGCTAACCTTCTCCCTGCCCCCATATTCAGGAGGGACACTAGAGTGTTTCCCACCTGAAACTCAGCCACATCTCAAGGGCCCTCCAGCTGGGCTCCTTCACAGTCACTGGAGGTGGGCTGCTGGGTCCAGCTTCTAGAAGGGTGCTGCCTCCTTCCCTCTCTGCTCATCCCCCAAAGCCCAGAGGGAGGCCCCTTTAACAAAGCATCTGGGGAGCCTGAGCTGGGAAACTGAAGCCAGCCTGGAGAAGGGGGCTCTCTGAGACATGGCCAGTGTGTATGTCTGGACAAGGGTGACTTGTGGAGAATGACAATCCCATTCTGCAGATCTGAGCCCCCATGAGGGGGGAGAGGCAACTCTCTCTGGACTGAAGTAGTCCACGGAGGTCACTGTAGCTGCTCAGAGGCCTCGGCCCTTCCATAAGACACGCCTCCAATACAGGCTGGGCCTCAGTTTGTGCCCTCATGTTTAGATTCCAACTTTTGGCACTCACACAACTAGGGAGTGTCCTGGGGAGCCTCACAGAGTCCAGGAAAACTGCCTTCCTTGGCCGACCCCAGCAAGGCACTGGGGCTGTAAACCTATGGGCTTCTGAGAGCCACCGTGTGTGTGTGTGAGTGTGAGTGCATGTGTG
>NW_027186359.1:17251-60119 GCF_028583685.1 Petaurus breviceps papuanus | reverse complement strand
CCAATGGGAGCAGGGTGGTGCTGGGGCCTCATCATCTGGGCACATACTCGCTGGGTAGACCAGTCCAGTTCCTCTCCCTCAGGGCCTGGTCCACGGTCCGGATGTAGCCGTCAATGAGCGCCTTCATCTCGGCCGTGAAGGCTTGCTCGGGCTCTCGTGGCTGCCCGCCGAGCCTCCGGAAGCTCCCTTCCCTGTTGCCTTCCACACACAGAAGTCTCTCCTCTGTTACTGACACATTCAGGAAGGCCACCATCTCCCTCAGCTTTGGGAGCAGGCTTCGGCGCAGGTCCTCGTAGTGGATGACCAAGAGCCGTTTGCCGTACTTGAGCCAGTCCAGGACGTGGGATGACCACCAGGAGGCGTAGCTGTTGACAAAGTCAGGCCACTCTGGAGCAGGAGGGAGAATAGCAAAATAAGGGAGAGGTCAAGGTCCCCTTGCTCCCCCTTCCAGTCCCCCCGACCCCATGAGAGACCTTTCAGACCTTCCTGAGGAATGTCCATAGCCCAGCAGGCCTGGCCCTGGGGGTGTCTTGGGGACAGCTTGGACACTCCTTTGCCCTTGGGCAGAGATTGACTCTGACCTACATGTGATCACTGTGTGACCTCAGCTGCTCAGGGTCTCTAAGTTCTGGGGTCTTTGCAAAGGGGAAGAATGAATGAGTCTGTTCTTGCTCCCAGGCAGGTTGGGATCAAGGGGGATCGCTGTATGAGGGTTTGGTGCTGTCAGGCTTGGCTGCTGGTGGTGTTTCTGCTATTGTGAAGGGCCCTGGAGGACCTGGCAGCCCATAATGGCCAAGAGGCCCGGCCAGAGGACAAATTGGCCACGGCTGCCCTGGAGCGATGAGCCCCCTGGGCCCACTTTATAGCCCTCCCACACCACCCTGGAGATTCCTGGACTGGGGGTGGGGCTGTTCTGTGGGCAGTAGCCACGGAGCATGTTCAGAAGTAAGAGGGAGACCCTTCATTCTGCAGAGAAGTCTGGAATCTCTCAGAGAACGCTGCCATTTCCCAGACGTCATTCAGCTTCCTGTCTTCCTCTTGCTGCTCAGCTCTGGGCCTTGTTCATTCTTCACATTCCATGTCTGTCCAAGATCTAGGTACCAATGAACCAGTTCAATGGGCTGGGCACCATCCAAACGAAAGGAGGGTGAGGGGCCTGGCCACATGAAGACTGGCTGGAGAGGAGGCTGGGGGGAGGGGGGAGAACTATCATTCATTCTGCTGGGCTCCAGTTCTTAGAGCTGATTGTCAAGGACTTCCTGCTGTGCAGAGACGTCCCACAGCATCCAGGGTTGCCTCAGGAGGCAGTGGGCTCCCCCTCCCTGAAGGTTCTAAGCTTGATGCTGCAAAGGAGAAGGGGAGTGAGACACCTCTGGGATCTCCTCCAGCTGCAGTCTGGGATCCTCAGCCATGGTGAAGCCTTCACTGGAAGCCCAGCATCCATGGAGCTCTGTAGTCAGCCCTCCTAATGATGAAGGATTCCCTGTGCATCTCTGCCATGAAGGGAGGGATGTATGGGTTCTCATGTCTCCTCAGGAGCCAGCTTTAGTCAATATAATTTTACAGCTTCCGGCTTCATTTGGAGGCATTTTCCATTTTCCTGGATCTGCTTACTTCACTCTGCACCAGCTCATGTACCTCTCTGCAGACCAGTGGAGTGGAATTAGTATTTGGGCTCAGGAGCCAGGACACTTGGGTTGCCCTTCTGCTCCTACTACCAAATAAATACCTGTGTAATGCCCAACAAATCACCTGACTTCTTCAGGTTTCATTTTCCTCATCTGAAAAATGGGCATAATGTTACTTATGGGTGCCATGGCCAACCATCTTGACCTATGTCTTGCCACTGGACTTCATTGACTCTGGAGGAGAGATTGTAGCTGATGACTTTGCAAAGCTCTGACTCACTTTAATCCAATTCACTTGCAAGGCGAGACATCACCCTCCTCAAGCCATTGGCCCTCTTTGAGAACTGATCAATGAATAACAAACCTCAATGTTACTTATAACATGTTCTTTGTAGGGTTGTTGGAGGGAAGAACTTTTTAAGTGTTTAAAAAGTTTAAAAGAAAGATGCTGTTGTTATCATCATGAATGAATAATGGATGGATGGATGGACAGATGGATAGGTGAATGGATGGATGGATGTGTGTGGGTGGGTGGATGGATGGATGGGTGGATGTGTGCGTGGATGTGTGGGTGGGTGGGTGGATGGATGGATGTGTGGGTGGGTGGATGGATGAATGGGTGGATGAAGCAGCACTTAGTAAGTGCAGTGAGCCACAAGGAGTTTCTATTCTAGTATTCTAATGTAGTTCTTTTGACTGGTCTCTTCTCTCCTGTTTGTGCCAGTGAGCAGGGCCTGGTAGGTTCCACCAAGAGATCATCTAGAAACATGGATCAGAGCTCTAGAGCTTGAAGGAACCTTAAAGGTCCATTTTACTGATGAGAAAACTGAGGCACAGGAGGGAAAGTGACTGAGGGTTATAGGATCATACACCCAGAGCTGGAAGGGCCAGCCATCCCCACCAACTTCCACCAAGGGGACTGGCGATTAGCCCAGACAAAGCAGGAGAGGCAGAGTATGTCAGGCAAACCGAACCACTACCACCACCTTGATCTCCATCTCTCATCCAGACTTTAATAAAGACAGCCCAGGAACTGGAGCCCAAGAACCTTGGGAAGAACCAGGCTTCTCCCCCAGGACCTGGAGCCATCATCCTGGGAAGCAGTCCCTATGGAGATGTAACCTGGGGACTGCCTGCTCCTGTGGAGGATGCAGAAGAGAAAGTCCCTGGCACTCAAATTCTTGGCCTGTCCAATGGCTCAACATCAGAAACCGATACGATTTTAGCACTTATATCAGGCATTAAAGAAGAAGCCTGACCATAGGCTTTCCTGCTACCTGCTAAGGACCAGAGGATTGCTCCCACTGAGGTGCAGTTGGAACCCTCGTGTCTTGTCTCCCCCATGAGAATAGGAGCCCCCTGAGGGCAGCGACTGACTGACTTTTCTCCCAGTGTCCCCAGAACTTAGCAACATTTTATACATTAATGCTTAATAAATGACTTATTTGTTCATTCAACAGTCCCAAGTAACCTGAAGCTGCCTTCAAAGCAATAGCAAACCACAACAGTAAGCTCCTCTTTCCAGGCTGGCTTTACTTAGAGCATTGCAAGCACTTCCCTTCTCCAGAGTGAGGCACGACCTTCTTCTGCCACTTGCCGGGTGCAACCTTGGCTGTGAGGGCTTACTTTGCTGGGGACTCACAAGGTTTGTCTTTTCTCCTTTGCTTAATAAGACAATATTTAGGGAATTAGTTCAGTGCTA
Source organism: Petaurus breviceps papuanus (assembly GCF_028583685.1). Lineage (NCBI taxonomy): Eukaryota > Metazoa > Chordata > Mammalia > Diprotodontia > Petauridae > Petaurus > Petaurus breviceps. The sequence continues at coordinate 56,789 of NW_027186359.1, read as the reverse complement.
CACTTCTGCTTTAAAATATTCAGAGTTTAAATCCATTATTTTGGTTGTAAATTCTTTCACATTTTAGCAGGACTTTCCATTCATTATTATTCTTGGTTTGCTAACAGCACAGCCCATGTCCCAACTTGATTAAAAGAAACCCAGATGGCATACAAGAAGCTGCCCCCTTCCCATTTCCTGAGTTCCTGTGGTTGGGTCTTCAAGCACATGCCTTGGTCTGTTTCATCTTCCATCTTGCCTCTGGCCACCTTTGTCTTCTCAGCTCCTTTGTTTTACCCAATTTCTCCTAATGGTAATTGATCCAAACATTTTTCAAAAGCAGTTCCAATATTAGTGGTCCCTGGTTTTTCTGCTCTGGCCGAACAGTCTCAGATACTCAGATGAGGTCCCTAGCCAAGGGTTTTGTTCCAGTGTCTTCTAACATTGACCAGCTTTGCATGGCCTGGTATAAACCCTGCCTAGTCATGACAGACAACTTCCTTAATGTGAATTCTCAGGGGAATTCTTTCTAATTTTCTAGGAACAAGTAACCCATGTGGTGCATAGATGATTTATATGTAGAGAATGACAGGACATTACCCAATGCCTCTGATAAGACAAATACAGTAGTAATTTGAAAATCAGGTTAAAATAATATGAAAAAAGAAAAATATGCACCAATTTCTCCAATGAATATACACACACCAAAATAATGCTAAATTAAATATTGGTCTATGATTATCTTGAGACCAATAAAGAAACCAGCCACTTGGCCACATTGTCTCTCAGAGAATCTCCCAGGGTTTCTTGTATCAGTAACTCTCTTCCATGGAAACTCCTTGAGAGACCCTTCTGCAATCAATGCCTCCACTCCCCCTCTTCAAACTCTCTTCTAAGCCCTCAGGAGCCTGTCTTTCAGCCTCATCAGCTTCTCTCCAAAGTCACCAGTCATCTAATTGCCAAGCCCAATGGCCTTTTCTCAATCTCTTCCTTCTGATCTTTGACATGGTCAATCACTCAATGTTCCTGGACACTCTCTTTCTTTTCTGGGTTTCCATGACCTTGATGTTTCTATCTGACTGACCAGCTTTTCAGTCTCCTTTGTGTGGACATTCCCATGTCACTCCCACCTAAGAAAGGTTCCTGAGTCTGGAAGCAGCCTTCAGAGTTGGGTTAGGGTTAGGGAACTGTCTCTAGTTCCCCACTGAGCCCACCCCCAAAAAGGCCTTTGAAGGGGTGAGGGTCTGGGTCCTTATAGAGATGTCCAGAGCTGAGCACTCCTAGGATGGAGGTGCTCATGGGAGTCGATTAGCAGGAAAATGAAAACAATGCCAGCCCACTGAGGGAGGGTCACACCAAGGTACATAGGCATCTTGAGAAATCACTACCTAAGAAACAATGGCTGTGACGCATAGAGAGAAGCCTGCAGAGAGCAGCTTGACCTGATGCAAAGCAAAGCAGACATGCCATGAATAACACCACCAGCAGAAATCGAGGGCTGTGGCATTATACGGCACATGTTTGGCTCTAATACCAGGGTGCCTCCTTTCCTCGGTGGCAGATGGGGGCCTATGGGAGTGTAGCACGGCCTATATGGCTGGAAGGCTTGAAACACTGCCAACATTTCAGATCTCCTGGACTTTCTTAGTTTTATTCTTTGTTCCAAGGGATGGCTCTGTATACGGGAGGGTGAAGGAATAGATTCAGAATTGAAGGTAAGGACAAAAGACATTTTGTAAAAGAAAGGGAGGGTAGCTTTGAGTTTCTGTCCTCCCAGTCATCCTTTCCCACTGATCAAAGACAGATCTGGGGCCAAGAGAAACAGAGCCCTAGAATGTCACAGCTAGAAGAGACGCTGAAGACCATCTGGTCCAGCTCTGTCGCTTTCCCGATGTGGAGGCTAATGGCCACCCACCTCCTGATGTCTTGGTGCTGCAGGCCCTTGAATTACCTTGACTCTTCCAGTGCCTGTCTGTGGCATATCCCAAGTGCCCGGCACACTTGCGGTTGAATTCTGCCATGAGTGACCTGTACGGGTTCCGTATGAGCAGGATGGCAGCATCAAACATCTCAATTTCTCTCTTTCCACTTTCATGAGTTTTCACACAGATGGTCCTTCTGCTCCTCCAGTGGTCTTTCTCCCCTTTAAAACCTTAAACATAAAAAAGGAATTTAGGCTCATGAATGCGGGGATGCTCCCTTTGCCCACAGGAAGGTGGGGTGGAGATATAAGGTCAGTGTCGCCATTCTGACTTCTAAGTCTGTGGCCCTTCCTTGATCCATGTACAAGTAGACTTGGACCACTTAGAACATTTGCCTCCATTCTGTACACATGGAAATTATTCAACAAACACTCTGGAAAGAGGAGCATGATGGGGCAGAAGACCATTGGACTGGGTTTGAGTCTGGCTTTGCCAAGGTCTTGGTCTCACTGTGAGACCTTGAAAAAGTCCCTTTCCCTGTCTAGACACTTGTTTCTCCATTTTCAGAAGAGGGCCAGATTCCACGACAACCATGGGGCCTTGGTTGGTCACTTTGTCTCTAACTCTCTGGGCTCCTCCGTATGGAGCTGACCTCATCTCAGAAAGGGCAAGAAATAATCTCCAGGAAGGGGGCGGGGAGGGTGGAGAGAAGATGATGGAGTAGAAGCAGGAAATTCCGTGAGCTCCGGCCACAACCACCTCTAATACCTCTAAAATGTGACTCTAAACAAATTTTAGAGCTACAGAACCCACAAAGTGACAGAGAAAAAAAATCTCTCTCTGAAGCCAGCCTGGTAGGTCGACAGAAAGGATCTATCGCACCTTGCACAGTCCCACGTGAGCCATACTGAGCCCCTGGCAACCCTAACCTGTGACCCAGACTGCCTAGAGCAGACTTCAAGAGAGTGAATCACCATCAGCTGTGGTGGCTTCCAGACTTCTCAACCCATAAACACCAAAGACAAAGTAAAAGGTTGGTGGGGAGGAGCCCTGTTGGAACTGGGTGACTGAAGAGTGTGGTCTGGCCCCTGCCTCCAGGGTGAGAGGTGCTGGAGGCCCAGCAGCTGCAGCTGCTGCCACATGGCTGCCTCCAGAGCACCTGGCCTGCAAATCGTAGGGGGACCAAGTGACCATTCAGAGAGCAATCCCTCTTGTTTTAACCTGCCAATGCGGAGAAGAATGCCTTAAAAAGCTGAATTGCCCAGATGGAAAAGCAATTTCAAAAACTCACTGAAGAGAATAATTCCTTCAAAATTAGATTGGAGCAAATGGAAGCTAATGACTTTATGAGAAATCAAGATACTATTAAACAGATCCAAACAAATGAAAAAATAGAAGGCAATGTGAAATATCTCATTGGAAAAATCACTGACCTGGAAAATAGATCCAGGAGAGATAATTTTAAAATTATTGGACTACCTGAAAGCCATGATCAAAAGAATAATCTAGAAATCATCCTTCAAGAAATTCTCAAGGAATATTGCCCTGATATTTTAGAACCAGGGGGCAAAATAAAAATTGAAAGAATTCACCAATTGCTTCTTAAGAAAATATCCCAAAAAGAAAACACCTAAGAATTTCATAGCCAAATTCCAGAGTTCTCAGGTCAAGGAGAAAATATTACAAGCAGTCAGGAAGAAACAATTTGAGTATTGTGGAAACACAATCAGGATAACACAAGATCTAGCAGCTTCTATATTAAGGAACAGAAGAGCTTGGAATATGATATTCCAGAGGTCAAAGGAGTTAGGATTAAAACCAAAAATCACCTACCCAGCAAAACTGAGTATAACGCCCCAGGGGAAATATGGTCATTCAGTGAAATAGAGGCCTTTCAAGCATTCTTGATGGAAAAAAAAAAACCAGAGCTGAACAGAAATTTGACTTTCAAACACAAGAAGCAAAAGAAGCATAAGAAGGCAAACAGGAAAAGGAAATCATCGGGAACTTACTGAAGTTGAATTGTTTTCATTGCTACATGGAAAATACTAATTGTAACTCATGAGACTTTTCTCAGTATGAGGACAGTTGAAGGGAACATATATGTATACATACATATATGTTTATATAGGAGGGCGTATGTGTGTATAAATACATATGTGAGTGTGTGTATATATGTGCATATATATATACATAGACAGAGGGCACAGGATCAGTTGAATAGGAAGGGATGATATCTAAAAAATAAAATTAAGAGGTAAGAGGAATATAATGAAAGAATATAAATATAAATATAAAGGGAGATATAGAATAGGGTAAATTATCTCATATAAAGGAGGCAAGAGAAAACTGTTACAATAGAGGGGAAGAGGAGGAAGGTGACAGAGAATGGGTCGACCTTATTCTCATTGAATTTGGCTTAAGGAGGGAATAACATACACACTCATTTGGGTATCTTACCCTACAGGAAAGTAAGAATGAAAGGGATAAGAGTGGGGATGATAGAAGGGACTGCATATTGGGGGAGAGGGTAGTTAGAAGCACACACTTTTGAAAAGGAACAGGGCCAAAGCAGAAAATAGAATAAGTGGCGGGGTGGGGGAGAGAGGGATAGGATGGAGGGAAATCTAGCCAGTTCCTCACAATATATCTAGTATGGAAACATTTTGCATAAGTACACATGCACAACCTATACTGAATTGCTTGTCTTACCAGCAGGGGTGGGTGAGGAGGAAAGAAGGGAAAGAATCTGGAAATCAAAGTTTTAAAAACAAATGTTAAAAAAATTGTTTTTTACATGCAACTGGGAAATAAGATACACAGGCACTGGGGTCTAGAAATCCATCTTGCCCTACTAGAAAGTTAGAGGGAGATGGGGGAGGATATAAGAGAGAACAGATTGGGGGAAGTGGTATTCAGTAGGCTTGCTATTTTGGGGTGGGGGTAGGGGAAAGATGGTGAGAAAATTTGTAACTCAAAATCTTGTGGAAATGAATGTTGAAAACTAAAAATAAACTAATAAAAAAAAAATAAAAGTTTGAGAACTTGACTTCAAAAAAAGAAAGAAAGAAAGAATCTCCAGCCATCAAACAGATCCAAACTTGACTGTTTCTTCACAGCACCAGAGACCACATACTATAGTGGTCAACTCTGAAACTCCCACCAGTCTGCCTTGTAGCTGACAGGCTCAGCGATTCAGGGAAGGTGTAGATATGGTCTCTGGACCATCTTCGGGGTCAGTCAATGATTTCCATTAGGGAAACCAGGCAATATTCATCCACAGGGACAGGTAGTTATTAAGGGCCTACTCTGTGCCAAGCGCTGTGCTAAATCTTGGGGATGGAAAGTCAGAAGTAAAATAATCCGCCAATAAATCAGCATTAATTAAGCACCTACTATATGTTGGGTGCTTGCTAAGCACTAGGGATAAAAAAGAGGCAAAAGAAAGTCCCTGCCCTCAAGGAGCTTATGATCTCAATGCCAAATGATTAATTGATTGATTGGGTACAAATTACAGGTGATAGGAATAACAGTCTAATAGGGGTGAAAACACAGGCCCTCTATGGGATTGTGATAGTAATGGCAATTAAAGATTCCCCTGTATTGGCTTGGTTTTCAAATTGATTGTGTTAAAACCCAGAGTTTGTTAATCCCACCTGTGGGATGGGCTTGTTGATGTGAAAAGAAAGTCCTGAACTGGGAGGAGCTGGTGAAGTAGATTTGGAGAGACACTAGAGAGAGGCGGAAGATCTTTTTGGAAGCAGCACCTCGTGGAGAGAGAGAGACTAAGAGAATTGCTGGTGGCCGCTTTGAATTGCCCTGGACTTTTGCGACCTGCCCCCTGAGCTGCCAAGGACTGAGGAGACATGGCTGTTTTGCTGGTACTTTGTCTGTCTGTTTTGATGTTGTTTTGCCAGATTTGTCCACTGGTGAAAGACAGTCCTTTTGTTGAAGAAGTCCTGGAACCTGGCTGTTCGCTAAGAAGCCCTAGGACTGTCCTGCAGACAGAGAGTGAATACTGTCCACTGGTGAGGGACAGTGCTGTTGTTGCAGGGGTCTGGAGACTGTCCTGCAGACAGAATGAATACTGTCCACTGGTGAGGGACAGTGCTGTTGTTGCAGGGGTCCGGAGACTGTCCTGCAGACAGAATGAATACTGTCCACTGGTGAAGGACAGTGCTGTTGTTGCAGGGGTCTGGGAGCCTTTCTGTTGGTTCAGAAGCCCTGAAGAAGGATTTTCTTGTTGTATGTTTACAGAAATCCTGGGAGAGGGCTTTGCTAATGTGTTCAGGGGTTCTAGGACTGTTCTACAGACAGAGGATAAATTCATGAAGGGACTGGCAATGTATCTTGTGGCCTTGCTAAGCCTTGTCTCCCCAGGAACTAAGATTGCTGAGAACTTGCCTCGTGTCAAGATGAAGAAAAGACCTCCATTTGGGTATTAAGTGCTGTGTTTAAACTTGATGTAACTCTGGGGTAGATTCAATTGTGATCCAGGGGTGGGGAACTTTTGACCTTATGTTTGGAAACTAATCTCCATTTGAGAAGAGGGGTTTTGTGGTGGACTTAATTAAGGTATAGCCTAGGGGTGGAGAAGTATTTAGAACAGGGACTTTGTAATTGATTGAATGATTGGAAGGTCCTGGGGTGGGGTAGTACTTGGAGATTACTTAATCACACTTAGTAAATGCTGTATTTGGAATGATGTCATGCTTTGACCTTCTCTGTTCTTGGTTGGTCACTGAATAAAATAGAGAGCACCTATGCTGGTATTCTGAACCTGGGAAGTTGCCTTCTTTTGGCATTACATTACAGGGATAAGTTGGAAATCACTAGCAAAGGGAAGGCACTAGAATTCAGAAGGACTGGGGAAGGCTTCCTGCACAAGACAGAATCTTAGTCAGGACTTTAGGTAAACGAGGGAGGTCAGCAGTTGGAGTGGAGGAGGGAGAGCATTCGAGGCAGGTGAAGGACCAGAGAGAGGATTCCCAGTGCCAAGACATGGAGAAGGGGCATGTGGGAGAGACACGATGGAGGTGGGAAAGAGAACCCATAAACAGACTGACTATGTATGGTGAGTGTGAAGCATCTGGCTTGAGGTCAAAAGCCTAGCCCCCTGAGTTCCACACTTTCTTGGCTGTGAATATGTCTCTGACTGCTCCTGTAGACTGTAAAGCTGGTGGGATAAGGCAGTACCTAACAGGGGGCCATGCCAAGAGGCACACATTCAGTCTCATTGAGGCAGTGTTACTTCCTGTCTGGAGACCTCAGTTTCCTCATTTGTAAAATGAAGGAACTGAACTATATAACACCTAACATCCCCTGACCCCAAAACAGCTGTGCTCAAATAACTTCTCTGCCCACTCTGATAAAAACAAGCACTTTCTTGGCCAGCTTCCAAATCTTCTAAGTGAGAGGGATGTTTGCATAGAACTGCAGACAGAACTCTTCCAGCCAGACCAGGACTGTGTGACCCGATCCCTTCGGTCAGGTCTGTCCTCCAACTCCCTTCTTCAGACTAATTTGAGTCAAGCTGATCTCCAGAAGTAAGTCTCTGTGCCAGAGGGCTGGGAGCAAGGCCTCCTGGGTCTGCTGCCACCAAAGGCTTCTTAAGAAGGTTTGAGGGGGCAGCCAGGTGGCTCAGTGAGCAAGAGCACCAGCTCCAGTGTTGGGATGACCTGGATCAAATCCAGGCTCAGATACTCAGCACCACACCCAGAAATAATAACTGGCCGTGTAACCTTGAGCAAGTTACTTAACCCCGATTGCTTTAAAAATAATAAAAAAAAGAAGGTTTGAGGTCAGAATCCAGCAGCAAGGCAGGAGACGTTCCCTCTTGGCCTAGGTTCTCCCAGCACCAAGAATGTGAAATGGCTGTGTGACTGCCTAGCCATATGTATGTGACGTGCTGTGTGACCTCCAAGAAATCACCCACACACACACCTTAGTTTCCTCACTTATGATGACGGAAACAACGCTAGGATGATCCGGAAGGTTCCTTCCAGGTCTAGCAGGGCAGTGACACACACACACGACAATGGGATGGTGGGAATGTTTTGACAAGTCTCGGGTCCTGACCCTTCATCCCTGAGATGCTCAGTTAAAAAAAAAAAAACAACAAATTTTTTCCTTTATGTTCATCTCCTCAGCATAATGAGGCCTCCTAATTGTTCAAAAGGAAAAGTCCCTAAAATGAAACTTTCCCAGATTTCTGGATGACTGTCTGACAGTCTTGGGGCTCTGCCCCTGTCATGAGACCTGTGCCCATGGACTAACTTCTCAGAATCCTATTTGTAAATATATAAAATAAAGCAGCCAGCATTGCCCAGGAAACTGATTCTATGGAAATGTGGTGACCCAGATGTTTAAAGGTAATGCAGCTTCTAGTCATGGCCCAGAAGCCTTCTCTGGAGCCACATGACCAGTAAATCCTAAGGAGGGAGGATGCTGCTGCTTGGGCATTGGACAAGGACCGAACACTCCTGGGTAAATCTGCCAAACCCCAGAAGAAGCAGGAGCCAGACGCCTCTGCTCTCCTCCCCTCTTCACCCCTGCCCTCCCCACCAAGGTTTCCAGGACCCACCTTTATTATAGAGCGCACCATCAAAGTAATAGCTGCCTGTGTAGAAGCCAGTGGCATGCTCGATAAGGTGGCGGGCCCACGTGTTGCCAGCACCTGGGAAGCTGGACAGCGCCACAAAAACCTTGGCTTTGGTAGGCAAGAAGCGTCTGTCAGTACACCGTGTGTCTGCAAGGCCAAGGACAAGGAGGGCAGTCATCACTCAGAGCAGTGGCTGGGGATAGGACCCCAAAACCCAAGCAAACATCTCCAGTCTAGGCTTCTCTGTGTTCCCACTGAGGCCTTCTGGGCCCTGGGAGGCACTCTAGGGAGTACCCCCCTCCCAAACCTCCAGGTCCTCACTCTCCTTTCTAGACCCATTTGTCCCTTGGTCAGAGCTCAGGACTCCACGCTGAACCCCAGCCAGGGGATCCCAGAACATTGTACCCAAGATCCTGGACACTGATGGCCCATTGCCCCAGCCTTCTCAGAGCTCTTGGTTACAGACAAGAGTTGGAGAGGTGGGAGATGGGGCTCACAAGGCTCCTCACAGACCACTGGCCTCTTAATGTCCTCTGGACACATGATTGTTTTTCTAGATCCAACATACAAGTGCCTCAGCATGGGTGACTCCCAGCATGAAACCTCCCTCCACTGAGGGCATTCAGCAACTTGACTGTAAAAGGAAATCATCAGCCTAGAGCAGCCTGGTCTCTTGGCTCTGCTGACCTGTCCCCCACAGTTATTGCTATTCCAGAATAAAGGGAAATGGTCTCTGTTATTGCCATCGTTGGGTAAACTACATAGCCCTGGGAGGGGACTTCCCAAGAAGGGGCAGGGATCCATATTGTCATGCACATCCTCACCAACTGTCATCAGTGTAGGGGAAGGGGGGTAGGTCAAGCAACTGCCATCACCTCTCTTGAGACCCTATGGCCCTTAAGCCACAAGCCCTGGGAACAGGAGAGTCCCTCAGACCACCAGCCTTGCTTCCACCTCGGCCCCCACAGCTATCACGGAGGGGAATGACTCCCACCAATCCCAGCCTCATCTTCTGAACAAGCACCACGCATCCCAGAAGACGCCTCTTGGGAAGCAGGCCCTTTGGAGATGCCACCCTGGCACAATGCCTGCAAGTGCTGCAGCCACATCTACCAGAGTTCTGGCTCCCAAAGTCCTCGGTCCAACATCAGACACTGATTGGGTTTTATCAGTGGAAATGACTTCACAGACAAGGCAAGGCCATAAGCTTTGTCCTACCCTAAGGATCATGGGACTTTTCTACCTGAGTCTCAGCCGCGATATCCCCACGTGTTGTCTTCCCCACTAGAATGTGAACTCCTAGGCAGTTGAAACTGTCTCTGCTTTGTACTCTGTGTCCCCAGCATTCAGGCGGTGCTCAATAAATGCATTCTGTTCATTCATTTATGAGAGGGATCATCATGTAGAAAAGAAGGGCTGGGTCCTGATGCTACCACTGAGAACTGGCCCTAATTCTTTGAGGCTCCCTGTCCTTCTCTGGAAGACAAGGGGGTTGTGCTAGGGAACGGCTGTGAGTTGGAGCCCATCCTGGCCTCTGAGTCTTGGATTCATGCCCACCAGGATGCTGAAGCCTCGGCTCCCCGGGGCGCCTTTCAGGTTTCTAGACCCTGCTTGGGTTCCTTTTCCTCTCTAGGGGAACAACCTAGTCTCTACATATATCACTGTGACCATCACCACATATTCCTCTAAGGGTGTAGAAAGTGTTGTGGAGCCTGTTCAGGGAACAGTCTGAATGGACTGAGGAGCCCTCCAGGTGTGGAGGGCCTTGAGCACCAGAACTCTTCCTGGAAGCCTCAAGTAGACCCAGGGTCAATTCAACAGAGATCAGCTTAGCCATCCACACTGGAAACACAAGATGGATGAAGAAGCCAGTAGCTTAGGGCCCTAGGAGCAGCAGCAGGATTGGCCGCTCCATGCTATCCGTCGGGATGTCCGTCTCAGAAGGGAGCTTCAGATGGACTGTGCACTGGGCCCAGAACTTAGTGGGCTGTATTCCATTTGGGGAATGGTGGTTCCAAGATATGCTCTGACCATCTTTAAAACCTGTATTTTCCCCTGAGGAGCAGAGTGGAGAAGGCCAGACTTGAAGCCAGGCAGCCTTGGGTTTTAGTCTTCTTTCTGACACAAACTGGCTGTGTAACTCTGAACACATCATTCAGACCCTCAGGGCTCCTAGGCACCTCTTTCGGATTACTGAGTGCCCCACTGGCTTTGATGGAGGGAGTCTCCCCACCAGGATGCAACCTACATCACTCATCTTCCCCTTTGGGGATGCCATCCTTCCAGGCTCTGAAGCCACAGACCACTGCACCCAAGGGCCCCAGTGGTCGTAGATGGCTCACCGGCCAGCCCCATGAGGACCACTACCCAGGGCACCTTCTCTGACAGCTTCCATGGAGGGGCCACATTAATAAGCCTTCCCTGTGAGGGCAGAGGCAGCAAGAGTCATCTCTGGTTTTGCCTCGGTCACGCCCACTGGTGGTCCTTCCAAGTTGCTCTCCACCCAGCTACCAGAGTCAGCTCCCGTTTGGAGCCACGACCATCAGGGCATCCCATGCCTCAGGTCACTGAGCTGCCCACTGTGCACCAACATGCTTCCCCCATCACTCTCCCCCATCTTGGGCACAAACCTCACCTTGGATGGGTGTCTGATAGACCACACAGTAATCCCCCCAGCCTGGGGTCTCAGGGCCCCACGCACAGAGGGAGCTGTCCACCGCATCATGCAGACTGAACTTCGGGGTGGGGTAGCCACAAAAGCACTCAGGGCCTCTGATGACCGCCAGTGGGAACTCCTGTCAGAGCAAACAGAGAAGGAGAGAAGGCTTCTGCACAAATGCAAAGATGGCACCACATTGAGGGGTCTGGAGGGGGGCTTTCTGCAGAAGCTGGAGGAGGAGTGCCAAACATGAAGCTGCAGCCATTTAATAATTAACTGTGTCTCTGGGCAGCCTCCAGCACTTCTCGGTCTAAATTGGTCTTATAACTCGTACCACTCACCCCTGTCACTCCCAGCCCAACGGGTGCTATGCGGTCTGGGGGTGGGGTGGGGGTGGAGTGAGTCCTTGTGGGAATGTTGGGGGGCAGGACTGGACCAGAGGTCTCTGAGCTCCTGCCCAGCTCTTGGGTTCTGAGGAAGCCCAATTGCGATGCTCTCTATTTCCTGCACCCAAGTCATCAGTCACTGGAAGTCAGTGTCCCTCCTCCCCTCCTCTGAGGGCAGCAGGGGGAGTCACAGGGCATGGAGCACTAGAAGATCTGAGTTCCAATCCCAACTTGGACAATCATTAGCTGAGTGTCCTTGGGTTGCTGTTAGGGTTTAATGAGATTATATTTGTAACAGCATTTAGTTCAGTGCCTGCACATAGTAGGTGCTTAGTAAAAATGTTTATTCTCTTCCCTTCCATTCCAACTGCACCAAACAAAGAACTCATGGCCTCCCTCACTGACTCCTGCCTGTCAGTGTCTTGTGATGAAGCCAAGCCTTGACTAAAATTCCCATGAGATCACCTATTTGCAGGCAGGTGCAGACGCCCCTTGATAAGCCACTGCAGGGAAGTACCAGCTGACCTCACAGAAGGTAAGGACACAAGCAGACTGACAAGGACCATTGCTGGCACTGCTGCAGGGGTGCGGCTTCCCATGAGCCATGGCCCACAGGCCAGCTCACGGATATGGAAGCGGCATGGATGGCAGTGGGACATGGAGATGTGGCACACTGACCATGGACAAGGAAAAGCCAACCTAAAATGGGACCAAATGGGATATTTATTTGAAGTAAAGACAGCTTCACCAAGGTACATCTTCATGTTTGTGCATATACGTGTGTCTGAGATCTGCCATTATATGGCCATGGCAGCCTCGCCAGTGTCTATGTGGAGACAATGTACATTGACATGTGTATGTAAGTGTGTGTGTGTGTGTGTGTGTGTGTGCACACCTGGGGTCTATGTGATTATACTAAAAGGACCTAGGATCTAATCCTGCCCCCATTTTATATATGAAGAAACTAAGTCTCAGAGAGGGAAAGGGACTGACCCAAATTTGAATAGCTAATTTATAGCATGGCCAGAGCTGGAGCCCAGGCTCCTTGACACTCCTCCCTGTTTTCTTCCCATACATGACATTATATAAGTGCACACGTGTTTGTGTTTGTGTACACGTGTACACACACATAACTGTGAAGGCTCCTGCATGTGCTCCTCAGAAGGAAAAGAACAAGCCAGAGATGGAATCCAATGGGCTCAGATGCCCCAAGGGCTGAGAAGTGACCATGGGAACGCCAAGGGGAGAGATGGCCATGCCCTGCTATGTTCTCGGAGTTGAATGAGTTGCACTGTGCAGTTCCGTGCATTGGAGAAGGATCCCAAGACCTTGGAGGACCAGCACAGGAGGTTGGTCTGGGCAGTGGAAAAACCGTGATTCTGACTGTGTTTCCTTCCTTTTTACATTAGACATAGCCAGTTGTAAGGTGGGAAAAGGCTCACGGCTGTCATAGACCCTAAGCCCCACATCCTTAGGATACTCAGTCAGGATCTGCGACCAGCATTGTGGTGGCCATGCATGTGACAGGAAGGCCAGCCTCACCACAGCCAGGCCAGGCATCCTCAGCTCTGCTCAAGCCTTTCCTAAATCTCAGGGACTTCCGGGACCTTTTCATCCAGCCACCTCTAAGAGCACAGCATTCGGGGGGGGGGGGCTGGGATCAAGCAACAAGCATTATCAAGCTCCTGCTCTGTATGAGGCACCAGGTTGGGTGCTAGGTATTCCTGTCTAGCTTACAAAAGCCTCTCTGACTTGCCCCAGGGTCCCCGGCAGCTTTGGTCAAGTAGGGGGCAGGGGAAGGGAAATTCTCTTCCATCAGGGCTCCTGTAATCCTGGTGGTATCAGATGTCTCCAGAAGCCCCCCCATGTCCCCAGAGGACCTCCTGCCAGCAGGATGCTCTGCCTGGCTCCAGGAGGGGCAAGAGTAGGTTTGTAAATGGAAGAATGAAAGGTTTATAAATACGAGAGATTGCTTCAATTTGATTCCATCCCCAAAGACTCACTGGTCGTTTCTCAGGCAGGCAGGAGCTACGTGACCAGATCTTCAATCAGAAGGCTTAGATCAACAGGCTGCCTTTTCAGATACAAATTCTCCTGGTGATCTGAGGCCATTAAGGGGGGAGCTTGCTGGACCTTGTCCACCTTCCCTTTCATGAATTCAGATAAGCCCTTCTGACCATCTGTTTTCCGGCCAAATCTGTCAAAGTCCAGTGGCAGGAGGGGGAGCGTCACTCAGTAGCCTGGCCTAGGACTCAGTCTGTGGTCAAAATGAAGACTGTTTCAGTGACCAGAATTAATCAGCCTTGGAGAGGAAGAATGGTTCAGAAGAAAGAATGCTTGGCTCGCCAATATTAGTATCACGTGTTATTGCTAGAATTAATTCTATTAATAACAATAGCTACCTTTTATACAGCACTTTAAGGTTTACAAAGTCTGTTACATGTGTTATCTCACTTGGTCCTCACAACAACCCTGAGAGGCAGGTGCTAATATTATCCCTGTTTGACAAATGAGGAAATTGAGGCACTGAAAGGTTAACTGACTCGCCCAGGATTGCCACTAGGGAGAGTATGCAGCAGGATTTGAACTCAGGTTTCCATGACTCAAAGTTTAGGCTCTATCCACTGTGCCACCTAGATGTCTTGACTTGGAGTCAAGGGACAAGTTCAAATCTAATCACAGACACCCACGATACAAGACCCAGACTCTCTGAGCTGCATTTTCTTCATTTGTAAAATGGAATTAATGCCACTTTGACAAAAAATTGGTGTGTGGAAAGTGCTTTGTAAACCCAGTCACACTCTAGAAAAGGTTCACTGGGAGGTGGCCAGGTTTATCTTCACTCTATCTCAGTCACATATGGGGATGGTCATACCCTCAATGAACCACGACTGTGAACTTGCTCTCCCTGACCTTCTGTTCATCATCATTTCTCCCTCTGAATCACTCCTCCTAACCTCACTCTTCACCATGATTGCGGGTCCATCCATCCATCCTATTCTGTCTATCGTCTCTGGTCTGGCCTTATTCCTTTCCCTTCCCACACTTGACCCTTCACATACAAACACATAGGTAGTAGGTGGAAGAAAACAAACAAACAAAAAAGAGATTGTTATCACCCTAAAAGTTAATGGACTAATTTCTCCAATAACAAGAAAAAGAATCGAGGAATAAATAAGAAGACAAAACAAACAATCTGTTGCATATAAGAAACACAAGACATATACAGAATGAAAATAAGGGGATGGAGCAAAATCTACTATCCTTCACACTAGTCTAAAAAAGGAGATGGAGCAATGTGGATCTCAGGTAAGGCAACAATAAAAATTAATAAAGTCAAAAGAGACAAGGAAACTTAGCATCATAAACAGTGAATTATGGAAGTATTGCATGCATAAGCACAAAATGGTATGGTGGCTAAATTCTTAAGCGAAAAATTAAGCAAACTGCAAGAAGACATTGGCAGGAATGATAGCAGGATCTTTAATATTCCTCTCTAAGTTATAGATGGAGTGGCTAGGGGGCACTGCAGTGGATAGAGTTCTAGACCTCGAGCAAGGAAGACTCATCTTCCTGAATTCAAATCTGCCCTCCAACACTAACTGTGTGACCCTGGACAAGTCAGTTCACCCTGTTTGCCTCTGTTTCCTCATCTGTAAAATAAGCCAGAAAAGGAAATGGCAAACCACTCCAGTATCTTTGCCCAGATAAGGTCACAAAGGGTTAGACACGACTGAAATGACTGAATAGCAACGACTACAAATCATACTTCCGTGAAATTAGTAATTAATAGAATAAATGTAAGCCAGAAATAAAGACTATGTAACAACATCCTGAATAAAGGTTTAGTAAAAATCATAGAAACAAAAATGAACATGTTAAAATAGTAATAATTTAAAATTTCTAAAATGTTAACAATCCAACTAAAACAGTTTCCAAAGCTTGTTTTCAAAATGTTTGTCTCTGAAAACTTAGTAACAAAATAGAAAAAGAGAGGATCAGCCAACTAAGCATGTTATTCAAATGATTAGAAATCAACTAATTAGCAGCCCTAAAAACAATACAAAAGAAGAAATCTGGAAAATTAGAAGAGAAACAAAGGAATCAGAAAAATGGAAAATATAAGAAGTCTAGTATTGACAAAGCTGAGCTGGTCATTTTTAAAAGATTAACAAAATCAATAAACCATTAGCCAACCTCATCAAGTAAAGAGGAAAATAAAATTGTCCCCAAAAAGCGAACAAGAGAATTCACAAAAAGATCAAGACTATAAAAAGAATTATCAGAAACTACAATACACAATTATATGGCAACACAACCAAGACTAAAAAGAAAAGTGATGAGAAAACATAAAATACACAAACCAACAATGAATGAAGAAAGCCTTTATTAAACTCCTATGTGTCAGGCGCCCTACTAAGTATTTGGGATATAAAGGAAAGGAAGGGAATGGGCATTTATAGGGTGCCTACTATACTCCAGGCACTGTGCTAAGTACTTTCCAAATATTAACTCATTTGATAAATGGAAAAGAGAAAAAGTCCCTGTGCTCAAGGACCTTGAGGTACAATTAATGGTGTCACCTAATATTCATAAGAAAGTGGGGAGCAAGTCTGTATCCCAAAGAGATCACAAAAAGGGAAAAGTACCCACATATACAAAAATATTTATAGCAGTTCTTATTGTGGTGGCAAAGAATTGGAAATTGAGGGAATGGCTGAACAAGCTGTGATTGTAATGGAATACTATTATCCTATAAGAAATGAGGAGCAAGTGGATTTCAGAAAAACCTAGAAAGACTCACATGAACTGATGCTGAGTGAAGTGAGCAGAACCAGCAGAACACTGTACACCATAACAGCACCATTGTGCAATGATCAACTATGATAGATTTAGCTCTTCTGAGCAATACAATGATCCAAGACAATTCCAGAAGACCCATCCACATCCAGAGAAAGAACCATGGAGTCTGAATGCAGATTGAAAAAATGATATTTTCTGTTTTATTTTCTTTCTTGCGAATTTTCCTTTTTGTTCTAATTCTTCTTTCACAACATGACTGCGGTGAAAATATGTTGAACATGATTGTACAAGTATAACCTATATCAGATTACTTGCTGTCTTGGGGAGGGGAGAGAGAAAAATTTGGAACTCAAAATCTTACCAAAATGAATGTTCAAAAGCTAACTTTAAGTTCTGGATAAGTCTGAAAAATAAAAGAAAGTAAGAGCCCAATAAAGTCACTTTGGGTCAAAGAAGTCACAGGGATTTTTAGTGGAGTCATAGGAGGATCTTCTTGCTTAATTTCAGCAACAGTTGCTATGATCACTATCTCCTGCACAGGAGGCAGAAAGGAGTGCAAGAAGGAAGGGCAATTAGGGGTGAGACACTTACCCCCTTTGATACAGGCAGAGGTTAAGATGACTGCATTAGGTGGCCCTGGTTCCCTGAGCTTCCAGAGATATCCCTGGTTGGGAAACCTGGGGCAGTGTATGGGGAAAGAAGACAGCCAGCAGCAGACGTCTGACACAGAGCAGCATCTCACTGACAGTATCTAGCCCAGTCTGCAGAGGAATAGTGAAGGCAGGCATCCCAGACTAAAGAAGAGTCTAAAATTGTGCTGTTCTGAATGACCAGAGCTTCCCACTTGGCTGACAGCGACTGAATCCAGAAGCAGTCTACTCTTGCACAGAACCAAATCCAAGTCTAGAACTTCCAGAGCTCAGATCAGAGGGTAACAATCATCCCTTTCCCTGGATCAGACCACTCTGGAGGCAGTCTGAGCTCTCCCTGAGATCTTGGAATAACGCCAGGAACCAGTCCAAACCCTCCCTCTAGAAACCTAACCCTAACACAAAGTGCTAAGTCAGGAGTCCAACTGGAAGAAGGAGCAAATAAAAAAAGAATTCCACCACAATGAGCTATTATTGTAGCAGCGACACCCAAGATAGAAACACAGAAGAAGAAAATGTCTCTAAAGCCTCCATAAGCAAAGCCTAAGAAAAAAACCCAGCTTGAGCACAAATTCAACTAGAACCCTTGGAAGAAATAAAGCAAGAGTTTCTTTTTTAAAGACTTAAAATATTTGGTTTCATTTTGCTTTGTTTTTGTTATAAATGGAATGAGATTCCTAAGTAAAAAAATAAAAATAAAAACACGAGAACTGTGGAAGAACTGGAAAAGGAATTAAGTTTTGTACAAAAAGTATAAAATTTGCCCAAGCAAAATTAGAATAGACCAAATAGAAGCCATAGGGCAATAAGAAATATTAAAAAACAAAATCAAAAGGCTAGACAAAATAGAAAAAGTAAAGTATCATAGCAAAAAATAATTGACCTAGAAAAAAAAAAGATTAAATAGAAAAAATATTGAGACTCATTTCACTGCTATAAAATGCCGTAAAACAGCATAGATTCAAGAATTCTTCAAAGAAAACCACCCAGAACTCTTAGAACCAAAAGGCAAAGTAGAAATTCAAAGAATCCATCTGTCACCTCCTGAAAGAAACTCCAAACTGAAAACACCCAGAAACATTAGATTAGCAAAAGTCCCGAGTTTACAGGACAGATTACAAATGTTGTGAATAGCCAAAAGAATTCACATACTGAGTAGCCAGTCAGGATCACACATGATTTAACAGCCACCACAATGAAGGGATGAAGAGTTTAGAGTATGATTTTTCCAGAAGGTAAAGGATATGGATTTACA
Source organism: Petaurus breviceps papuanus (assembly GCF_028583685.1). Classification (NCBI taxonomy): domain Eukaryota; kingdom Metazoa; phylum Chordata; class Mammalia; order Diprotodontia; family Petauridae; genus Petaurus; species Petaurus breviceps. Next base: position 38,534 of record NW_027186359.1, on the reverse strand, counting down.
GCCAAGAATAACCAACCCAACAAAACTGAGTATAATCCTATAGGGAAAAAATGTACTTTTGATGCAGAGGATTTCCCAGCATTCCTGATGAAAAGACCAGAGCTATCGAAAAAATCTGGGGTATAAGCAAAAGAAGGAGGTAAGAGAACCACACAAAGACCAACATGAACGAACCACTGTAAAGGCCTAAACAGGAAAAACTGCTTCCGTTAAAATCTGGGGACATGATGCCAGTGTGCCTTCAGATTCTTAGCATTATCTAGGATCATCAAGGGAGTCCAATTCGGCAGGAAATGAGGGTGCTTCCATTACATCCTGCTGATCTTAAGAAAAGAATGGAGGAAGACAGGAAGGGGTTGGGGGAAGGGAAAGGAAGGTTAGGGGACAATTGTCTCACATCATCAGGGAAGATAAGTAGACATCCGTATAAACAAGGAGGAGGGGGTAGGGGGAGCCGCTCACACTTCAGCCTGACTCTCATCTGAACTGGTCAAAAGAAGACAGGGAAGAAGAGAGACACAGACAGACATGGACACTGATACACGTTTCATCCAACAGTGAAATAGAAGGGAAAGGGTGCTGGGGAATTGGAGGGAGATATTAATGAAGTCCTTGACAAAACAAATTCTAAGGGTGTTCAGAAATATTTCTAGCTCTTTTTTGAGGTAGAAACGAATGAGAATCTGAGGGTGAGCCCGCGCATTGGAGTAGATGAACAAGTTAGGGCCTATAAATGTGATGGAATGCTATTGTGCTGATCTCTTAGTGTAATGACCAACCAGGATTCTGGAGGACTAATACTGAAATATGCTGCCCACCGCCTGAGAGAGGGAAGAACTCTGGGCAGAGAACGAGATAAATGTTGTGATTTGTTTGGTTGGTTGGTTTATCAGGTTTTTGGTTTTATTTTAGTTTGGAGCTTTTGTCCCAGACTTTGGATGTCTATGGGATAGAAAGACCCTGCTGCAGGGTCATAGGACTGTGAGGACAGAGCCAGGGGGGACATCTCTGAGTTCCCGGGGATTGCTGGGAGGACCCATAAAAGACCATCCGAAGAAGCAGATTCAGGCTAATTACAAGGTCAGCTCTCACAGCCCTGGCCATCTGCTTCCCCACTAGGCCAACAGCTGTACCCAGAGCCCCCATGCACAGATTGCCCAGACCTCAGCTTTATAGACATGGCCAGTGAACCTGGAGGACCCTGCTCTGTCTGGTAAACCGCAGTGCCCATGGCAACTATCTACCAGAGGTGAGAGGAGGGCTCTGGCTCTCACTTTTCCTTAAGCCCCTTAATGCTGTAAGTGGCTGCTCCCTCCTCCCTCCATGGGGTGGGGGTTTGGCCACCCTCCTTCCCGCATTCTCAAAATGGACCCAGAAGCAGCAGCAGCAGCAGCAGCAGGAGGGTTGAGGAACAAAGGTGCTCTTACCTTGCTGGAGCAGAGCTGAGAGCACATCTCCACAGTCAGATTGGGCTGGGTTAGGGAGTTGGCCAGAGCATCAGTGAGATTCCTGGGCACTCGGAAACATCCCCGGTAGGTGACGGTCCTTCCTGCAGGGACAGCAACAAGGTCTCTCTTAGAAGCAATGAGAGCAGTGCTGGGGTAGAGGTGGGAAGATCCCCAGCTCAGTTTATTCTCCACTCAGAGGAAATGCTCGGGATGGCCAGGACAGGGCTGAGGGAGGGTGAGGGGATGATCACTGAAGCCAAGGCATCTTATGGAGTCACCAAGTGAGAAAGGAGAGAACTGGGCCCAAGGCAGAACCTTGGAGGACCCTCCAGGGAGGAGATACAGGACCATGGCTAATGGGCCAGGCAGGAGGTGGAACCAGAAGAGAATAGGGTCAAGGAAACTGAGGAAGGAGAGAGAATCCAGGGGTGGGGGAGCAGGCAAGCTGCTCCCATGCCAATGCCCACTGTCCTGGCACCATCTCTGCCCTACTCCAGCTGGGTGCACCATGGTCCCCAAATCAGCTTCATTTGTGGTGTCTTCCCAAGAGGACCTAGTCCCTTATATACCTGACCCTTGGGCGAGATTGTTCAGTCCTGGGCAGGCATGGCTGCCCCAAGCTAGTTACAGATCCACGGAAGGAGGCCTGAAATGGACATCTGACCAGAAGACATGGACACCAAAGGGTCCTTCTCTTTCTCCCCCCTTTCTTCTCTCCTCTCTCTTTCCCTCCCTTTCTCTCTCTCCCCCTTCCCCTCTCTCTCTCCTCTCCCTCTCCCGATGCAGCTCAGATGCCATACTCTCTCCTGGAGCCTTCCCTGATCTCCACACCTGCCAGAGCCCTCCCTCCAAACCTCCCTTGTCTTTAATGACTGTGTTTGTCTTGTTTGTCTTGGCACTCCTCTATATAGATGCTGTCATGGTTTTTGCAGGCACTTGTTTTAAAGGACCCAAAAAACAGGAATAATTCTCCGTCTTGGTTGGCCTAGGACCTGGCAAGCAGGTGGTGATTGAGAGCTCTCCCCTCCTCCTCTCACTCCCAGATGAGCTCTCCAGCAGAGGGTTTCCTGTGGGCGAAGGAGTCATTGAGGCACAAATCCCAGCCTCCACCCCAGGCTGCCTCCTCTGAGCTACGCCGCTCCACCTGAGCTCCAGCCCCCTCCAGGATGATGGTGCCCGTCAGCCGAGACCCCAGCTTGCAGACTGGGTTTTGCCACTGCTCAAGATGGGCTTTCTCAGGGCCATCCCTTGCAATTTGGTCCCAAGCGCCTCCTGCCTGCTCATACCCAGGTTCTAGCCAGCTTCTGGAATAATCTAGACCAGAACCCTTCATGTCTCTGTGGCATGCCTCACTTAGCTCTGCTCCTCAGGCCTTGCTGCACATGAGTGTAGAAGAGCAAAGCTAGGGTCCTGGTGAAGCCTAAGGACCCATGCCCCAAAGCTGGATACCAGCAAAGTCGGGAGGAAGCCAATGGCGATGGGATGGGCTGAACAGCTCCCCTGCCCCCACTGGATAGGCAGGTGTCTGTCAGCACAGGGCCTGAGGAAAGACACCTCCCTTGCCCAGAGACAGCTGCTGTCCGTGTGATGAATGACCACATTATCAGGGGTTCTATTCTGGCCAAAAGGGACCTTAGGAGGCATTGGGTCCAAGCCCTCATTTGTACAGATGAGAAAACTGAGACCAAAACATGTCCTTGGTCCTAGGTCATGCATCTAATGAGGGGCAGATCTAGGATGCTACCCAGTTCCTCTGACTCCAAATACAGAAAGTTCTGTCATCAGCTTCTGGGCCTGCTTCTCTGGAGCTAAGGAGAGAAGGAGAGAGAAGGAAGGAAGGAAGGAAGGAAGGAAGGAAGGAAGGAAGGAAGGGAGGGAGGGAGGGAGGAAGAGAGGGAAGGAAAGAGGGAAGAAAGTAAGGAATTAGTGAAGGAATGAATGGTGAATGAGTGAGTTAGTGAATGAGTATTCATTAAATGCTTACTCTGTGCCAACTGGGGACACAAAGAGGAGAGGAAGACAGTCCCTTTTCTCCAGGAACCCTCCTCTCCCTTAAAGCTGCTGTCTGCCTTCCCTTAATTCTGTTTTATCCTGTTCCTAGATTGCTTGTACAGGGTCATTTGCACATTGTCTCCCCATCAGACTGTAAGCCCCTTGAGGGCAGGGGCTGTTCTTATCCCCAGCATTTAGTCCAGAGCCATGATGCCTCATGGCCCCTTAATACAGCCTTGCTAACTGACACTAGAAGGTTCCACTGGGGGCAGATGGAAACAGCAAAGTCTGTTAATAAAACCACGTCCCCACTGGGTCTGCAGGACCTGCAGCTTGTCGAGGTTGGTGGTGTGTGTCGGGGGCCGGTCATGCCCTCCTCCACAAGACCTGCTCCCCTCGCTGCATCAGTCGATGCAGGACTCGTGGAGGGAGACCCCAGAGAGCTCTGCTGTTCTTGGGGCTCTTCAGACATAATCCTGAGGGGGCACCCCTCCCCAAGATTCCCCTGACCCCGGGCAGCACACAGGCTCCAGGGGGCATCTTCCTCTGCCGCATTTGCATACACAGTGAGGAAGCCCACAAATCTACATGCAGACCCCAGACTTCTGAAAGCCAGGAGGGGCCAAGGGCCCAGGCCTGTTCTGACCTTGCCTGCCCCAGACCACACAACATGTTTGAGTTCTGGCTCAGAGAAGACCAAAGCCAGCCCTTCAAAGGGTAGTGTTGGACAGACTTGCTCTGGGCTCATCGAGGGCATGGGGTTGATGGAGAATCAGGGCACAAAGGTTGCTATGGCAACAGCAAACCCTTTCTCCATTGTCAACAGAAGCCCAGGAAGGGAGGCAGGGATGGAGCCTCCAGGGTCAGGGGGCCAGGCAGCCCCCCTGCCCAAAAGGGGTCTCTAAGAGAGGGAGAAGAGAGGCTGAGGAGGAAGCGGGGACTGTGTGGGGGCTGTGGGCACAGCGAATGGATGGGATAAAGCCATACCCTGAAAAGAAAAGCCTCCTCAGGCTGGAGACTCCAGAAGCAGTGGGATGCCTGGCTGGGGCTGGGGCTGGGGGCGTGTGGAGGCAGCTCGAGACTCAGGCCCTCCTCCATGAGCTTCCCATAGGCCATGTGATTTCCTGCCTCCAGACTTTTGCCCTGGCCCTCTAGGGTCCTCCCCCACCTCCACTTTTCCTATCTCTGCCCTTCTTTCAAGGTCTAGCTGGAGTGCCTCCTCCCCCAAGCAGTTTCTTCTGGCTCTGCCGCCCCAGCCTCTGGACATCTCTGATACCACAGGGCTTTGGCCATGCCCCCCTGCCCCCAGCAGACTGGTTCTCCATTTATGTGTTGTTAATTAATCCATGAGTCAGCGAAAGACAACCAGCCAATCGATGGGCCATCTTCAGGTGGGCCGATGCCCCAAGGGAGTCTCAGTAGGGCCTGGGATGCCACCATTCAGGGTGGGGTCCCTTCCCTCCTCTCCTCCCCACAGGATGGTGCCTGGGCTTTGGGGAAAACTGCCCAAATGCATGTACATATATGTCCATGTGCCACCACAGGTATGTAACCTGTGTGTGTACACGTGTGTGCATAAGCACACCAGCATGCTCATGTGGGCCCACACACAGACACCAGATCAGGGAGAGAATGAATGAATGTCCTGGGGGATAGGGATGGGGAGAGGGCTGCTGACACCTGAACCAGGTTGGCACCTTGTGACATGGTTCTCTGTGCTGGGTGAGCTCCCTCAGGACCATCTGGCCATCTGGTCAGTCCCTTTGGGTGAGATCTCTGAGCAGGAATCTGCTGCCCAATGATGGAAAAGAAACCCTCAGTGCCTCCTCATCCTGAGACCCAGCCTGCCATCCAGAGGCCCTGTAACTTCCAGCAGCTGCACCTGCCCCTTCTCCAGGGGCGCCCAGGATGGTCCCGCTGACTGCACAGCCCTCATGGGCCCCACAGGTTAAAAAGAGCCAAGCTCTGGCCCGTGTTCAGCCTGAGCTTCCGCGTGGAGACAGTCCCTAGAGCCCCACAGGATGAGGACCAAAGCCAGCACCCCTGTCTTCAAGGCCCAGGAACTCCTCCCAGCCTCCTCCATCCCCTAACTCTCCCACTCCCAAAGTTAGGGAAAGGATGGGAGCCAGGGAGGCATGGGCCTCAGCAGCCAGCTTCCCTGGCTCTGAGGGACCCAGCACCCATTGTCTTCCCCCATATCCAAAGTCCAGTTGGCATCACAGCCCTGCAGGAAGCCTCTCCAGTCACATCCAACATGGCATCTCCTCTGGTCCTCAGATGGGCTGGTGGCCCAGAGCTGGAGCATGCCAACTAAGACTGGGAGTTCCCTGAGAGCAGACCGGGAGGCAGGCCTCCTCTTCCTCTTCCCCCTCCCCCATCCTCCTCCTCTCTGTTCCTTTCTTCATCTCTCCTCCTCCTCCTCCTCCCCCCCCCTCATCAGCAGCCAGCCTGGGGCCTCTTCTGGGCTTAGCCGCAGGACCTGGTGCCCCCTCCGGGTCTCCAGCCCCCGTGGGCACCCTGGGTTGCAGCAGCACTTACGTTTGGCGGAGCTGATGGAGAGTCCGCCGACATGGTAGACGGAGAGGCGGTTGAGGCCCCCACAGACAGAGCCCTTCTCCCCCCGACACTCCCGGTTGCATTCCTCTGCCTTGGAGCTCTTCTTGGGCAGCCTATTCCCACAGTAACACTCAGCACCATACTGGAGACCAGCATAGGTGTAGGATCTGGGGGACAGATGGGCCCAGGTCAGGCAGGGCTCAGGCCCCCACAGAGAAGAGAGGATGGAACAGGCCTGATCGTCCCTCACAAGGGCTAAGCCTGGCAGGGGCAGGGCTGCCCAGAGCTCAGGCCAGTTCATGCCAGGATCCCGGGTCCAGAAAGTGTTCTTGTTCATATGCCCACAGTGGGGCTTCCTGGAAAGGCTCTGGGATCTTGCTCCAGCTAAGGAAGTCTCAGGGCTGTCAGGACCAGTGCAGGGGTGGGGTGGGGGGATGACAGAGATGACAGGAGGCACATTTAGGCTGGAGAAAAGGAAGGACTAACAGAGAGATCTGTCCCAGAGTGGGGGCTCACGGCTCTCCCAGCAGAAGCTGCATAAGTCCCTCTTCTATGGGGATGGAGCCTTTCATGGTCAGGCATGGGGCCTGAGACTCTGCTGATGTATCAGGCATGTCATGCCCAAGGAGGCTCTTCTGGACCCAACAAGGACTGGGGATCTCCTTCACACAGCCCCCACCCACCTCCCCAGGCCACTGTGGTATAGGAACCAGGGACTGGTCTGGAGGCTGGTAGAGAAAAATAGCCTGGAAGCATCCCAGGAACCAGTGGGAGACCCCTGGGCCATTCCCAGGAGACTGTGAAGACCCTGGAAAGGAAGGGCCTGGGTAGGCATTCCTCAGCCTCCTAGGCAGCGTCCCCCAAGCCTCACAGCAGAGTCTGACTCATGGGGAGAGGCCTGGGTGGTCATTCCCTGAGGGAAGGGCCTGCAGCCTTCTTGGGGGGCACCCACCCCCAGCTTGTGTCCCTCCCCTCTGTCACAACAAGCCAGTTCTCTCCTCCAGCATCATCCTGGTCACTCCCTCTGGACACTGTCCAGCTTTTCTGTGTCCTCCCTACAATGAGGGGTCCAGAACCTAGTGCCCTACTCCAACTGTAGCCTGGGGGGCAGAGTGCAGAAGGCTGCTCCCTGCCCCTCAGTCCTGGACATTTTCTGTATCAATGCAGCCCTAATGCCTTTGACTAACATTCCATACCATGGGCATGACTCCCAGTGAGCTTGTGGTCACTAAGACCCCCAGAGCCCAGAGCAATCCAAGATGGTGTGAGATTCCCCTCTCCACAAGGCCTCAGGCAAAGATGGATCAAGGCACAGCTGACTCATTGCATGGCCAGGGGTGTCCAGCTCTGAATGTCTGTGGCCCCAGAACAGTAGACCGTGCCACACTGATAAGCTAAATTTGTCACAAACATGGGATCCAGTTCATTTCGCACCTTGGAGGAGCCTCTCAGGGCTGCCCAGGATCTGTGGAGCCTTGGAGCCCCAAGGATGGGGGTGCCTCCTGCTCTCCCTGTGTCTGGAAGTTTCTCTCCACCCCTACCTCTGTGCTTTGACTTCAGTACCTGGCTCCCTTGCTCTCCCACTCCCCCAGAGCCTTCTCTTCTCCATGCTGACCCTTACCCTTCCTTGTGACCCTAGGAGAGGTGGGAGGGGAATTGGGGGAAAGGTGCAGAGATGGGCACCTCCCACTTCCTGTGCCTGTCACTGGGCACTCCCCCACCCCTTCTCCACTCCTACCCCCATAGTCCCTCCCCCATGACACTCACCGCTCAGCACAGGCTTCCTGACAGTTTGCCACCGTCATCTTCCTCAGATCATAAAACACAGCTCCCTTCAGAGTCCTGTCCTGGACACTGTCAATGAAGCAGCCCATGTAGGAGCCTGTGAGGATGGGAGAGAGGTCAGAGAGAGCTCTCTGGGAGGGGGTGGGGGCACCTTAACTGGAGAGAGTCTGCTCTGCTCCCAGCAGGCATGGGCAGGGGGGCAGGAGAGCCTGTGGGGGAGGAGGGTGGGATGGCAGGAGAGACTTCAGGGAGAGGGGAAGATGGCAAGAAAGACAGACATCCCCTTGGTGCACATTTAGGGTCTTTCTCTGACTGCCTCCTCACAGCCCCCCTCCCTCAGCCCCATTCAGTCTCTGTCTGGCTTTGAGGGGACTTCAGGTGAAGACTAGCCCTCTCTACATTTTTCTAGGCTTGAGAGGCAGGGAAGTCCATTGCTTGGGAAAGCCTTCACCTCATGCCCTGATGTCAGCACTGTTCTCCAGCCTGCCCCCACAATCCAAGTTCTCATCAGGCGGGCTCAAGCATTCCCCACCCCAGCAGAGGACTGCAAACCTGGAATTTGTTGAATCAGACCTTAAATGTTACCAACGTCACAGAGGTTTGCAGGACTTGTCCCTGGCAATTTGCAAACACGCAGTTACAGAATTTGGACAACATTCAGACCCCCCCCCCCCGTCAGGGCCAAGGAGATCAGAGGGGCGTCCTGCAAAGAGGATTCACCCAAAACAGTGGAAGTTTATTAAGTCATCGCTTGATTTCCACTGGAGTGTGAGATCAGGCGGTGCCAAGGAGGTTGGCACCTTCTATACTGGAGCTGGGGAGGCTTTCCGACAGGAGAGGGCACTCTAGAAAGAAGCCTGGGAGCCTCAGGGGGTTGGGTGGGACACCATGCCCCAATTTACCAGAAACATCTTTCCGAACTTTTTAACTCAGGAGTCCTTTAAAGGAAGGGGGGGGGGTGGCCTGGTGAACAATGGGAAAGATGACCCTGATGAGAAATTGTTTGATGTCTTCTCCACAAAATGCTCATTTTTATGCCTGTGACCCATTTCGTTCGGTGGTTAAGCTGAAAACTTCTCATGGCCATCTTTGGGGTTCTATTCGCCCATATTTCTGTCCCTGAGGTTGCAGCCGTGTGTGGATCTACCGGGAAGCTTGGCTAGGACCAGAGGATGCCATTTTCAAATGTTTAGGCCAATAGGATGGCTTCTGTTGACGGGGAGGAAAGGTAGGAAATCTTGGACAACATTTGGCTGTCTCAACAGCACAAAAAGGGCATCCAGTGAGGAGCTGACTAATTCTGGAGCTATTTGCTTCTAAAATAAACGGTTCCTCTAGGAAGCAAGCATTTTGCCTGTTGAGATGGTCCCACATAGACAAGATAGGTTGGTTGGTGGAAACAGCTGCCATGTCCAAGAGATGTTTGTGGAAGCATTTGGGTGCCCATGAGAAGTTTTCGCAAGTGATGCTGGGAGCAGAACAGCGGCCCTTGGAGGACGAGGGGAAAGGACTCCCAGACTGGGCAGAAGTCAAGTGTTCTGCTGGGAGGGGGAGAGCTCCGGCCACCTTCCTTCCATCTACTCTGAGGGGCTTGGGAAGCTTAAACCTTGGATTGGAGGGAGGGAATGAATGACAGTCAGTGCTGCCCCCCACTGATTCTTTTACTTTGGGGGGTTCTTATTGCTTCAATTAAACATTTCTTCTCACTCTCCTTGGGAGGTTCATGCCATCAGGAAACGCATTGGGAAACACCACAAAAGGGATATTTCCTAGGAATATGAGGCCCAGAGACACAAGCTCAGATGGAATAATTCACACAAACCAACCCTAGAATAAAAAGAGGAACCTTGGGGGAGCAGAGGGGCCGCCAAGTCTCGGCAGTCACCCATCACAGGTGCCCCCCCAGAGCCACCGGTACAAATGGCTCGCTGGTCAAACTGCAGGTGCCGAAGATCTGGGGAAGAATCCGGCAGCAAAGAGATCCCTCTGAGAGAGCTAAGAATCAAGGCAGAGCCCAACTCTACCCGAGGAATGGCAGATCCTTTCGCTGGCTTCACAGACGGATTTCATAGGCACAAGGTGGGGAGGGGAAGTGAGGAGACAGCCTTGGTTCGGCATCTCCCTCCTTAGACTAGAAGCTCCTTGAGGGCAGGGCTGGCTCTTAGCACAGTGACCAGCACAGAGCAGTTGCTTAACAAATGCTGATGGATCCTGGAAAGCCATCTAGATGTGTGTGACTGTTTTACAAGCTCGACCTAAGTCGGCACAGCAGCCATGAAAATGGGTACAAGCCGAAGTTACATGAAGAGAATCCTGTGGTCTAGGAATAAGGTTAGTTTGTGCCTGGAGAACTAGGCTACATTCGGAGCACTGTGTCAGCAAGGCCATTGATAACTTCAGTGACGGACCTCTGGTTCGCGTCCTTTAGGGACCATCAGAAGAACTGCAGGTGTTCAGGGGAGGAGCGCTGTGGCCCGTATCTGAAGGGTGGTCACTTGGGGCAGAGACGTGACTTGTCAGAACAAGCCACAAGTGGCAGGACTAGGAGAGTGGAATTTCGATTTGGTGGAGGAGAAACTCAGGATGGAAACAGTAGAGGGTCCGATACTCAATCCTGTCGTCGTGTGAGGGCAACCAGACTGGACATGGCGGCGGTGGGATCCGAGTGGAAGGAACAGGTGGTACTCAGCCCCCTGAAGGCCAAGCTGCTCAGACGCCCTGGAGTAGCAGCTTCTGTGGGTGGGTTTTTCCACGGAGCATCACTTGCACTTGGCAGCCTCAGAGGCCCCTTCAGGGTCTGGGATTCTGCAATCACGAACCTGAAATTCCTTCAAACTGGGCCCATCTCTGGCAGATTTCGACCCATTTTTACTAGGGGGTCTCAGGTCTCCTAATGAGGCAGGGGCAGCCCCCAGTCCGGAGATGACAAAGGGCTTCAGACCCTGAGCCGGAGCACCTGATGGACGGCCGCCCTGGGAGGGTGGGGGAGAGGCACATCTGTCATCTGGAGCTGCACCCTCCACACACATGACTGTGGGCAAAGTGGTCCCTGCCTCTGGAACGTCTGGATGGCCACGTGGTGATAAGGGCATTCACCCAGTTTCAGAAACATTGGCATGTCACTGAAAATTACTGTCAATAGAAAATCAACCTCTGCGGGGAAGTTCCTATTTTTCCGACGATTCCATCTTGGCTACGTTCCAGGGTGTAATGAAGCTGGCCGTGATGGAGAGGCCTCCCGGAGCCCCGCTCCCCACAGGAAGATGGCACGCTGCCCAGGACCCAGAAAAAGGCCAGCTTTGTCTGCAGTGCCCTGCTTAGCCCCCTTCCGAGCTTCACGGGGCATCTCTCTGCCCGGAGGCCCTGCTGGGCTATGGCTTATGTCCACAAATTTGCCACAGATAACAGGCCTTGAACGTCTCAGCAGACAGAGCCTACCTTTCTGTCTCCATCCACCTGCGGGAAAGCCTCCTCCAGAAGGAGGGGGTCTTACTGTGACCACTCCTACTCTGACTAGCTCCCCTTGTCTCCTCTGTGACTGTCCCCCTCAAACTGCTGGCCTGGGTGAGGGGAAGAAGCCCATCCTGACATGACTTTCAGGTCGGGGAAGGAATAGCTGGGGAGAGCCAGGCTGACCCAGACAAGGCTCCCTGCACCAACTGCTGGGCGTCTAGAGTTCCCCTGGGAGGGATGGCCTCCCTGGCGGTGGCTTCGGGCCCACAGCCCCACAGGCAGAAGAGCCTGGCATCCCCCCTTCTCACACACCCCAGGGTCAGCCAAGCAGGCCAAGAGCGGGGGGCGGGCGGCGCTTGCCAGCTCCCTGGGGTCATGGACACAGGCAGCCCGGAGGCATTGACGAGCGAGGGTGTAGGTGCCACTGAAGTATAAGGACATCCAAGATGATGCCTTGGACGGGACGGAAGAAGCTACCTTGGCCAAGGAATGAGCGCGTCCAAAGAACGGACATCTGCCCAGCCCCACTTCATGCCTGTTCCCTTGCTAGTCTCTCTCCAGCAGCCTGTGACTACCTGCTGTTATTAGGCCCCTTAGGCATGTGAGGAAATGGAGTGTCAGGGAGGCCACGTGGCCACCTGCAGCCAGTGCTCTAAGCCTTTCCGTGGCTCTGTGGCTAGGACACTAGGCCTGAGGAAGGAAGGCTTGAGTTCAAATATAGCCTCACATGCTTACTAGCTGTATGATCTTGGGCAAATCACTTCACTTGTTTCCCTCAGTGTCTGTGGGCTAATATATTATTAACTACTACAGAATGAGGAGAACCCAATTACCTGTGTCCAGGCAGAAAAGGGCTCATACCTCCACACAAAAAAACTGAGTAAGGGCCATTGAGAAATAGTGTGGTCAGGCTTGGCTCCTAGCCATCTACTGAGAGGCTGGGGCGTCTCCAGCTGATGGGGGATGTCACCTCTGCAGACCCTTGGAACTGGTCATGCAGCCTCTATTCTGATCCCACCTTGGTCACCCCTCACTTCTGGCCCTCAGCCCCAAAGCCCATTCTTCTGGCTGGCGACCTCGATTTACTAGGAAAGGAATTCATTAGGACTGAGGCCTCTGGGTCAGGGTCAGGGCCAGGGCCCCAGAATAGCCCTCATGGCGTGGTCTGCAAAGTTAGGAATCGTGATTTCCTCTGTGGACATTAGTCAGAGAAAGGAAGGGGTGGGGTGGGGGAGATGGTTAGAGGAAAGAGCAGTAAAGCCAGGAAAGGGGGGAGGAGAGGAACAGAGATCTGGGAAGGGTGCTCTCAGCTGGAACCTTCTGCTCCTGCCCTGCACATGCAGCCTCAGGCTGTGGTCGTCTTGTCCATGGAGAGCTCCAAGCTCAAGGTGAGTGGCGGTGACAGATGGTACCTTGTGCTTTCATTTGCTAGCCCCCAGCTCCAGACTCAGACAGACAGGATCCCTGCTGGGGGCCTCACCTCTTGTCATGGCTCAGGTCTCTCTCTAGTTTACCTGGGAAATCTCATCATTTTGGCCCATTTTGACCCTACCCAGGATCTCCCCTGGGAGCATCCCCATACCATTTGTATCTAAATCTCTACAGATGTAAGTGAAAAGGGCTCCCAATTTAAGAGTTTGTACTCAGGCTGACTGACTGTATTGTGGGCTGTTTGTTTATATACACACGTGTACATACATATGTGTGCACACATGTGCACATACACCTGTGTCTGTTATTAATCTCCATATTCTTAGGACACATGTGTCATATGCATGTATACATGTATGATACACTCAGGGGGCTATATGTAGGGGAAAAGTTGGAAGGAGGGGAACTACAAACTTGGGGATAAGGCAGGTGTGGGGTGGGGATGGAATTGCAGCATTTGCCAAGAGGGCCAGGGAAATGGCGGATCTGGGCAAGGACCCTCCTACTGGAGGGAGCTGATGACAGACATGGGTTTGGCACCGTGTTCTGGGAGGAAGGGGAGTCATGGCATTTGCAGAGGGAAGCATCATTCTGGGACTGGAGCATGTAAATGTCAGAGGCATAGGGCTCCCTGGGCTGAGCAGGCTCACCTGTGCATCTGAACAGGCTTGTCCCACAGAACTTGGCTCCAGAAACAGTAGCATTGGAGCTGCTGAGCTCAAGCTGAGGCCCCAGCCCAGTCTCCTAGATGGGGGAAGGACGGATGGTACCAAGCCCCCTGGAGCAACAAGGGGAGGGGCAGCAGACCTAGGCTCAGTCTCCATTCACTGCTGTAAGTTCTGAGGGCTGTGCAGCTCTGGGGGGAGAGCCTCTCAGGCCCGGCCACCTCGGCCTCCCTTTCCAGCCCTGGCTACCCTGTCATTTCCCACCCTCGGTCGCTGATTGGGGAGCAATCAGAATATTCCTTTTTCACGGCCACCTCTGAATTCTTCCTCTGTCACTGCCATTCAGTGACCTCCTCCATAGCTATTACCCAAACAACATTCTGGCAGATGTGTCCTCAGAACTCTGGTCCATCCCTTTTCTTTCACCTTGAGGTCAGTGCCAGCTCACAGTCCAGTTCCCCTCCCCAACTCCTGTGTTGTCATGAGAGGATGATGGCACGAATACAGATAGCCCCAAACTGTCTACCTTCCCACGACTGCCACCCTATGCACCCCAGTCACCTGCAAAGAGGGGTGTACCCTTGATCTCACCGGTCACCGACATGTCCATGAACTCTGAAATTCCCTGATCTGCCCCCAGTCCGGGGTCATCTCTCCTTGCCCTCTGCCTTGTGACCTTATCGCCTTCTCCGTCCCATTCCCCAGCTCTCTGTGAACTCTCTTCCCTTCCCCTTCTGGACCCCTTGGAAAACCAGGGCCATTCTACACTGTCTTCTTCTCTCGAATCCCTGCCAAGTCCTAGCCTCGGACCATTCCCACCATCTGCTGCCTTCCTTCCCACTCAGGCTGCTGAATGAAGCTAAAGAAAATCCTGAGGCTGCTAAAAATTCGTCTTCACGATGGCTGGCAGTGCTGCTACACCTTCCCACTCACTGCCACGCCTTCTTCAAACCCATTCATCCCTCCCTAAACCTCTTGTGGCCCTTCGCCCCAGCCCTCTCCTCTTTCCTGCTTCCTTAAAAGGCTGGAGGTGACTCCCAGAGAGCTCCCCCATCTCCCACCCCTCCCCTTCTGTCTCACAGGGACAGGGGGCCCTGCTCCTCACCCTCCTGCAAACCCCTCCCTCTGCACAAGAACCCCTCCCTCATCCTCACCTCTCACTAAGGCTCAGTCTCTTTCTGCTGGGTCTTCCCTCCTGTCTTCAACTGTGATGTGTCACCCTTGGACCTGGCATCAAGCATATTAAGAACTGACCTCTCAAATGGGACCCCTTAGGACAGGGACAGCTCTACATCCGATTTCAGCAGCAAGTAGCCATAGAAGAAGAGATCTTCACCCCTTACCACAAGATTTTGGGGCCCCATTTGTTCGGGGTGGGGGGAATGATGGGGAGCTTGTGCTCAAGCCCCACCCTAAAATATGGTTTTCTGTGTTTATTGTGTGCTATTCTTGTTATATTGTTGTGAAATTTTGTTGACACCAGTTATTCCTACTGTATTTTTGCCAAGTAAGGGATATGAAAGATCTTGGGGCCGAATGTAAGGGTTATGGGATTTAAAGATCTTCCATGCCCCGTTGGACGTGCTGACGTAGCAGGAAGGGGCGGAGCAAGCGAAAGCGGAAGCCAAGTTAGCGTTCCTGCGGTGGCTGGCAGTGGTGGCGGCGGCGGCGGCAGCAGAGGCAGCGGCAGCGTGAAGCCCTTTTTGAGTTAGGACTGCTAAGGACTCCTGCTGAGGACTGCCAGGGGCCGGAGCTGCTGGGAGCGCGCTTCCCGGACGCTGGGTGGTTGCTGTGCGTGGGGAGAGGAGGACCTTTGCCTGAGGTAGCCTGTTCTGTTTTAAAGGCTTGAAAATGTGGGTGCTTTCTACTTTATATACCTGTGCCAATGTCATAACTACTCTGATGGCTTTCACTTTCTGGTTTTGGGACTCAGTCTTTTGGTATCTTAATAAATTTTCCAGCTTATTCCCTTATATGACAAGCATGACGTATTTTGTGATGGATAATTATATCAGCATATCTGTATCTCCATAGGCATTGTGAATATGGCATTGCTGATACACCCTCCTGCCTACAAAGTCCCGTCCCCTAAAGGCTCCTGCCTTTCTTTCGTCTGGCACATGCCAAGTGCTTACACACATCTGATTGGCTGAATGACCCGACAGCCCTCGCCTACCGCATCCCAGCCATTGTTTAAGACCTCTCCTCCCTTTCCGGGCTGACCACACTTTCGGCTCCCTTTCTCCTTCACTCTGCAGGTTGGCTGCTGACCTCATCCGTGGTTCCTTCCAAACCTTAGTGAAATCCCACCTGCACTAGACACCTTTCCCAGGCTTCCCAGTGTGTGTGCGCACCTTCCCCCAGGATGCTCTCTCCCAGATCCTGCCTCAATTTCCTCATCTGTGAAATGTACCTCCCTCCCAGAGCTGTGCTGAGGATCCAGTGAGGTGGTATTTGTACTGCATGTTCCAAACCTGGACGCTGTGGGCAGCTGCCATAGAAATGCTAACTGCAATTCTCAATCTTGGTGAAGTGTTGGCTGGTGAGTCCGAGATCGAAGCTGAGCCAGTGCTGGGGTCAGTACCAGCACTCCCTTCCTGCAGATGTGCTGACCCTGCTTGGGGAGCCGGCCCGTGCCATCATCCCATGCCATCCCAGGGGGTGAGAGCCCTGGCCAGCTCCCCTCACAGAGGATTCTGGGTCTTCTCTTGTCTCTTCCAGCATCTTGTTCTGAGGGACTCTTCTCTGGAAGGGTCCTGGGCAGCCTGGAAGCCCAGGGGACTGCAGGGGATAGAGAACCCGCAGCTCTTCCAAAATAATGACTCCTAGGTCAGCAGTTAAGCCTCCTTCCCTCCTGCTTTGGCCTGGCATTGAAGCCCAACAGGCCAGGCCCTCGGTGAACTTTCCAGACACCTCATTCTTTATGGCCCCTTCGTGGCCAAGGAGACCACACCTCTGGCATCTCACAGCTCCACACACCTTCCTCCCCGTCTCCCCTTCCCTTTGCCTGCTACAAGCTCCAGTTCCTGAACCTCTTCTCAAATTATCCTGTATTTACTTGTTCCCTAGAAGAAGGTAAGGACCAGGGTTGGGCTGTACACACAGAAGACAGTAAGTGAATGTGGAATCGGGTTGTACTGGATTGAACCGGGAATATGGCTTTGTGCCCTCCAATGTTGGGAGAACCCTTCCATTGGCCAGGTACCCCTCCCACCACCCTGCCCTCACCTGGGTCACTCCAGAGGCTCCAGAGAGTCCCTGTCTCCATCCTGAGGGGGACCCTGACCCTGTTCTCTCCCTTGCTGTCCCCAGATATGTAGGAGGCCAGGGAGATGCCCTGAGGCAAGGGGAGGATACTTCAGGTGCCCAGCTAAGTCCGAAAGGAAGTATTAGCTTGTTTCATCTTCCCTCACCACAGCAGAGGTCTGATCTTGGCTGGGTGGGATCAGCAGACCATGGACAGATTTGGAAGGGACCTCAGAGGCATCATGTTACCCAGAAGCACCCAAAGAGAAGGCCCCTACATAGACACCACCTTGTCCAGACACTCCTCTCCTCCTTCTAGGTTGTCTCACTTGAAGATGCCATGGGTTCCCTTGGGTTCTCGATCATTGCTGAGCAGATAATTCCAGACCTCTAGATCTAGCCCTGACATCTCTCCTGACCCACCAGATGGTCATCCCTAACTGTCTACTGGGCATCTCAAATTGGATGTCCCTTATACATCTCAAATCCAACATTGCAAAAACCTCTTCCTGAAAGGGGTAGATGTCAACCTGTGTGCCATGGGAGGTCTTTGCTATCTCTCCCCCCTTACTCCATATCCACCTCTTGTCAAGGTCATTTCTGCCTTCACAACATCTCTCCAATATGCCCCCTTCTCTTCTCTGGCCCTGGTCCCACCCTGGTGCAGACCCTCCTCACCTCACACCTGGACCATTGCAGTAGTTTGGGTGGGAGTGGCTACCTGCCTCAGTCTCTCACCACTCCAATTCACCCACCATTCAGCCACCAAAGGGATTTTCCTAAAGCACAAGGCCAACCATGACACCCCCCCCTAATAAAACCCAGTGGCTCCCTATGGCCTCCATTCAACACTTTTTAGTGTTTTTTTCTAGTCTTCTTACCCCTTACTCCCCACCCCCCACATCCTGTTCCATCCAGAGGCATCAGCCTCCTGGGCTCCACCACCAAGACCCTCCATCTCCTGGCTCCCAGCATTTCTCTTCCTCTCCCTCCTCACCTCTACCTCCTGGCTTTCTACCAGTCTCAGATCAAAGCTCTCACTTCTAAAAGAAGCCTTCCTTGATCTCCCTTAATGCTAGTGACTTCCTTCTGGGATGATTTCTAATTTGTCCTATATGTTGTATGGTCATTTCAGTCACATCCAATTCACTGGGAACCCATTTGGGGTTTCTTGGAAGAGATATTGGGATGGTTTGCCATTTCCTTCTCCAGCTCATTTTACAAATGGGGAAACTGAGGCAAACAGGGTGAAGTGACTTGCCCAGGTTCACACAGCTAGTAAGTATGTCAGGCCAGCTTTGAACTCGGGCCTTCCTGACTCCAGGCCTGGTGCCTCATGTCCTATGGAGCTCCCTAGTTGCCCATCCTAAATGTTAGTATTCTACAAAATGAGCTAATTTTTGTAAAGTTCTTACACACGTAATGAATGGTTCTTTGCTTTCCTGCCCTCCATCTTGTATGTACACAGTTGTTTGCATGTTGTCTCCTCCACTGGCCCTCACCCTGGCTGGAGGGTGCTGGCAGCAGACTGGGGTCTTCCCTTCCCCACCCAGGACACGCTCCAGGCCTTGTTGGTCTGCCTGGACAGAGGCCAAGGGGTGTCTCAGGCCCCTCCTTCCCTAAAATGCTCATGCCCTCTGAACTACCCCCAGCACGCTTTGGCAGCTCTGCCTCCAGGACCCCTTTCATCCCCTCTGACAGTGTGTGACAGCCTAGCAGCAGATGCCTTTCGAATCCCAAGATCCCTAGGAATAACCCTATTATTAGGCTCCCATGACTGACCAAGGGGCTTGGGCTTGGCTGGCTTCATTTTTCCCAACCCCAAAGTAAAGCATGAAAAATGAGATGTAAATTCCTTTTCCAAGAGGTGCCTGTCCCAGACAATGTCACTCTCATGGAATGTACACAGGAGGGCCTCCCTCCCCAACCTACCTTAGAGAGAAAAGTTCTGAAAAGCTACAATGGATGGCTATGGGGGTGGCTGTGGCTGCCCTAGTCAGAGGGTCCCCAGAGTACTGTCAGTCTGGCCTGAACAGGCTTAGCTCCCTGCTCTCAAGCCAGCACCAGACACAGGCCCTGAGCCCCACCCCCAGAGGTCCTCAGAATGCATCTGTCTACCCTGACCAATACATCAGAGCAGGATGAGCTCTGCCCCATTCCCTAAGGGCCAGGACCCAGGCAGCAGCCTCCCTCCAGCAGAACCAGGCCCTGCACCCCACACCCAGAGGTCTGGGCCACAGAATTCTGCCATCTGCTCCAGCAAGCCTGTGCAGCCTGTCTGGAGCAGGGAGAGCTGCCCCATGCCCTCCAGCCTCATGCCAGGACCTGGCACAGCCCCTCCTCCCTGCCCACCTGTCCCCTAATCACTGGCCACAAGTCAGAGTGAAAGAGAAGATTCAGACCACAGGCAGTGACCCAAAACTAAATCAAGGCCAGACCACAAGGCACCCAGAGCAGCAGCATGGTCCCAGCGGTTCCTGGGCTTGGCACCTGACAGCTTGGGGCATGGTGGGGACCATTTACCCTGTATCACCCCCCAGCCAAGCACTGGCACTGCCCCCCTCCTTTTCTAGGTCCACTGCTGAGGAAAGGGCGGGAAGGACAGGGAGAGGGCTGGGGGCCTGGTCTGAAGCAGGTCTGCCTTCTATTCTGTGTTAAGCATCCCCATATCATCCTGAGGTCTGCCCCAAAGTGAGCTTGTCACGGGGCCCAGCAGGCCCTCACTCTTGCTCTGGGTGCTGGATCTATCCTACTTACAGAAGCAGCTGGGGTGCCCCCACCTCACTGTACTCTGACCCTGAAAATGTCCCCAAAAGTCCAGGCTTTTCTGGAGCCTGGCCTAGACACCTGAATGTGATAGGTCCAAAACCAGAAGCTGAATTCAGGGCAGGGGGCAACTAGCCCTACAGACATAGAGCTGTCTGAGAGTCAGGGTATCCTATAGCCACAGCCAGGAAGAGGGGCAAGGAGGGAGGGAATGCATGCTCCATGAGTTCCTACTGTGTACCAGGCACTGTGCCAAATGTTGTGCAATTATTCTCTCCTTGGAATCTCAAAACAACCCTACAAGGTGCCATTTTTACAGATAAAGAAATTGAGGCAAAATGGTGAAGCGACTTGCCCAGGGTCATACAGCTAGTAAGTGTCTGGTACTGGGTTTGAATTCAGGTCTCCCTGGCTCCAGGTCTAGTGCTGTATTCTTTGTGCTCCAAGCCAGGCTCACCCTCCATCCCAGGGGACTACCGGGAACTCCATTAGGGGAGCCCTGGGGGCTGAGGATGTTATGAAGATGGACAGAAGCAAGGGGCCCCAACACAGCTGCTGGCACAGGGCACAGCAGAAACACCCTGCAGGCCCCCCTCCCCTCCCAGCAGACCCACCAACGATTCTGCTTCTCAAGTGTCAAATGAGGGATTTGGCTCCGAGAATGCCTGAGACTCTTCTGGACCTCGAAGGCTTAGCCCTAGAAACACCTAGCCTGGAGCAGGAGTCGGAGAAAGAAGCCCCAACAGGCTCCGGGCACAAGGCAAGTGTTTAGTAAACCCCCGAGATGGGAGGAGGGACATTGAGAACAGATGGTGTCTGGACCCGACTGGCTCCCCCTCCCATGGCCTCGGACATGCACCCACAAATTCGGCCCGTGGCAGTACCCGTGGCCAGAGAGCAGAGCAGAAGCGCTTGGGTGCAGGTACAAATAGCGCCCCGACCCCCGTACACATGTGTAAACCCCCTGCCAGTCCAGGCAGAAGCATCAGGCTTACCTTGTCTCTCAGAGGCTTCTCTCAGGACCTTGGGGTCCCCAGCCTGGGGCCCTGGGCCCCATGCTCCTTCCCGGTCACTCACAAAGTGACGCAATCTGTGTCTCCTCAACTGCTGTAGCTCTGAGTTTCGGGCCATGAACCAGTGGGGCCCCAGCCTCGACTCAGCCCTGGGGGGCCGCCGGAGCATGTCCACGCCCAGGAGGAGCTTGTGGCCTTCTCGGGAACTGGAGCCACCGTCCAGGAGGCCTACACCTAGGGCCACGGCAGCCACGGGCAGGGCCTGGAGCGGACTGGGGGCTGGCCGTGGCCCCTGGGGCATCATGGCCAGGCGGGACCGCTGGAGAAGAAGGAGGCTTCCAGCCATCAGATATGCAGCTGTGATCGCAAAGAGCAGGAACTGCGCACGCCGGAGAAGCTTCTGGAGTCTGAAGAACGGTTTGGCCATGCCCTTGCTGAGCTGGGGGCCGGCACTCAGATCCCTGGCTGACTGGGGCTGCCTGACTCGGGCCGCCGGCTCATCCCATCATCGGGGTCCCACCTCCGTCAGCCCTCCGGCCCCAGCGCACCTCGCCTCCGGAGCCCTGGAGCCTGGTGGCTTCGGACGCCTGAGCAGCCTCTGGGACAGCTCCATCATCAGACTCTCAAACAACACAGGTCCTGGAAGGGCGAAGAGAGAGAGTCAGAGCCAGCCGGAGGAAGCCCAACTCCGGGCGGGCGGAGCCCAGCCTCCCCTTGATGGAGCCTGGGGAAGGCAAGAGGGAAACCCCCAGTCCCCCAGTGGCCTGGCAGTTCGGAAGGAATTGTTTCCAAGGCATAGAATGCGATCTGCCCTCGACTTGGTCAGTCCCCGCCTCCTTCCGTGGTTGGATGCGGGGGGAGGGGGGGGGAGGTCGGGGAGGGGGACGGGCCGGGCTTGGACCGGGCAGTGCACCTGTATTCAAATGAG
>NW_027186359.1:0-17151 GCF_028583685.1 Petaurus breviceps papuanus | reverse complement strand
CGAGGCCTTCCCGGGCGGGCAGGCTTCTTCCGTCTTGGCTGAGCCTGAAGAAGGCTGCCCTGCACAGGGTGGGGGATTGTCCCGGAAAGAAAAGATCCTGTGAGCTGTGACTAACCCTTCGGCCAGTAACTAATGAGAGCTGGGGCCAGGCCAGAGGGCCCCCAGCCTCCTGGTCAATCGCTCCTCTGTGCCCCTCACGTGGGCAGCCCCTTGCCTGCCTGCAAATGTGACCAGCCAGAGGCTGGCGGGAGGGGGCGCCCCACCCCCTCCGCAGATCCCCTGGTCTGTCGGGTTAAACATTTGGAGTCACCGAGTGCCTAGTGAAGACTCGCTTCCTTAGAGGGGTCTAATAGTCTTGTAGCTGCAAAGAGATCCTGTTCTGGGAGGGAGGGAATCAGGGAGGGAGGAGTGGAGGAAAGAAGGGAAGGAGAGCGTGCCTGCAATTACCTGGGTCATCTCCAACCAGTGTCGGAAATAGCAAGCCAAGAGCCTCGTCAGGGCAGCTTCATCTGTCCTTCCTCCCTTCTCTCTCTCTCCTCTCTGTCTCTGTCTGTCTCTCTCTCCTCTCCTCTTCTCTGTCTCTGTCTTTCTCTCTCTCTGTGTCATCTCTGTCTCCTTTTCCTCTCTCTCCCTCCCCCCCCCCCCCCCCCCCCTCCTTTCCCCCCCCCACACCCCCCACACAACACATTCCCAAGCCCATATGCTGCTACTATCCATTCCTCTCCTGTGGAGTCCCACAAGCCCAGAGGACACCACTGCCCATCAGGACCAGCCCACCCTGGCCTCCCTGATGGAAGACAAAAGCTTCCCTCAGCACATACTCTTCTCCATCAGGGGACCGTCTGTCCATGACACCTCAGGCCTCAGCTCTCCAAAAAGGAGAAAAGCATGTCAGACTATGGGAGAAGGTGATGGAGCAGTTAAAAATAATTTCATACCATCCTAGAATACTAAAGTACTGGGGATGAGAGGGCCAGGAAACTAAGTCCCAGAAACGTGGAATGATGCGGCAGCAGAACTAGAACCCAAGGTCTGTGTGGAACACCAAACCAGGGCACCCTACACAGCCTCCATTTAGAGATGTCTCCCTGTCCTCCCACCCAGCCCTCTCCAGAGACCCCAGAATCACACCAAAGGTAGCTCCGGCTCCCCTGGAGCAGCTAGATCATGGACCCAACAGGAAGCTTGAAGAACAGGTTTCAGAAGGAGGTGGAGATGATGTCTCTACTTACCTGCCTACTGCAGGTGTCTTAGACAAGGCCCATGTTCATCTCAGACCAGCCAGAGGCCCCCTCAGAAACTCCCAGAGTCTGGCCCAAAGCAAAGGCTAATGGAGCTTCACCCTTGTTTAAGATCTTCCCAACCCATTAATAGGCCTCAGGTGGAGCCCATTAAGGAATGCTTGCTTAGGGCAAACTTGCTTTCAGGAAGACTTTCACACCTTTTGTTAATTTCTAATTAGGTACTGAGTTATGAGGGTTGTGATGCCCTCTGGCTCTAAAAACAGTATATATACTCTGGGGTTTGCATTTTGCTTTAGGGCTTACTCATTGGAAGAGTATTCTTATGATTTGACCAGATGAGACTTTGGGTAGCTGTTAAGGAGCCCCCTGCCCCAGAAAAACTCAGATGTTGGTACTTGTCTCTCTGGTAACTATGTATGTATTGCCTTGGTCAGACAGTTGGATTTGTCTGTTGATATGTGCTAATTTCTCAGACAGAAGCCCTGTCTGTTGGTCGTTATTTCTCTGCTTGTATTTTCTCTGAAATTCAGGGTACTGACTTTTCCCCTTAACTAATGAATGTAATTAAAAAGGATTGTTGACCCCCTTGAACAGCTAGCTTTCCTAGTAAACCTGTGCTAGTAGCCATCCTGGGTATGCCAGACTCAATGGCCAGTTCTAGGAGCAGGTCATCTAAAGGCTTCAGGAGGTTTTCCATATCTTCTTAGCTCTACAATTGACAGCTATGAGCTGGGCAGCTCAGGGTAGGGCACCATGATTAAAGATCCCACTTCCTTCTGGACCCTCTGGAAGGCCTCATAATGGGAGAGTGTCCTGGCAAGTCTGTTTCCTTGACTGGGCCTATCCATGAACAGTTAGCCTGACTCAGATCCCTGCTAATGGGCCCAGGGACAACCTGCCAGTCATACCACAATACTCTCTAAAGTGATCAGTTCTGAACTGGACTTCTGGGATGGTTTTATGGGGACCTAGGGGAGAGGGGAGTTGAAAGGCATTGCTTTGAGAATTCAATAGCTTGTGGTTCCTTCTCCATCTTGGCACCATGAGACAGGCCAGGGCTGAGCGTTTCCAGGTATGTGCTTCCTCCTGGGACTCTGACAGACAGCGGCTGCTATTGCTGCTGCTGGGGTCACTGCTGTATCAGACAGAGGGAAGCAGGACCGAAAGACCATCCAAGAACTGAGTGAGGCCTGGGGAGACCCTCCCTCTTTGTCTTCCTCCTCTGCTACTGCCCCCTTCTCCAGGTAGACTTCTCTCTTTCCCACAGGGGGAAGACGCTGGTTCAGGTCCTCATCTCCCCTTCCCTCCCCTTTGCTCACACTTCTGTTCATATGCTTTGTTACCCTTTAAATAAAAGAAAACCTGGCTATTAGCCCCCAGTCTTCCTTGTGTGATGAATGCTGCTAGCTCAGGTGCAGATTTGGGGGAAAGGCAGAGGTGAAGGAGAAACATCCTCACTTCAGCCTGAGGCACAGAGGGTGGAGAGGGGGGAGGCAGGCTAGTAGACAGTGATTCCCCGAAAAGTGAAAACAATGGAGACTCATCAGTAGAATATTCCAAAACCAGCACAAATTCTCATCTGCAGGACAGTTTTTATAAAGGGAAAAGAAATAACAAGAATGTAAGTTGATCCCTAGACCAAGTAGAGATAAGCCCCTGAGGCAAGTGACCCAAGCTCCAGGACCAGTGGGAGGGGGTCAGGTTCACAAAGTATGCCTTACACCAGGCTCAGTTTGGATTCTTGACTCCAAGAACCTTCCTGTTACCTCTGGCTTAGTCAAACACTACAGCAAGGCTCACTTCTTTCATTTCCCTTGTCCTTACCCAAGGGAGGCACGGTTCATGCAAACCCACCTCCCATGCCCAAATAGATATAAATTATGAGAATCCATCCTGTTACCTCCTCTGTGTCATGTTTTTGTATTCGTCCCTTTTTTGTATTTTGTATAGTTTTATATTAATTAAACCTAACATTGCTTCCATTGCTGTTTGAGTGTGTGTTGTGTATGGCCATTTAATGCATATTAGTTAGAGAGTTCCCTGTGCATCCATATCAGCTTCTTTGTTGAGACCCATTTTCCCTCAACATTAGACATTTTCCTCCTTGTCTTCAGAATTTCATTTGTGAGAGCTTCTCACCCCATCCCAGGTAATTTCTAAAGATTTTTAGTTCATGGGATCCTCCCTATTCTCCCTTATAACTCTGTGGAATTTGATCTTCCCAAATCCAGTGCACATCAGAAGCCCTACACAACAGATTTAGAAAGGAGGAGCCGCCCCACACACACTAGGGTTGCCCTCACTTCTGGCCTCACCTCTCTCCACTGGCAAGAAGCAGATCCAGAATAGAATTTCTCCCAGTTGGTTGCTTTGTCTTTTGAAGGATATGGCTATCAATGAAGCGAGTCAAGGAATTTGGGGCACTCTGGTTTGGGGCAGAGAAAGGCTTCCAATAGATAACTGGAGTCTCCCTCTACTACTTCACAAAGCCTCTGTGCTTCACTGGGGATGGGGTTCCCAAATGCCTCCTCTGTTTCCTCACACGCTCCAGGTCATCTATATTGTATTCTGGTAGCAAAAGTTATTTCTGTTTCTCCCTTCATGGACCCTCACCCAAATTCAACCTACCTCACTTTTCCTCTCTAGTTAATTGTTATCTTCATATAAATACATCTCCCTGATGTAACAGAAGCTTAACAACTGACTGGCATTCTGGGATTTCAGTTCAGAGGGATGCAGACCATCTCAACCCTGAAAGCACTTTGGGGCAATTGAGATCATTAAGCAGGAAGATGTACTTGAGGTCATACACAGGAGTTCTTAAGAGAGCTGGACCTGGAGTCAAATCTGAGCTAAGACTTTCCTAGCTGTGTGACCTAGGACAGGTCCCTTAATTTAACACTTGCCTACATTTCCTCAACTGTAAAAAGGGGGCTAATAATAACCCTCCACCAATAATAACTCCCAATAATTATAAGCCTTACCAGGGCTATCTTGAGGATCAAATAAAATGACATTTGTAAAGGACTTAACACAAAGCTTGGTACACAACAGGTGCTTAGTAAATGCTTACTCCTTTTCTCCTCATTTCCTTTGAAAGGAACATACACCAACAGCAAGAGAATGTAAGGGGTGGCTAGGTGGTGCAGTGAATAGAGCACCGGCCCTGGAGTCAGGAGGACTTGGGTTCAAGTCCAGCCTCAGACACTTAACACACACAAAAACAACTAGCCGTGTAACCTTGGGCAAGTCGCTTAACCCCAATTGCCCTCCAAAAAAAAAAAGAGAATGTAAGGAAGGGGCAGCAGCAGGGGATGAGCCAAGATGGAAAGACTCTTGAGTGCAGTGACCGCAACCAAAAGGAGCAAAGGAAAAGGGAAATGGGTGGTGGCAGAGAAGGGGGAGACCAAGGGGAGCCAGAGGGCCCTACAGATGTCTCACAAGTTGGGCTTCAAGCTGAAGCTGTTCTGCAAGGACTGAGAGGGTCCCCCAAAAGAAGAGTCTGTTCTTTTCCTACGTGCCCTCGCCATGTCCCTCCAGCTACAGGCACCATAACACTGTGCTCCCTTCTCTAATGGAGTATTTTCCATTTCCTGATCTCTGCCTCAAACATAAAGAAAGTAGGGGCTGGCCAGAGATCAAAATCAAATTAAATTAGGGTAGAGAGCCAAACTTCTACCAGAACATTAGCAATTTTCTTAACTTGGGGCCCCAAACTATTGGGATTGTGCTAATGACTTTTTTTCTAAGATAAACTCCATAAAACAGTCATCTCTATCACGAATTTTCCATCTTTCCTTATCTGCTGGCTCATTTCCTGCTTCTTATAAATGTGCCTATGTCTCCTCCAACCTAAAACACCCTCATTTGACCCATCCATTCCACTATTGTCCTATTGCTCATCTTCTCTTTGTGTCTGAACTCCTTGAAGGGTCTCTTCTCTTACTCCTTTCTCTCCCCTTCTACTTCAGCTTCTGCCCTCATCATTCCAACGAAACTCCACTCTCCTAAGTTACCAAGGACCTTGGTGCTCCAATCCAGCGGCCTTTTCCCAATGCTCCTTCTTCATGACCTCTCCGAAGCCTTGGACACTCTCCTCATGGACAGTCTTTTCTTTCTTGGTGTTCAGGTCACCCCTTGCTCCTGGTTCTTCTACCTGCTGACTCCTCAGTCTTCTTTGCTGGATCCTTCTCCAGGTCATGCTCATTTACCATAGGGAACCGTCAGGGCTCTGTCCTCTTTTCCCTCTATACTACTTTGCTTGGTGATGCCATCAGCTCCCATGGATTTAAATACCATCTCTAGTCTGATGATTCTCAAATCTATCTATGTCAATCTCTCTGTTGACCTCCAAACTCACATCTCCAATTACCTTTCACATACTCCAAACTGGATGTCCAGTAAACATCTTTGGCTAAGCATGAACAAAACAGAATTCAATAACTTGCCTCCTAAACCCTTCCCCCAACAGCTTCCCAATTGGGAAAAGGGTACCATTATGGAAGAGGGCAACAATCTCCTCCCAGACCCTCAGGCTCCCAACCTAGGAGTCATCCTGGATTTCTCACGCTCTCATACATCCCATATCCAATATGGTGCCAAGGTCTATTGATTCCACCTTTGCAGAGGTGCACAGATGCTGCTCTCCTCTGACCCTGCCCCAACACTGGGCAAGCTCCTATCACTTCACAGGTGCACTACAGCAATAGCTGCTGGGGGTCTGCCTGGCTCAAGTCTCTCCCTCCTCCATCCTACATTCAACTGCTGAAGTGATTTTCCTGAAGTCTGCATCTGACTGCATCACCCCTCACTCAATGAACTCCTGTGTCTCCCTGCACCTCTAGTATCAAATACAAAATGGTCTGTTGGGCATTCAAAGCCACTCATAGCCTAGTTTCTTCCTACCTTTCAGGCTCCCTATACCTTACTTCCCAACACACACTCCCTGGTCCAGTGGCCTTCCATGTGTTCCACAACAACAAGATGCCCCATCTCTTGGTTCTAGGCATCCTCTCTGGTAGCAGCTGGGTGGCCCAGTGGAGAGAGCACCAGGCCCAGAGTCAGGAAGACCTGACTTCAAATTTTACCTCACACACTTACTAGCTGTGTGACCCTGGGCAAGTCACTTAACCCTGTTTGCCTCATTTTCCTTATCTGTAAAATGAGCTAGAGAAGGAAATGGCAAAGTGCTCCTGTATCCTCACCAAGGACACCCCCAAATGTGGTCACAGAGTCAGGCACAACTGACCAACAAAAAATTTCTCTGGCCACCCTCCATGCCTGGAATATTCTCCCTTCTCAACTTCTCCTTCAGAACTCCCTTTAAGTCCCAACTATGATCCCATGTTTTACAGGAAGTCTTCCCCAGACCAAAAGTGAGCTAGCTGCACTAACAAGGTGTGTCTACTTAGATCTCCAGCTTCTGATTTGAAAAAGGAAAGACCAAGGGATGAAATCAGCACACGGTGGCCTATGAGGCTGCCCACTGCTGCTCAGGCTTAGGAGAGCTGATGGCCAAGTGCTCAGCCTGAGCATTTACGCCTCAGAAATTAGCCAACACTATAAATTGGAGCCTTATTTTGTCTCACTAATTGTCCAGACTTAAGAAAATGTTGATATTTCAAATTCAGCTTTCAAGTGTGTTGTATAGACTTTTTCTGGAGCACCAGTGATTAACCATTTCCTAGAACACCACCCTTCCCAAAGGGTAGAAGGAACAGAAAGGGCTGACCCACTGGGTCCCCTAGGCTGCGCTACCAGCCAGCCTCATGTCTTGGATTTCTTTGGAATAAACATGTGCTGTTCCACAGACACAGAACAGGTGTGAAGCCCATCCAGAAAGGCTCAGGAATGCCCATTGGGTAGACAACTACATTTCACTGGCACCTCCAGTCATCTTGCTTAGGAGTCCTGCCTTGTTCATTTATTTAAAGAGAAACAATACCGGGGCGGCCAGGTGGTGCAGTGAGTAAGAGCGCCAGCCCCAGCGTCAGGAGACCCGGGATCGGTTCCGGCCTCAGATTCTAGGCACCCACACAAAAATAACTGGCCGTGTAACCTTGAGCAAGTTACTTAACCCTGATTGCTTGAAAAAAAGAGAGACAATACCATGGGAGTTATGACTCTGTCCTTGCTTAGATGTGAATCTCAGACTGGCACCTGCTAGCTGCACGACCCTGGCACAGCTACTCAGCCCCTCAGAGCTGACTTCATCCTCAGTAAAATGAGCCATTTTGGATCTAGAGGCAGGAGACTTGAAAAATCATTCCAGACTTTGAACATGTCACCACAGACTTTGGCTTGTTCTCTTGCTTCTCACCTCCTGGAAAATTACACTTTGTTTTGCTGACTCAGGAAGCCTGAGTTGAGAATGACAATGCCATGATTCCTTGTCTATTCTCCTTTATATGGACTGGGCAGATCCACAGAGAGGATCCTACTAAGCTAACCCCTGACCTGACATAGCCTGACCCACCTTGGCTGGCCATCTTGCCTTGGCAGAGCCTAGCGCTGAATGGATTGCATCACTTTCTTTCCTGGATCAAATCTAAGCTCATGACCTGTGCATGGGGGTGCAGTAGAGAGAAAGAGAGGAGTCCCTATCCAGTCTCTATCTGCCATGATCCACATTGAAATGAGGGAAGTTTTGTTGATGCAGCCTGGACCAAAACAAACTCAGAAGGCTTGGACGGTAAAGTAAGAACTGAAGCCCAGAATGTGCTCAGGGACCATACCTCTGACCTAAGGCAGCCTTTCCAATGTGTCCTTCCTTGGGGCACAGATGCTGCCCCTTCCCCTGGGACCAATGACCCCCCAAAATGCTCCTTGGTTTTATATGAACTGAGACTTTAAGATTGCCAGGATATGTCTGGAGGAGCCGACACACAACCTCTGTGGATGAATGAATCAAATACAGAAGGAGCAGGACAGACATGAGGTAATATCTGCTTGTGCAAAACCAAGCCTTGTTGTCTGTTTAATTTACGTGGATCCAAATAATGGAATCAAACAGAGGCCTGGCCCAAGTTCCCCAGCCATGGCCAGAGCCTTTGTTCTCTGTGGTGCTGGATGGCAGGGGTGGGGCAGGAGGAGAAGGGGCCCAAGTCTGGGAATCAGGGCCGAGGCTGTGTGACCTTGGGCACTTCTCTTTCCTTCTCTGAGAGCTGCTCTCTTCAACTCCAAAGGTGCCTTAGACTCTAATATTCAATCTCTCTCCTCTGTCTCTCTCTGTCTCTCTCTCTCTGTCTCTTTCTCTCTGTCTCTGTCTGTCTGTCTCTCTCTATCTCTCTGTCTCTCTCTACTCTCTGTCTCTGTCTCTCTCTCTTCTCTCTCTGTCTCTGTCTCTGGTCTCTCTCTCTCTTCCCTTCTCCTTCCCTCTCTTTCTCTGTCTCTTTCTCTCTGTATCTATCTCTCTCCCCTATCTCTGTCTCTATCTGCCTTTCTCTGACTCTCCCTTCCTCCCTCTCCACCCCTCCCCTTGACCAGGGGAAATGAAAGACTGTACCACTAAAGGGGCTCTCCAAAAATCCCTGAGTGTGACTTTCTTATGGCCAAATTCTTGAGTCTCCATATGGTATCTATGGCAAGACCAGAGAAGTTGGGTCTCAGTGCTGGGCACAGTGCCAGCTCCCCTTCAACACTTTGTGGGCATCTCCCAGCTTGGATGCAAAGTACATTCATCAGCTGTTGAACTGGGAGAGTTCTTAGAAAGAAGTCCCCCAGTCAAATCCCCTCCTCCTCTGAGGGGAAAATCATGGAGAAAAGCCACAATACAGTCTACTGTGTGGAGGGACCCTGAGGCTGCACAGCGTATCAGGTCAGCCCCTTGGTCCGGGATTGCCCAGTTCTCAGAACCTCCATTCATGATGTGAGCAAGGAGGGAGGGAGGAGACTTTGGAGTGTTTTCTGACTGAATTCTCCACTTCAACTGTCTACCCAAGTCAGCTTGACCAAAGTGAGGTGTTCAAGTCAACTGGAGGAAGCCGATCCAACCGAAATTTCTTAGGCACCTAGTTTGTGCCAGACCCTGAGAGGAAAGAAGAATCAATCCCACGTCCAGGGAGCTGACATTCTCTTGGAGGAAAACAACATGCAGACACATGTGCTGTACACAGGATAACTAAACTATGAAAAAAGAGAGTGCTCCCAAACTTGGGGGAATCAGGGAAGGCCGCCTGCAGGCAGTGGCCTGTGGAGAATCTAGGGACTGTAGGAGAGAGAGAGGAGAAGAGAATGAGTCCATCCCATCCCAAAGGGACAGCGTGTACAAAGGCAAAGGCAAGAGATGGAATATCCAGTCTGGTGGCTGGATTGTGCGCTGTGTCCAGGGAGCCCAGAGAGATGGGCTGAGATCGGACTGGAAGGGGAGACAGTGTTCTGTCCTAGAGACAGCAGGGAGCCATGGACATTTCCTAAGCAGGGTGGGACATCCAGCATCTCTCTGTACAATAGATGGGGAGGAGAGGAACCAGTTATGTCCCAGGCCAAAGGTGGCAAGAGCCTGAACTAGGGAGAGAGAAGGGGACTGAGAAGAAATGTTATGGAGTTAGAGTCAATGAGAGCCAGCACCTGTCTGGAAGGGGGATGACTGTGGTTGGGACCTGAGTGACTGGAAGGTTGGTGGTGCCTGCTGGTCTTTGGAGCTGTCCAACAGGTGGTTGATGATTTAAAGAGCTTGAGGTTAGGTATATAGAGACCCAGGTGAGCTGGGTGGTGCAGTGGATAGAGCACCAGGTCTGGAGTCAGGAAGATCTGAGTTCAAATCTGGCCTCAGACACCTACCAGCTCTGTCACCCTGGGCAAGTCACTTCACCCTGTTTGCCTCAGTTTCATCTATAACATAAGCTGGAGAAGGAAATGGCAAACTGCTCTAGTATCTATTCAACAACAACAATGTGCTAGGCACTGTGCAGAAAGTGTCTCTGCCCTCAGGGGGCTTATCTTCTAAAGGGGGAATACAGCACATGAACCAAAGGCAAAAACGGAGAATGTCCCAGAAGTCCTGCAGAGATCTCAGCACAGCCTGGGGAGAGGTGAAGGTACCTTTGGCCTGTGCCTCCTTGAATGGGAAGTTCTGGGAAGGGACGGCTCAGAGGGAGAAGGTCTGTCCATTGGGAGAAGCAGCCCAGCCTGGCAGAGAGGGGTCTGTAGAAATGAGCCAGGAGCACCCTAACCCTACCAACCTTAGAGAGGCAAAGCACAGTCCTGTGGAGGCTGAGATAACAAGGGATTGGGGCTGGGCTCAGAGCCCTTCATCTGAGGTGTGGTCACCATGGCAGGAGGTCTGCTGTTCTTGCTCTGGCCCTGGACCTGGTACTGGTCCCTCAGCAGGGAGCCAGTGGGGTCCCCAGCTCTGTCATGGTGATCAGAGGAAAGTAGGACACAACTCCAAGTCAATTTGGGGAGAGGGGAAGGGAAGAAGAGGTCAGAAGGAGACTATTAACTCATCAGAAACTAAACTGGGCCAGGGCCAGGGTCTCTTCCATGGCAAGGGCATCAGTGATGACAGTGACTGTTCCCCCCTTGGAACATCCTGCTTTCTCTTTCAGGTCTGTCCTGGGAGAGAGGAAAGGGCTTAACCCATAGTCCTGTGCCAGGGCCATGCCCTCCTGCCATCACCTTCCATTTCTCTGGGTCACCATGCCATACTGAGGCCAGCAGGATGCCAGTGGGGAAGGCCAATGAGAAATCCTATCTGGGCCAAGTCTTCCCTGCTACTCAATGCCTGAATCCAACTCACTGATGAGCATGTTTAATGGCACGAGGCCAAGCCCAGGTCCCTAAGCACTATGGTGACTCCTCTTGGGGTGTAGTCATTCCACCCACTCTGAAGGCATCTCACCCTGTCGTCATTTGGTCCAGTTTCTAGATAAATGCCATCAATGAGTCTGTCACATGCATTGCTGAAATCTATGCACCTGACCTTGGTGGCTCCCCCACCTCCACCCCCAATCTGCCAGGGTGGTGGCCTGTGTCAGAAAAGGAGACCAGGCAGGACCCGGCCTGCTCCTGCAGAGGCTGTGCCAGCTCTCTTGGTACAACCAAGGAAGTCACAGCCCCCACATCCAGCGGTGCTCCCTGCTCCAGGGAGAGAAGCTTCACACACAGGCAATGCCAGTGACAATGATGATGGCGACTGAGACGACACGACAGTGACAGTGACGGCAGCTTGTGTTTTTCTCTGCATTTCACAAAGTGCTCCGCGGCCTCCCTCTCGCTTGCGCTCACCACAAGCTTGAATGATCAGATGCGCTAACATCTGTAAAAGTGCTGGTGCCTGATGCAGTCTGGCTGCAGAAATGCTTATCCCCTTCCTTTCCCTGTTGTAGGTTTTGCAAACATTATCATTCCCATTTATAGATTAGAAAATTAAGGTCCCTGGAGGTGAGTGATGGGACCCAAGGTCCCAACCAGCTGGCCAGTGCAGAATCAGGACATAAGCCCAGATCTTCAACCCAAGATTTGGTTCAGTTCAAACTGTGAGACATTCATGATCTGCATAGTTAGAGAACAGGACGGGCCAAGCCTCAGAAAAATCCCAAATCACTGGGGTCACGGAGAAGTGTCCCAGGTACCATCAGAGGCCCTGGATCCCAATTCTGCCTGCGATTTAATGCTCTGACCCTAATCAGGGTCCTCCTAGAACTTCCCAACTGAGAAGCGACGGGAGCTTCAGGACTGCTGGCCTTGGGGCCATTGGCTCTGAGACTGACAACCCATGTGACTCCTCCCTGTACAGATGAAGGGGCTGGGCCAGATGGCCTCTCAAGGACCCCACCTGACCCTACTTTCTGCTCAGCATCCCCTGTCCCATCCCATCCCGTCTCCCCTTCTTAGGATCAAGTTCATCAAACATTCAATCTGAAACATTTTGTTTGAACTGGAACATGTTTGTGCTTGTGTGTGTGTGTGTGTGATCTATACACATTTATACATACACATGTATCTCAAGTGCCCCAGTCCCACAGGTTTCAGTAAACATCAGTGTAACTAACCACACAATTCACCAGCATTGTTATAAACAGTGAATCCTTGGGGTGGCTGGGTGGTGCAGTGAGTAAAGCGCCCGCCCTGGAGTCAGGAGGATCCCAGTTCGGTTCGGGCCTCAGACACTTAACACCCACACAAAAAAGCTAGCCGTGTAACCTTGGGCAAGTTACTTAACCCCAATGGCCCTCCAAAAAGGCAAAAGAATAATGAATAATAAAATAAAAATAAACAGTGAATCCGGTCTGGTCCGCCACAGTCGTACACCCCATACCTTGACCCCAACATAATGATGCCATTTTGGTCTTCCTCAGGAATGAAGGACCACCACCACCCAGCACAGACCTATCTCAGTATTTCCACAATCTATCACAGGGAACAAGATCATGGAGATCTGCCATTCAGTGCCATCACATAATCTCTCAAGAGAAAAGTTCTCTGGTCCTTCCTCTTGTATCTCACACATGGCTTCCTCTGCATGGACAGCTATACTGTCTTCTGTCAGGCACCTCCCAGATCGCAGATACCCTGTGACTCCCCAAGATCCCATTCTCTCTTAAAGACACAATAGCAAGTTCCATGGGAACATGGCAAAGTCTTCAAGAGCTAGCTTATCCAGACAGAGAATGTCAGCAACCCTGTTTCTGCCTCAGATATCCAGACCTGGCACTGGCCTTGACTGGTCAGGAACAGGGAACACCATGTTGGCTGCTCTGTCTCCAGCCTGCCACAGGTCAGCATTCCTGCAAACGCTAGCTTCTTCAGAACATTCCCACTAGAGGATGGCATGTCCCACAAGCACCCTTCCCACTGGGGTCTTCTCCACACGTGGCTGTTATTAAACACCAGTCATACAGAGATGGCCTCATCCTCCCCAAACTCCCTGCAGATGGATAAGTACCCCCATTTTAAAGATGAGTTTACTGAGACCCAGAAAGGAAAAGTGGTTTGCTCAGAGGCCACGTGGATGGATGCCATCCCATACCACGTTTCCTTGATTCTCCATACCTGATTGAGGGCTCCCTCTGCCCTGGTCAAGCACAACTACAGGCCTCAGTCCTACCCTTGGGCCTCTCCACCCCTCCCTCTTTCAATTCCCCTGCCTGGGAAGCTTGGCTAACTTCTCTCCCAGCGCATAATTTCCCTGGCAACCCCTTCCTGGGGCAAGGATTTGTGAAGATGAGAGCAGAAACTCAGAGACTGGATTGTTTCTCCCCTTGGGGCCCTCTACTGCCAGACCTTCAAGTTCATGCCTTTGCAATGAGGCCATGTAGCAAGAGAGATTGACTCAGGGAAGTCAAGGAAAGGTGCTTGTGGAAGGAAGTCTGCCCTTCCCATACTCTGTAGCCTACATTCCCTGACTCCCCAACCTCTTCAGACCCAAGGAGTTCACTGAGGAGCCCCTCCATGCTTGACAAGTGGTGACTAAGCTGTAGGTTCTGACAACAGCAATGACTTCTTCTATGACCTTCACGGCAGCTGTAGGAAGCAAGGAGAGAAAGCAGGGATGCCCCCCTACCCCAGCCAATGCAGATGAGGCAATAAAGCCCACAATGCTGCTTGAAGCAAAGGGAGGCAGGAAAGGGAGGGGAGAGCGGCAAAAAAGCCTCTGCTGATTGGATGCCCTGGAGTAACTTCCTCCCTCTCTGAGATGTCCATAAGTCTGATGGGAAGCCTTGGGAGATTGGGGTTTACCCTCTCTGTAAGGCTGGAAGCAGAGGCCAAGTGGGTCACAGATGTGGGGGGAGTCGTACTGGGCAGCCTCCGAGGCCCCTTCAAGACCTGGGATCCTCCTGTAAGCAGCAGGGGCCTGGCAGACAAATCCCAGACTCTGCAACCTCCAGCCCACAGGCCTTTGTCCACACTGCACCTGCTGCCCCACCTGCCTGAACCCTTCAGCCCCACCTGCCTCAACCAGACAGCCAGGCAGTTGAGGGGAAGGAGGCTGACCTTTGGTGAGGAGAATCCCTCTGAGCAATATCAGGCAGGGGTGTCTCCTCCAAGGGCCTACTTGCTTAGAGAAGAGCTGAGGGTACTTTGGGGAAGTTGTCATGCTAGGTCTCCAGGAATGTCTGTATGTTTATTTTCTCAGGGTTGGGAGGAGGGGTAAGACAGGGTCCCCTGAGGTTGAACAGGGAGAGACAGAGAATGGAGTCAGGAAGCTTTCACTCTGCCACCCCTCCCCCAATTTCTCATAGACCTTGGCCTACAATTCAAGGATTCTTCAGGACCCAGAGAACTGAAAATCTACCTGTAGCCACCTGGAGGGATGAGTGGGAAGGGCAGATCTCCTCTCACCAGGGTCCCCCTGAGGTCCAAAGAGCGCCTGACTGTAACTGGGGAGTGGAACCAAGATCGGCCAATGCCAGGGCAGGCTGGGAATAGTCCTCCAGTCCTGAGAGTAAGCAGGGGCCCCTCCCCAGTTGCCCTGCAATGTGAGCAATATTTACAGTGTGTGGGGCTACAGGGAGAACGGCCACCTCACAAACTTACCCTAGGCTGGAACATTTTGTCTATTCTGGGGTAAGAGACTGAGAGGGGACAAGAGGGGTCAGAAAAGAAGCCTGTTCTTCATCTTTCCCCTTTCAAAGCCTGAAAATTAGAGTGGTGAGGTTGAATCCCAGTTTCCCTGGCCACAGAGTACCAGCTTTGAAGGGGGAGAAAGTTCCAGCACAAAAGAGGGGCAGAGGGCCATGCCTGGGAGGGGGAGCACAGACTCCCTGAGGTTACCACTGGACAGTCTCCATCCAGGGTGGATGAGGCCCCTGGCTTAGGCTCAGAGCCATACCACCTCCATAGCCAACTAGGCAATGCTAGGGATTTAGCAGGCCTGTTCCAAGTGCTTCCTCTGACCAGCTGCTCTGCACAGGGCCATCCACACCCTCCAGGAATGTCTCGAGGCAGTGGGTGCTGAGGGCTCTTCCCATATCCCTCTGGGAGCCTGAGGGACCCTCAATCACACTCAGCTTTGTAGACAGCTCCCCACAGGGAGGGGCAGGGGTGGTCTCAGCCTCCACATATCCTCAAGCAGAGTGGAGACACTTTCAGATTGATGATGTGAAGGGCTGAGGGCCAATGCCTGGGCTAGACAGACTCTGGTGCAGAGAAGGGCTGGCCTGGTTGTGCTCTCCACCTCCACATTGGGAAAGATGCTGAGAATGAGCCTAGGTCTGGCTTTCTGTCTTTGGCTGTTTCAGAGCTCTGAGCCCTGAGAGAGTGACCACAAAAGCGGTCATGACAGATCTGCACACCAACCTGGGGAATCTCGGAGGCTGGGAGACCCACAACAACCAGTGATTCCTTGGAGAAGACAGGGAGAGGAGAGATGGGGAAGAGCAAGGCCATTCTTTCCAAGCCCAGGAGAGTGAGCCTCAGGCAGGCAGGCACCTGTGGCATTCCCACACAAGAGTCTATCTTCCAAGCAGCCTGGGCTTTGGCTATTTTTTGGAAGGGGTTGATTTGGGGAGTAGTTCATAGGTAAGGGTGAAAACATCGTTTCTTCTCCCTGTCCCCCATGAGACAGAAACAGGAAGGAGAGGAAGGCAAGAGGGCATCAGAGAAGCCCAAGCTGCCAATCCTATTGGCCTTGATGTTGCCGGGGACAGCCTGGCCAGTGGGGCAGCTAATCTCGGCTTGCTGAGATTGCCCTGTTGCCTTCCCCAGCGTTTCTGCCCTGGTGACAGCTGGGCAGGAAGAGGAGACCCTGCCAGACCCTCTACACCTCTGTCCACCCGGTGTTTACCTGGGCATGTGCCCAAACCCTCAGGAGGATGGCAAGCTGCCCACAGTTCCGGGCAGGAATGCTCCCCCACACTAAGCCATCGCTGGGGCCCATTCAGCCAGTGCCAGCCAAC
Organism: Petaurus breviceps papuanus; assembly: GCF_028583685.1. Classification (NCBI taxonomy): domain Eukaryota; kingdom Metazoa; phylum Chordata; class Mammalia; order Diprotodontia; family Petauridae; genus Petaurus; species Petaurus breviceps. Next base: position 1,067 of record NW_027186359.1, on the reverse strand, counting down.
ATCTGGGAAGATGCTTAGTTTTGCCTCTGTGCGGTTCTAAACGACCTCCTCTGCGTTAGCAGCCCCTTTGCTGGAGTTTACAGAGAGACAGGAGAGAAAAATCCAGGCTGATTAGGAACCTGGGGTGGGAGGGGACCAGGCAAAGGGCTCCTGGCAGGGCGGGAGGGAAGACGCGCAGCCCTTCCACCAAAGGGGGACTGCTGCGGGAAGGCGAGGCAGGGCTCCGAGGGGGTCTCTGAGAGTGTGCTTATGCTGGTGTGTGTGAAAGCGCACCCCCAGCCATATAAATGCCTCCCTCACCCCAAATTCTGCACACACGCACATTCTTCCACGTTCCGGAGGAAGGAAGCCCCCACCCCCGCCCTCAAATCTGCTTCTAGTCCCAAGCTGGGGAGCAGGACCGCCAGCGGCAGGGGGCTGCCCAGAGTGGGGCGCGCCGTCGCATCTGGGACCCGGGGTGGGGAAGAAGACACAAAGTTATGTGTGGAAGGCTGTCTCGGCGCCCAGACCCAGAGCCTCCCCCAGAGCCTCCCCCAGCCCCTTTCCCAAGAGACCAGAAGGAGGCCCGGAGGCGGCCGCAATAGCAGCGGCGGCCCGGCTTCACTCACCTCGGAGCGCAGGTCCGGGAGCAGCCGGTCCAGGGCGATGGAGCGCGTTGCGTCAGGGCTCCAGAGGGCATCCTGGGGGGGGGGGGGGGGGGGGGGCGCCTCCGCCGCCGCCGCTGCACCTGCTGCGCCGTCTCTTGCTCTACCTCCCTCCCGACCCTCCTCCAGTCCGGTCAGCAGACTCCCGTGTCTCCTACGCCGCTGCCGCCGCCGCTGCGGGGCTCCCTGGAGCCTCCCCCTCCACTCCACAATCCGAGCCCAGCTTTGGTGGGTGCTGATCCGGCAGTCAGTCAGTCGGTGGCCCCGGCTCAGCTCGGCTCCCACAGCCCAGACCGCGTCGGTCCTGCCCTACCCTGCACAGAACAGCCCCGACCAGCCCAGCCCTGCACAGCCCGGCTGCACAAATTCTGGCTCTGATTGGGGCTCCGCCTCCCTCCTGCTCCTCCGCCTCCCCCCTCCCCC
>NW_027186358.1:0-29754 GCF_028583685.1 Petaurus breviceps papuanus | reverse complement strand
CCCCGAGGCTTTCAGGGCTGGGAATGGGGGCCAAGGGGGCCAGAGAACGCGTGGGCCCCTGGGGGGGGGGGGCGGTGAGCCCGGGCTCCCCTCCTGGACCCTCCCCAGGAGCCCCGCCCCCCCACTCCTTCGGATGACGTCACTCTTCCAGAACAAGGAGGGGTCAATGCCAGCGCGAGCTGGCATTTATAGAGCGCCTACTGTATGCAGGCCCTGTGCCTGGGCTTTGTGATCTTCCTGGATCCTCCCACCACCTTGGCAGGGGGAGGGAGGGGCTGCTGTCACCCCCGCTTCACAGATGAGACACGGAGGCAAACAGCGTCACAGACTCCGGACACGCGTGTGACTGAGGGGGGGTGGGAAAGAAGGGAGAGGAGGGGCTGGGGCTGCTCCCCCTCCCCAGCCCCCTGGGCCTGGCCCATCTCCCACACACCAGCCCCTCCCCCGTCCGGCCCCGCCCCGGCACGCGCACCAGCTCCCACACACAGCAGCCCGCCCGTGGAGCGTCCACGGGAGCCCCGGGGGTGCGGGGGGGAGGGGCTCCCCCACGGGGCGCGCCTGCGCACTGGCTCCCTCCGACCCTCCTCCCTCTCCCCCCTTGCCCCCACTCACCAGCTCGGCCCAGGAACCAGTTGCAGAAGGAACAGCTGGGTCCTTGTGGCAGTTGCGCCTGCGCACCTCCGGGTTCCCAGCATGCCCTGGGCCATGAGGGCCCCCCCCCCTTAGGGGGCGGGGCCGAGGCGGGGGCTGACGTCACGGTGGTCTCCTTCCTTAGTCCCTCTCGGTGGGGAGGGTTGTTGTGACGGAATTCTCCCCGCACCCCTTTTCTGCTCCCGGTTCTGGGCGGTCCTCCTCCAGAGTGTAAGCCCCTGAAGGGCAGGCCCCGTCCTTCTGCACACCGTAGGCGCCTAATGTGTGCTCCCTGCCCCAGGGACCCCCAGAGCACCCCAGAGGTGCTGCTGTCGTCATCCCAGTCTTACACAGAGGGAAACTGAGGCAGAGGCCAGCAGCTGCCTGGTGGGAGGCACGGGATCCGTTCTGGGCCTTTGGAAAAAGCCTCCAACGATTCTTTAATGTTGGGGGAGTAGAGGGACCCCCCCCAAGGAGGGAAAACCGTCCCGGGTCAGAGGAGTCTGGTGGCTCAGGGCCCAGAATGGGGGCCTGGAATGGGAAGATCAAGTTCAAATGTGACCTCAGACCCTTGGGGGGACTCAGACCGGTGTCCCTGCGGGCAGGCACCAGGATGTCCTCCCGGCCTCCAGACCTGGGCTGGGATCCCATCTGCTCGGACCGGCTCCTCTGCGCAGCGCAGCGCTGATGCCCCTCAGTCCGGACCCTCTGTGAACCGGGCCTCCCTGCATGGACCTCAGCACTGCGCTGCCAGAGCAGACGCCCGCTCTCCCGGCCAAGCCTGGCCCTGCAAGGAAGGAGTGAGAGGAGGGTGGGTCCGCCGGCTCCGTCACTGGTCACCGGCCACAGAGACGTGACGCAGGTGCCACTGCCCACGAGGGTCTGGACTCGGCCTGGTCCCAGCGCTCGCCAGCCTCAAGATGTCCAGAGCCCCCTGGCCAGCTCTGGCTTTCCCTCTGTGCGAATCTTGAAAACCCCCCTTTGAACTAAGCAACATGTAAGCCCGCTCTGCACTCTGCTATAGACCAAGCCGTCTTGGCTTAATTTGCATCGCTGGACCTTATGGAACCAACGCTGTAAAAGCTATTCCGACTGGCAGGTGGGGCCCTGGCTACTTAGGGTCCTTGGACCCCATTTATTGGCAATTGCTGTCCTTGCTAATAAATTAATCACGTTGGAACTTGGTGCTTCCCTTTCTCTCTCACACAGACTTTTATCTCAACAAATGGCAAACCCATAAGGGGCCTGACAGAGGGCCTCCAGCCCCGGGGCGCCTCTATCTGAAGAACTCTTCGCAGAGACCTACCCTGGAGGACGAATTCCCCCCTTGAGCCAAATTTTCTTTGAGCCAGGGTAAGTCTAGAACAAGAGATCGTCATCAATAGACCAACTAGGAAAGTTTCTAGGTTATTGTACAAGGACAATTGAAATGGGCAGCTAGGTGGCCCAGCGGATAGAGCACGAGGCTTGAGTCAGGAAGACTCATCTTCATGGGTTCAAATTCAACCTCAGACTCCTCCTAGCTCTGTGTCCCTGGGTAGATCACTTAATCCTGTTGGCCTCAGTATCCTCATCTGTCAAATGAGCTGGAGAAGGGGATGACAAGCCGCTCCAGCATCTTTGCCCAGAAAACCCCAAAATGGGAGCCCGAAAAGTTGGACAGAACTGAAACAATGCAACAAAAATTGATGAGAGTCTTAAAACTGATTGTACATGCTAGATTTTTGCACAAATTTCAAATAGAAAGCAAAATTCATAAACAGAAGGAGCGAAGATTGAAGAAAATTTTGTATTCCCAGCAATTTCCTCTTTATAGTGGCAGCTAGCCCTATATAGGGGTGTAGGGTGTGTTCAGGGGAGACTAGTAACTCTGGTGTGATGGCTGCTTAGCCCCTTTCAGGCTGCTTTCCACCTTCAGTGGTGCCCACCTGATCCTCCCAACTCTCACCTGTGGCTCCAAGAAGCTGTAGCGTGGGCAATGGTCACATCCTGATAAAGCATTTTGGCAGATTGGCCACGTTGAGGCAACCAAGGGGTCTCAAACTCTTTGGTGAACCCAAGCATGTGAAGACTTCTGCTGGTGGGATGGGTGAATGAGAACAATTTGTACTGATTCCATGAAGGCAGCAGAAGCAGCCACTATGGAGCGCTTAGAGGTTGGTTAGACATCGAAGAGGCCAAGGTCATTCACTGTATCCCAAGCATTGATTCTGATGACTCTGGAGCAGAGAGTGAGGCCACTGACTTTATGCAACTCTGCCTCACTTCAATCCAATTTATGCACAAATCAAAAGACATCACCCACCCTGTTTTACCATTATGCCTATCTCCAAGTCCTGTGGCATCAGGCAAGTGAGGAAGGAGCAGGTGGGGATTCACTGGGAGCTGTGGTCACAACCTGCCCCCAGGTGGCCCAGGCCATAGGGTCATTTCTCACTGGAAGCAGCAGTGGGATTCAGCAGCACCCTGGGTGTCTGAGTAGCCTTTCAAAGGCCTCACTGCTCATCTCCTGGTGTGAGGAAGGGGATAGAAAAGATGCCCTAAAAATTTTCTGCTTACCCAACCCTGGCCTGTTTACCATGGCAAGCAGGGATCCCACCCTGTGGTCAAAATAAAAGAAACTGCAAAGATTATTCCACTTGCCATTGGTACATGGAATGTGCGAACACTTACAGACAACACAAATCCAGTAGGCCTGAAAGATAAGCAGCTCTTGTTGCAAGAGAACTCGGCAGGTATCACATCCCAACAGCAGCCCTGAGTGAAACAAAGCTGCCATAGGAAGGCCAGCTCACTGAAATTAGAGCTGGATACACTTTTTTCTGGATTGTCTGCAGTAAATAGCAGCGCCATGAAGCTGCCATAGGTTTTGCAATCGAAACTAATCTAGTCAACAAGCTGGTATGCCTTGCCCAAAGGAGCGAATGAAGGGCTTGTGACAATGTGATTGCCACTTTCAGAAAAGCATCACATGACCAACATCCATGCCTATGCTCCCACCATGATGAACCCTGATGAGATCAAAGAAGTATTTTATGAAGACCTGGAGACCCTTATCATCAGTGTGCTAAAAGAAGACAAGCTTATAATTCTGGGTGACTTTAATGCTAGAGTGGGCTCAGACTACCAGGCTTGGCAGGGAGTCCTAGGGAGAAATGGAGTTGGAAAGAGCAACAGCAACGGTCACTTACTGCTGAAGACTTGTGTTTCTCATAACCTCATCACCAACACTGTATTTTGTTTACCTAAACCCAATAAAACTATGGATGCACCTTTGCAGCAAACATTGGCATCTACTAGACTATGTCATTGTAAGGAGAAGAGACTGACAGGATGTGAGAGTGACGACGGGATTGTGTGGTGCAGAGTGCTGGACTGATCATAGACTCATCCTCTCTAAGCTAAATATTCTTATTCAACAAAAGCATAGTCCCAAGGCAGGATGACTACCAGAAGACAATGTCAACCAATTAGAGCACTTCTTTGAGTAGGAACAGTTCTTTGCTAACCTGGAGGGAAAGTTGAGCCAATACATGATTGGCAACAATGGAGCAGAAAAGGAGTGGGCAGCTTTCAGTTTGATGTATAGCACTGCGTTTAACCATCTGGGTCAGAACACTCGCAAACCCCAAGACTGGTTTGACAAAAATGTTGGGGAAATTCAGAAGCTGCTAAATGAAAAATGAGAACTCTGCAGGATTTATCAGCAGGATAATTCATCCATCTCTAAGAAGGCAGTATTTAACTCCATCAAAAGTAAAGTACAAGTAAAGCTTAGAGAGATGCAGGATTCTTACCTCAGTAAGAAGGCAGCGGAAATTCAGTTGTACACTGATAATAACAATCCAAAGTGCTTTTATGATGCTGTGAGAGCTCTTTATGGGCCAAAGACCTCTAGTACATCTCAACTACTCAGTGCTGATAGAGTCACATTGATTAGTGATTACGATATGATCATAGAGAGATGGGCTGAACACTTCCATAATGTTCTCAACAGACTGTCATCAATCAATGCTGAAGCCATTGACCATATACCTCATGATGAAGTCATCACTCTAGCCAAATTGCCAACTGAAGAAGAGGTTTTGAATGCCATTAGACTCCTCTCTTGTGGTAAAGCACCTGGTGCAGGGGTGGCTAGGTGGCACAGTGAATAGAGCACCGGCCCTGAAGTCAGGAGGACCTGAGTTCAAATCCAGCCTCAGACACTTAACACAAAAACTAGCTGTGTGACCTTGGGCAAGTCACCTAACCCCAATTGCCCTCCAAAAAGAAAATAAAAGATAAAAAAAGCACCTGGTGCTGATTCTATTTCAGTTGAGATTAACAAGGGTGTGTGTGTGTGTGTGTGTGTGTGTGGTCCATTGCTTATTCAAAAGCTGCCTGAAATTTTCTGGATTATATGTGAGTCTTTTTAAATGTCAAAGGATTTGTATAAATGTACTTTCATAGGGTACTGTTCTTTCATATACATTTCACTGAACCAATTGTGATGTTCACAATTACATTCCAACAGTTGTAACCTCATCATCACTTTTCAATCTGAGTTAATTTTCAAAAATTAAAGAATAAGCTAATTGATATCAATGGGTTCTGAAATTTGAGATCCTTTCAGTTAATACCTCTTGTGAAAATTGAGATTTTATATTGTTCATATTAGTGATTATGATGGGGTGCTAATGATGGACCCCTAAAAGGCCCTGGACTTTTCCATGTGGCCCATGTTCCTGGAGTTCACTTGGGGCACCTGGCCCTTCACAGTTAATGAACCTTTCAACTGCTCTTTCATTGTGGCCCTCATTGTCTACACCTGGCCCCACCCTAGACCTCTGCTCCTTAAATTCCATCTAGACTCTTTCTCTGTTACCTCCCAGTCACCCCAGACTACTCGTCCATTCCCATCCAAATTTTCCCACAGATCTTTTTCCTATAAAAAGGGTTAGTCTCATCTACCAAAGTGCAGATTGTTAAAATTTTACCCACCTCAACCAGAATTCTAATCAATCTTGTCTTTAATTGAAAGGCTTGAGATGAATTCTTTTGAAGTGGGACCTGTGATTTTTGCTCTTGGATTTTGGGGTTCCCAGCACTTTTAGACTGCAACAATTATAGAACTATGGTTTATTTAGTTGAAACCAAAAATTAAATGTGTGATAAAGATTACTGTTCATTTAAAATCATTAGAAAATTAAGTCCTGTTTGATGGAAGGCAAACCTAAAACTCCTATTTGCTTGTTAAATACAATCATTTAAAAACACAAAATAAAAAAAATTAGAAAATATCATAAACTTTGTAGGAGGAACAGGCAATGAAAAACTGAGATCATTCACAAAGAAGCCGTATGTACAAGTTTCTTTACACACTGAAGTAGCCGCATGAAAAGGAAAGCTGCTTTTACAACAAAGACCATATATTGAAAAACAATAGGCTCTAGCTGAATGCCCTTGTCATTACCAAGTCACTTCCTTTGTGTGATAGGTAGAGAAATGCTTCTCTCAACTGTGAGAAGACAAATGGCCTCTTCTCCAGAGTCATCAATAAAGGTCTAGGAGGGCCCTTAAATTTTACAGTTGTACTGAGTGCGCTGTCTTTGGCTTTGTTACTCATACAAATTCTGTGATTGCCCAAAAGGCCACAAAGTCATTGGAATGAACTATGCATTTTAATGATGAGGAATTAAGAACCTCCTGATGAGGGTAAAAGAGGCAAGCGTAAAAGTTGACTTGAGCTTAACATCAGAAAAACTACCATGTTTCCCCGATAATAAGACACTGTCTTATTTATTTTTTTTTTTTTGGAAAGAAAAACACCAGAGGGCTTATTTTAGAGGAATCTTACACAGTAAGGGGAGGGCTTATTTTCGGGATAGGTCTTATTATCGGGGAAACACGGTAAGATCATTGCAACTGGTCTCATCAAATTTTGGCACATAGAAGGAAAAGAAATGGAAGGAGTGGCAGACTTTGTATTCTTGGGTTCAAAGATCACGGCAGACAGCGACTGTAACCATGAAATTCAAAGATGCTTTCTCAGGGGCGGCTAGGTGGTGCAGTGAGTAAAGCCCTGGAGTCAGGAGGACCCGGGTTCGGATCCAGCCTCAGACACTTAACATGCCATGTGACCTTGGGCAAGTCACTTAAACCCAACTGCTCTCCAAAAAAAAAATCAAAAAAAAAAATAAAGATGCTTTCTCCTTGGAAGAAAAGCTATGGGAAATCTGGACAGCATGCTAAAAAGCAGAAGCATCACCTTGCCAACCAAGGGCCACATACTCCGTGTTTTTTCCAATAGCAATGTATGACGCTGATAGTTGGACTATAAGGAAAGCTGGGCACTACAGAATTGAGGCTTTCGAATTGTGGTGCTGGAGAAGACTTTTCAGAGTCCCTGGGACAGCAAGAAGCTCAAATCCGTCAAGTCTTAATGAGATTAACTCAGACTATTCACTGGAAGGACAAATACTGAAGCTGAAACTTAAGTACTCTGGCTACATAGGAGAAGATGGGACTCGTTGGAAAAGTCACTGATGTTGGGAAAGATTGAGAGAAAGGAAAAGGAGATGGCAGGGGAGGAGATGAAGAGGTAGCATCGTGGAAACAACAAATGAGAACTTGGACGAGAGATAGTGGAGGGTAGAAAGGCCTGGTGTGCCATAGGCTCATGAAGGGTCAGACATGACTGAATGACAACAAAGCATGTGTGAACCTTTACGCCAAAAATGTGACAGTATTGCAGCTGGCATAAGAAATTCAATGGGAGTTTCACGAAGCCACAGACCACATTCAAAGGCCAGCAGATGACGGAGAGTCAAGGACCAAATACTTAAGCCAAATTTTACAAGAAGGTACTGTAAACACCACAGAGAAGAAAAAGAAAAAAAAAATGGAGACATCTTCTCTGATACAAAGGGAGGGCCAAAAAATTTTACATGGATTTTCCAGTTCACAGGGGGCATGCCCCTAAAGCTTATAGGAACTCAACTGGACAAAATGCTAGGCCACTTAAAAAGGTGTTTCTTAAAAATAACATTGAAAGTTAACAAATCGGGAGTGGCTACATCATGCAGTGAATAGAGCACCAGCACTGGAGTCAGGAGGACCTGAGTTAAAATCCAGACTCAGACAGTTAACACTTATTAGCTGTGTGACCTTAGGCAAGTCACTTAACTCCAATGGCCATGCCCTTCCCCTCCAAAAAAGAAAAAAAAAGAAAGTTAACAAATCTGCTGATACAATTCACAAATGAAAATTACAATCAAAAAATCAGACACTAAGCCTTTTAAAGTACTACAGAAGGCATGGCTCTGAAATTCTTCAAATTAAACTTTACAAAGCAAGAAAAAGCCTGGCAGATAGGAAGCAAGGTAGAGATTATTTCTGAGTGTGATTATTACATACTGGACTAAGGTGTGACTTTGGATGCTGTGGGTGAGGTGAGAGCAGGAAGTCAGGAGACTGTGGGCAATGGGCTTGTATTGTACCGCATGTTGTATGTTATCTCTGAAGTGTTTCCTATGAAATATGAGAACAGTCTCGTCAAGAATGCCATCAGAAAGGTAACTTCCCCTTTTGTCTGGATGCCATTAGGAACTGAACTTTAAGAGATGTGACAAGAAAGTTCCTAAACTGGTTAAATACTCAATGGCTTATAATTTGCTTTAAATGAGAAAATAATAATAAAAACTAGAGAAAAGAAAAGCAAAATCCTCTGAAGGGATCCTAGCCTGTGAGCTTCCTTGGGACTTCCTACGCAGGCTAGGTCGTAAGGTCTTGCCAGCCCTTCTGACAGCACATTGGGAAACCCTAGAGTGCTTGCTTTGAGGAACTGGGACCTCTCCTAGCCAAAGTGGACAAATGTACAAACTCATGTTAAAGAAAGAATGAGTTTAATTTACAATCATTTGGAAAATCATGAAATTGTATCTGTTAATAATTAATATGTAGTGAAGCTACATTATTATTATTGTTTTGGGGTTTTTTTTTTGTTTTTTTTTTTGCTTTTTGGAGGGGGGAAAGCAGGGCAGTTGGGGTTAAGTGACTTGCCCAAGGTCACATGGCTAGTAAGTGTTAAGTGTCTGAGACTGAATTTTAATTCAGGTCCTCCTGACTCCAGAGCTGGTACTCTATTCACTGCACCACCTAGCCGCCCCCACCTATTTGCTCTATGTGTGAACTGGTATTTACTGTATATGGGTGAGAGTCCAGAATGTAATTATTCTTACATGAAAGATCAATAGACATTACTAAGACATGAGAAAAATAAAAATAACCTAGCCCCAAAGTGTAATTAGTGAAATTTTGCTGTTCAAGGAAGTGCTTCTTGGAACTTTAGCCTGCTGCTATTCTAAGTTTTGATTCTACTTATAAGTGCCTGACCTCTCCTAATGCCACTAGTCTATCATTCAAGGGAAATGCTGTCTCTGGGAAAGTTGAGGAAATGACCTTGCCAAGGTGAAGGGAGGAGGCTCTTGACTTGGTATTGCCGTCTTAGTAAGCAAGACATTTTCCCACACAGGTGTATCTGAGCCAGGCTGTGGTACCCTGGGGTGTGTGGTGAACCTTTCTGTATGATTGGGTAATGACTCTAACTCACACCTGAAATCAAACAGATCTAAAGAACAGCATTGATGCTGCTATGTCCCTCCTGTTCTCCCTCACATAGCAAATTGCAAGTAAATAATGATGCCTCATTTCTTCATTGTAATAAACATAGGAGATAAACCCCACTGGTGACTTTTGGTTGAATGATATGTGCTAGTATAGTTCTATTTATTGTAGGAAGGAATTATTTTACGTCATCATTTGAATTACACATGATGGAATCCACGGGGCCTCCAACTGATAGAGTATTTGGTTTATAGGAGATCAACACCACAACACCTTTCATTATGTTAATATGATCATAGTAGCCACCTGAGGGGGGGATGAATTGGAATCAGATTTAGATAAGACGAATATAAAATTTCTGTAATTAAATGCAGCACACAGTTTTGAGGAACCCCAGGCTATGTGTGTGCTCACCATAGGCTCTCAAATCCAAATGATGTTCATGGAACATACAGTGACCTGGACCCCAGACTTCCCCCCAATTAACTCCCCTAGAACCTGAAAACACACACCATCCTGTCCTTTCATTCTTGCCACTGAATGGGCCTTTCCCTCTGTCTTGTTTTTTCTTCCCTGTGACATTCTCTTACTGGAAGACAGTTGGATCCTGTGGGTGAGGTGAGAGCAGGAAGTCAGGACACTGGGGTCCTAGGGCATGTGTTGTACCCCAAGTTATAAACCCTCTCTCCTCTTCCCATGTACACAGACCTTCACATCTCCCTCCAAGAGCAAGGTCTTTGTTGCTACCTGATGCAGTAACTGAAATCCATCCTCTGGAAGGTCCACAATTTCCCTCTCTACCTGTCAAAACCTGGGTCTTAATGGAAAGAGGAGAGGTGCAGAAAGCAGGAAGTGCTGGTCCTGGGCACGAGAGGGATGACAGGAAGCCAGAACAGAGACCAGAGAAGGACTGAATGCGGGATTGTTGTTTGGGGTGCAGGCAGCTCAGAGTCCTTGGCCAGAATCCTGAAAGGTCCATCTTGACTCATTTTTACAAAAGTAAAGACAGTACCTACCCTCCTGGTGCTTACCTTGAGAAGGGGAATGGTAGGTAGGTCGGGGAGCTTTGGATGAAAAAAGTTATGAGACTGGGGGGTGGGGCCTTGGGCCATAGACTGATACAACTCATCCAGGTACAAGAGTAGAGTGAGATTCCATCCTGATCTTGTCAGCTGAAGTGGAGAGGAAGGGAAAGTTTGGGGAAGAAAAATAAAGCCAAAACAAGGAGTATACATGTATGTGTACATGTATGTACTGTATGTTTACATATGAATATGTATATGTACACGTGTACTTAAAGTGCTTCTATATCTTGGATACCAAACTCTTTTTAGAGAAATTTGATACACATCCCCCACAACCCCCCATGTTACCACTTCCCTGTTTCTCTAAGGTCCATAAACGTTTCCTGTCAGAAGCTGCTGATGGAGGCAGGGCTGGGGCAGAGACAGGCGGGGGTCTGACATCTTGGCCCCGAGTCTGACTGGAGGGAAAAGATGATCCTGGAGCCTCAGGGGCCAGGCAGAGAGGGCCTTTTGGCACTGGGGGGACTCTCCCAGACTGGGCCAGTCCAACTGAAGCCCTACCCCCTCTTCAGTTTCCCATGTACTCCACCAATCTTGGTAGCTCTGCCATGGACTCATTCTCCTGGCAGCTCTGGCACCTGGAAACAGAAGCTTTTGGCTCACATCACTTTTTGTCTCCCAAGAACATATCACTGGGCTTGCAGGTCCCAGGCAGGTCAGAGCTAGGTTAGGTGATGACTAGCCTTCTAGGAGTAAGACTTGGTCTTTAATGGCACCTTCATGCCCAGCCTTCTGGCTCACACTCAGCCCTCTAGGAGTAAGACTTGGTCTTTGATGGTACCTTCATGCCCAGCCTTGTGGCTCACACTCAGCCTTCTAGGAGTAAGACTTGGTCTTTGATGGCACCTTCATGCCCAGCCTCCTGGCTCACACTCAGCCCTCTAGGAGTAAGACTTGGTCTTTGATGGCACCTTCATGCCCAGCCTCCTGGCTCACACTCAGCCCTCTAGGAGTAAGACTTGCTCTTTAATGGCACCTTCATGCCCAGCCTCCTGGCTCACACTCAGCCCTCTAGCTCCCACCCAGAGCCTCTGTTCTCCTGATTGTGAAGCGTTCTTCACCACCAGCCCAACCCAGATTCCCCAACTGCTGCTCTGATGCCCTGCCCCATCAATCTCTTTCCTCCTTTAACTCTGAGAAGCATAATCACATCTTTTGCATAGATATCTCCAACACTTAACACTGGGGCTCTCAAGTAAAGTTAAAAGGAAAATTCTATGTCTGCGTCTTCACCCTCATTAAGAGACAAAACTCAGGAGAAAGTTGGAAAGTGAGTTACTAAGACACCAATGAGGTGGGTGTTGGTGGGCTGGCAGCTGGGCCCACCAAGATTCCAGGGGAGCATCTCTTTCGTAGACAGGAGTAAGCAGCTTCCATATAAGGGCAAAGGTATTTTAGTCGGATCAGGCATTGGGGGGGGCGGGGCGCTTAGTGCCAACTCAGCCCCTCCCTGAGTATTAGGAAAGGTGAGCACTCGTAGCCAGCAGTACCACCCACTCATTGGGGGGAGATGCCAACACTGCAGCCACTGCCCTCTCCTGCGGCCACTTCGGAAGGACTCTGCATGTGACCCCGTAGGAAGGCAGTAACCTGTGCAGAAAGTGAATTTGTGGAGAATGTCTGACTGTATTTGCTAAGATATTTGCTGTTATATGGAGTACAGATGTCTCCTCCAGGACCTCGCTTCCCCTGCCATTCATCTCTCCAGCATTCTCTATGGAGAAGTTCCCAGCCCACCCCCAGGCTGCCTGGCTGTGGTCCTCCAATGTCCAGGCTGCCCCTGGCAGAGGCTGAGCTTCACCTCCATGATGATGAAGGAGGGAGGCAGTGCTCACCGGTGGAGACTTGCCATCCATGACTAGCTGAAGGAAATCATTCCCAAGTGTTTTGTATTTCCTTCTCCTCAGTGCATCCAGTCTGTCCATCTGTTTGCAAGAAAATCAATCTAGTTTCAGCAGGAAACAAGGACAGGGCAGACTAGGGATCATGACAAGCAAAAGGAAAGGAACCACGAGGTAAGAGACCAGTGAGACCAATAGGAAATGATCCTGGCAACTGTGTCCTTCAAGGGAGGGAGGCAGGAGGGGTGGGGGGATTGCTGAGCACGAGGGGAAGCTTTTCAAGTAAGAAAGTACAAGAGCTTCTCAGAGAATGAGGGAAGTATAATGGGGAAAGCCAGGAAGGTAATGGATTCAGGCAAAGAATAAAGCACTCAATAAACATTGTTTAAGCACCTACTATGGGTCAGCACTGTGCTGAGGGCTGGGGTTACAAAGAAAGGCGAAGGTGAGATCTGATGGGGAACCCAACATGTAAACAACTAGCTCCATACAAGCTATAGACAGGATAAGTTGGGAGGGAGTGTAGACTTGGTAACAATGATACAGAGGGACTCTGGATGACACCCGGTCAGGCAAAGGATGGGATCACAATCAGGGCCCATCAGTAAGAACCTTTCCCTCAAGATTCTGCTCTGAGCTGCCTCCCCCCTCCCCTAAGTAATTTCACTCCCTCTTGGAGTGGCTATGCATGCTCACCTTTCCTAATACTCAGGGAGGGGCTGAGGTGGCACTAAGCGCCCCCGCCCCCCCCAATGCCTGATCCGACTAAAATACCTTTGCCCTTATATGGAAGCTGCTTACTCCTGTCTATGGCACCAATGGTCACCCCTCTTCATGTCCACATGCTCTTTCTAGTGAACTCTTGATGTCCCAGGCTCCAAACCCACATCTCCAAAAGCCTACAAGCTCTCTACCCAGTGTGCTGCCACTTCAAACACATCATGTCCACAGTCAGCACTTAGGACAGTGCCTGGAAAATAATAAGTGTTTATTGATTCATTAAACGCTGGTCCCTCTCCTACAGCTGTTTCTGTTTCTGGTTTTATTATTTCTATCAATAGCCCTGTAGTTCACTCAGTCTCATATTTGAAACTTCAATACTACTATTGACTTTTCCCCTTCTATGTCTCAGCTACCAAGTCCTCTCCAGCCCCATCCTGCCATCTCTCCCTTTCATCCCTTCTTCTCTATCTCCATGGCCTCCTTCTTCATAGAGCCCCTCATTACAGCCCACCTTGGCTACAGTAACAATATCCTGGCAGGTGGTCCTGCCTATCACTTTCTCAGTCCTCCAGTTTAGACTCTGCACCAATGTCAGGCTCATTTAACTTGTGCACATATAATTTCTCTACTGAAAATTTCTGGACGACTCCATATTTGCAACTGAGCATCATTCACATTCCTCAGCCTGGCATTCAGGGTCGTCTAGATTTTGGCACCAAACAATGTGTGTGTGTATGTGTGTATATCTTTTTGGAGGAGGGAGGGCAGGGCAGTTGTGCTTAAGTGACTTGCCCAAGGTCACACCACTAGTTAGTGTTAAGTATCTGAGTCTGGATTTTAACTCAGGTCCTTCTGACTCCAGAGCTGGTGCTCTACTCACTGTTCCACCTAGCTGCCCCAACAAAGCTACCTTTTGACCTTATTTCAAACTCCTCTCCATGTACTCTGACCTTCAGATGATGCTCACTGCCTGTGTCCCTAGTCCAGGCTCCACAATTTGGTTCCTCCATGTCTTTACAGCTCCAACCTGCCCAACATCTACTAATCTCTGATGCTCAGCACAAATGCTACTGCCCCCAGAAGGCTTCATCAATCATCTGATCGTAATAACCTTCTATCCTCAGACCAGAGAAAGCAGCCTGCACCTCTCCAAGGCACCCTTATTGTGTATTATCTCATGAGCAGTTTGTGAATTCCAATCAAAGAACATCATTATCTTAGAAGAATCAAAGTGACAAGAAATTGGGGTGGATTGTACTGCCAGCTATACTGTGAGTCCAAAGGCAGAACTCACCCTGGCCTAATATGAGCTCTCCCTGTTCCCAGATGCTTGATAACACGTGAGGAGCTGACTGGAAGCCTCATCCTCAGGCACCTGCACTGAGATGCTGGGGTAGTGTGAATGATGGGGGAACAGAGGATGGGGAATGTAAAGCCTTGGGGATGGTCCCATGAGGGCCAAGCTGTGACAAGCCCCTGCTGTACAGTGTCACGACTTTTCATCTGGAAACAGTGGAAAACAATGGCCTGCCTCTTACTCCTGAAGCATCACCAGTATCTGGTCTTTGCTTGCCACCCCACAGCTGGCCTATGCACGTTGACACCTCACAGAAGGCAATACAATCTTAAGCGGCAGAGTCTAAGTCAGAAAATGGAGCTGTCCAGGGGATGGCTAAATCAGCTGTGGCGTGTGAACACAAGGGACCATCACCATGCCCTAAGAAACAACAATTATGATAATACAAAGAACCATGGGAAAATTTCCATGAACTGATGCAGAGCCAAGAAAACAGTTTACCCTGACAAAAATTTATACTGACAAACGATTTACATTGACAACAATGTAACTGGAAAGAAAGACCAAGATAAAACAAACAAAACAAAATGTTGCAAAAATATAGCAAACAAACCTGGGCCCCAAAAAGTAGCATGAAAAAACAAGTCTCCATTCTAGGTCTTTGCAGAGGTGGGGATCCACAGGTGTGGGACACTGCATATAAAATCCTACTTTTTTTTTAAGGTATCAATTTAGCCAATTTTTTCTTTTTCTTTTTAAAAAATCTTTATTATAAGGGATGGCTATCTGGAAAGGGAAAGGAGAGGGATGCAGAAGGAAATCTAAATAATGTAACAACAAAGAGATATTGATAAAAATATATTTTTCTTAAAGGAAGAAGTTGTCATTACCCAGGGGGATTAGATTTCTATAATTCCCCAGACCTGTGTCCAGAAGCTCCTACTCCTCCCAGGTGAAATCAATAGTCATATTCTTGAATATCACCAATTCCTGAAATACCAGACAAATTATTGTTCATCCAGTGCTCATACCCTCACACAGCCATGGAAGCAGAGAGGAAGCAGGGCAGAGGTTTCTCACAATGTTCAGCTTTTGGAATCCCAACACAACCAATCATACTCCAAGGTAAATCTTCGATTAGATATGACATATCTTTCTCTGGGGCTAATGTCATGTCATTCCATAAGAATATGCATCCAGAGCTGCCAGGGACCTCAGAGACAATCTAATCAAAATGTTTCATTTTACAGGCAAGGAAACTGAGGCTCTGGGAGGAAAAGTGAATGGCCCAAGATCACACAGACCTATGAGGTGGCACATCCTAGGTACCTAATTTTATTTAAATCTAGGTCTTTTGTCTCTGGTATAAGTTCTCTTTTCACTCTGTCCCATGGGACCAAGATGAAATCCCACTGCCCCTCCCTGAATGACGTGTCAATTTATGCCCTAAGGCCCCACTTCGCAGGCCAGTAACTTTCTCATCCAAATTGCAGATCCTTGTCAATCACTCCCTTTCCCAACATAAGGTCCAAGAGGGTGGACCTTTTGTCAAAAAAAAAAAAAATCCAGAAGGCTCTTTCAGGATCCTGTCCACCCCAACAGCAATCCCCCCTTCAGTCCTTCTCTGGCCTTGTGCCCCCGGACCAAGACGCCCAGCTTTCTGCACCTCTCCCCTGCCCGTTAGGACTCAGGTTTGGAGGGGTGGAAAGGGAAATAGTGGAAAGGGGGAGGACTTCAATTGCCCCATCTGGCAGCAGCCTGGCCCCTGCTCTCGGAGGGAGATGTGGAGATCTGTGTAAATGAGTAGGAGAGATTTATAACGTGCTGTGACCCGTGCCGTGGGACCCAGGTGCCCTGACTTCCTGCCTCAGCACCCCTGTGGGATCCAGCTGGCTTCCAGTGAGACAATGTCCCCAGGGAAAGAATGAGGTAGAGGGAAAGGACCCCTTAGTGTGGAGCTGGGCTGTGGCAGGTGCCAAGGTGGTCAATGTATCCAGCCTGGACGAGACTTAAGCTGGGGTGTGCGAGTCTGGGCTCCAAGCTGCAGGGAGGCCTGGGGGGGTGAGGGCATCGGCTGGCAGAACCAGGAGGGCTGGAGGGTGGGCATCTCCTTGTGAGGAAGGAGATGGGTGTAGCAGGGGCAGAGCTGGAAGAAGGCCAGGCGAGTCTGCCGAGAAGGAGGAGGGTCTGAGCCCCAGAGCAGGGTAGTGGTGGAGGGATGGGGAAGGAGGAGCTGTCAGAGAAGACCAGGCCTGTGGGAGGGGCCCAGGTGGAAGAAGAGCCCTGGGGTGGAGTCTGGAGGCCTGGGAGGAGGGGAGGGGGGGAAGAAGGGGCCATCCCAGTGGCCAAAGCATTCCACGTGACGGAGGGCAGGGCTTGGGGAGGAGAAGCAGGCGGGGGCCTGAGCTCCTGGGCTGGGTGTGATTGGAGGAAAGGGCCCATCCTGGGGGCTGGGCAGGGTGGGGCTTTGGGGACTAGGGGGACCCTCCAGGAGTGGGCCGCCTGAAAACAGGAACTTGGAACTGAGATCCCTCTGCCTTCTTCCCCTTAGAGCTGAAACCTTTTCTGTTTTCTTCCTGGAGCTGAGACCTCTCTGCTTTCTCCCCCTTGGAGCAGAGATCTTTCTGCCTTCTTCCCTCAGAGCTGAGATCTCTCTGTCTCCTTCCCTGGAGCTGAGATCTCTCTGCTTTTCTCCCCTCCAAGCAGACACCTCTTTGCCTTTCTTCCCACCTAAGATCTGTCTTTTTCCAAGCTGAGATATCTCTGCCTTCTACCCTCAGAGCTGAGCTCTCTCTGCTTCCCCCCCACCCCGGAGCAGAGATCTCTTTGCCTTCTTCACTTGGAGCTGAGATCTCTCTGCCTTTTGAAAACCATCTCTGCAGGTGCAGGTCCCAGGTAGGTCTGAGCAAGGACCTCTCCCTGCACCCAGCTTCTGCTCGCTTTCTGTGTTCATTGAGACTCATAGTCCGCATCTGACCTCTTGGGAAGAGTCTGGCCCCTCCGGCAGGAGCAGGTCTTTCTCACCTGCCTGGCTCCCAGAGACACTTTCTTCTGCTGCTTCTTGTCCAGGCTCCCTGTCACCTCCCATAGGGCCTGGGGTGCCATCCCCAGCTTTAACACTGGGTCCCAGACTCCTAATCTTCATGTCTTACCCATAGTATCAGGTGGAGGCAGAGTTCTGGGCCTGGGGTCATTGAGGCTGGGCCTGGTCTCATCCCATCTGGATCCCAAACTCCTTCTGCCTCCTAGATCTCTGCAGGAGGATGGGGGAGGAGCCTGAGGCCTAAGAGAAGGTGTTAGTGAGGGTGGCAAGTTTCCTGTTCAGACCAAGTTCACTTCTAAGCCTGAGCCTCCCTGCTGTCTTCATCTATTGGTTGGAGTCTCTCCCCTGAGGGCAGAGTCAGGGGCTTTGCAACTTCTATGAGACCTCACTCTGTAATTCCTGGTAGGCCAGTGTCCAGCCTAGTCAGAGAAGGCCAAGACAATGTCTCCCCCATTCTGAGATTCTTCTCCCTCTGCTGCTAAGCTTGCAGATGACCAAAACCTCTTCCAAGAAGGGAGCCTAGAACCAGAGGGAATGGCCCCTGGCACCCAGAGACCCTTCTCCCAGGTGAGTGCAGTCCATCCACAGCCCTGACCAGCCTCAGCAAATCTGGAATCCCAGAGAGCCAAGGAAGCTTCCTCCTGCCAGACACAGGCTGTCCTTGTCAGGGCTGTCTGCAGAGCAGACATTGTGCTCCTGGTTCTGCTCATGTCCTCCTGCCTCAGGCCACACAAGCCTTCCCAGGTCTCTCTGAGTCCCTCTCATTTCCCATTTCTTAGGTCAAGTCAATAAGCATTTAGAAAGTGGCTCCTCTGTGCCCAGCACTGTGTTAACCTACTGGGGATGCAAAGGAAGGTTTACAAAATAACAGTCCCTGCCCTCAAGCAGCTCACAGTCTAATGGAGAGAAAACATCTCATGACCTGTGTCCAGACAAGCTCTGTACAATATGGCTGGGAGGGGTCCTGAGAGGGAAGGTTCAAGCAGTGTCAGGGACCAGGCAAAGCTTGTTTTCAGAAGATGAGATGTTACCAGAGATGTGAAGAAAGCTGGGAGGCCCAGGTGAGGGAGGAGGACATTCCAAGCAGGAGAGACAGACATTGGGAAGGTTCTGGGTCAGGGGCTGGATGGTCTTGGTCAAGGATCAGCCAGGAGGTCAATATCCCTGGGTCAGAGAGGAGAAGAGCACCCAAGGTGTAAGAAGACAGGCAAAGGTTGAGGGGCAGGGCATCAGCTATGTGCCAGGAGTCATATAAATATTATCTCATTTGATCCTGTTATGAGAATTATCAGGGTCCTTGCAAAGGGAGCACAGGACAGAGCCAGACGGGTAGGTGGAAGGTTTTTTTGGGGGGGGGGTTGAGGGGGTAGGTCAGGGCAATTGGCTCCCAGAGACACTTTCTTCTGCTGTTTCTTGTCCAGGCTCCCTGTCACCTCCCATAGGGCCTGGGGTGCCATCCCCAGCTTTAACACTGGGTCCCAGCCTCCCAATCTTCATGTCTCACCCATAGTATCAGGTGGAGGCAGAGCCCCGGGTCTGGGGTCACACGGCTAGTAAGTGTTAAGTGTTTGAGGCTGGATTTGAACTCAGGTCCTCCTGACTCCAGGGCTGGTGCTCTTCTCACTGTGTCACCTAGCCACCAGAGTTTTTTTTTTTATCCACTCAAGAGTATGACCCAATTATCACATACTTGGGTATAGATACTTGGGTCCTTCAATTCCTGAGATCATATATGTAAGTATGTATTTTTACCTACATTGTGTTTATATGTGTATATCTCTATATACCTACATATATGTAATAATATACATCTATGTATACATACACGTATGGTCTTTCTTCCTTAGCTCCTTGGCCCAGGGCCTTTAGGCAAGAAAAGGAAAAGCAAAGGAATATTTAAAGAGAAAAAAAGAAAGGGGATGCTTGCTCTGTTCAAAGACTTTTAATGCTAGCAGGCACAGTGGATGGAGTGTCTAGCCTGGAGTCAGGAAGATAGAAATTCAAATCTGGCCGCAGACAATTACTAGCTGTGTGAAGCTGGTTAAGTCACTTATCCCTGTTTGCCTCAGTTTTCCAAGCTGGAAAATGAGCTGGAGGAGAAAGTGGCAGACACTCTAGTATCTTTGCCAAAAAAACCCCAAATGTGGTCAGGAAGACTTGGCTAGGACTGAAAAGCCTGAACATCAGCAAGGAAGGAAACAGTAGCTTCTTTAACAATCCCTTGGTCATTAGCCCTTGTTAAGCAGCTTGGATTAGGGGAAGGGGGTGAGTTCCTGGAATTCTTTCCAAGTCCTTGGAGTTTTCCTTTGTAATATGGGGCTAGGGGAAATCTGAAGGAGACATTCGGGGCCTGTCAAAGAGGCATCTGGTTTGAGTCCAAGATTTACCCTGAGACAAAATCGAGTCAGTTTGTTCCCCAACGGACAGTCTTCCCAACAACTCTGTGAGGCGTGTGCTCTTACTGTCTTATTTCACAGTTGAGGAAACTGAGGCAAATAGTGATTAATGTCTTGCCCAGAGTCACGTAGCTCGCGTGTATCTGAGGCCATGTCTGAACATGGACCTTCCTGGTTCCAGGCCCAGGATTCTGCTTCATTCTTCCTGGAGCTACTTATAATTGTCCTCTGCTTAGCGCATTGGACACCTTCAGGCCTTCTGCTCCAAGAGCTGCCATCTCTCTGGCTTTTGCCCTTTAAGCTGGAGTCTCTCTGCTTTCTCTTGGAGCTGAGGTGTGCCCAGATGCTCAGCTGATATGCAGGAGTCTGATGGGGGCTTCACTGGTTGGAGAGATCTGGCAGTGACCTGCAGAGATGATAATTAAATCAATCCAAGAGGGGAGAGTGCAGAGGGCCCAGAGCAGAACCTTGGGCATATGCCTAGGCATGGTTTGTGATGTGCTTGTGAGGTCTTCAAAGGGGGTGGTATGATGGGAAGGAAAGCTCCCAGAGGAGTGAGGATCACAGAGGAGAGGGTGCTCAACAGTGTTGTCTGAAGAAAAGAGGAGAATTGGGATTAGGACTGAGGAAAGACCGTCAGGTTTGGCCATTAAGTGTTCTCTGATAAGTTTAGAGGGAGCGTCTTCAGGAAAGTGAGGAGAAAAGACAATTTGTAAGGGAGTAAAGAGTGAGTGAGAGAGGAAAGGAGAGAGTTCAGATAGATTTTTTAAGGAATTTGGCTAAGAAAAGGAGATGAGATAGACTGATAGCTCAAGGGGTCATGTGGGTTTAGGAAACTTCCCAGCCAGGCAGTGTGCTTAGTGGTGGGCACCGCAAAGAGGCAAACAGCAGTATCTTGCCTCAAGGAGCTCACGGTCCAATGGGGGAGACAACAAGCACACAATTCTATACAAACTATAAACAGGTCGAGGGGGTAGAATTAAAAGAAGAAAGGCTCCTAGAAAGAGGAGCTGGGAAAGGCTTGCTATAGACAGGAAGGCCTGCAGGAAGCCAGGAGGCAGAAGTGAGGAGGGAGAGAATTCTAGCCATCCTGGAGAGCCAGAGATGGAGGCCAGGGTCACTGGATCAGAGAGAAAGGGACTAGAAGCAAGGTGTAAGAAGGCTGAAAAAGGTGATGTCTAGGTCATGGTGAGCATTTCAAGCAAAATAAGAGGCAAGACACTCAAATGAGAGTGTTGGGGTAATCAGTTAATAAGCATTTATTAAGCCCCTGCTTAATATGTGCTAGGCACTGTGCTAAGGCCTGGATATTAAAATAGAAAAAAAAAGGGGCAGCTAGGTGGCACGGTGAATAGAGCACCAGCCCTGGAGTCAGGAGGACCTGAGTTCAAATCTGGCCTCAGACACTTAACACAAAAACTAGCTGTGTGACCTTGGGCAAGTCTCTTAACCCCAATTGCCCTCCTAAAAGCAAAAAAAAAAAAAATAGAAAAAAAGAAAGATGAGTCTTGTCCTTAAGAAGCTTATACTTTAAAGAGTTGAAGACAAAACATAAAATGAAGCTGAAAGGGGTCAGGGATGGGGATTGGGGAACACCAAACCGTGGAACACAGTGGAGAATTCCATCAGAACTCCCAAAGTCATGGTCTAATCAGAAAGTTAGAGGGGAGAGATGAGGTAGAGGACCAAGACTGATGAGATGTTACAGGATGAAGAGGTTATCATGGTCATAAGCTTCTTGGGGCATGATGGAGACGTCTGACAGAGAAAGTCCTGGGTAGTGGAGCCAGGTGAGAAATGAGGAGGTGTGGGAGCTGAGCTCTTTGCTTAAATGGTTTGGAGTTCCTTTGGAGTGAGTTCATGGTGGTGAGGGATGAAGAAGGAAACAGGGAGAGGGTTAGAGGATCAGAGATTGATTATTAATCAATAAAAGGATTACCTTCCTGTAAGTGATTGCTTACACTTAGAATGAATACCATGGAATGAAGAATGGTGCTTCACAAAGCCCTAAGGAAAAGCGAAGGTTTGCAACCTCTTGGGAATCTCAAAAAGTAGGGAAAAAAACAACCCAATAAAGTCTTTGGTTTTTCAGAGATTGAGTAAAAAAGGAAGTTAAGGGTTAAATATGGATTCCAAATAGAGTATAAGTCAGATGTTCTGAAGAAGAAAACCAAATAATGAGAAAATGAAAATGCAATTTTATCTGTATGATAGGAAGTAATAATAAGAGAACTAAAACCAGAATTAGTGGCTAGTGGGGCTGGGGGGGTGAGAGACAGGAGCCCAGGATGGGACTCCACAACAAGAGAGCCTCTGAAAAAGTGAATCACATCATGGCGCTAGAAATGGAAGAGCATCTGAGACCGATAGCAATGGCCAAACACGCGGTCTGCATGCAGCAGGTTGGACAATTAGATGACCCCTCCCAAATATTAAAGGATTTGTAGGTGTGGCCATCAGTCTGCCTCTTAACTTATTCTCTTGACTCTTGATCCCCAACATTCTAGAGTTCTAAGGGTCTATGTAAATAACTTATTCCTCATAAATATTCTGTTAGTGTCTTTCTTGTGAATTAGCTCCATCTCCAGCCCCACTTAATAAAATATTACATATCCCCATTGTAGTTCCTCATTTTCAATGTGAAAATTAAGGAATAGGTGCCATTAACAAGTGAAAGCAATTATAAAGCAAAGACAAAGTTGGTTTTGTCTATGATGCATCATAACTAGTATCACGTCAAGCCCTCAATAAAATAATAGATAATTCTCCTTCACTTGGCTGGGAAAAACTCCCACACTACTCACTTCAGCCCAGACTGTGAGTGTTATCTCGTAAGAATCCTCTTCATGTTTTCATTTAGGTAAGAATTGATTTCAGCCTTGTAGGAAATGAATTAGATCATTGCCTTTTCTTTGCTCTCTCTTCAGTGATCCCAGGATCATTCCGGCCCCGCCAGAAAACACCAAAGTTACCAGCTTCTCACCAACTCTTCATAGAATGTTCTTATCATATCGCTCACGACACTGGTGATAAGGAGGAATTTCATGTCACCTTCTCCTTTTCTCCTCCACATATTCTCATACGTCACTGATAGAGGACACACCTTCTCTCTGGCTCCAAAGGGAGAAGCATTTCACAGGAAGACATTTCTCCAGCTCTTATTAATGCAACATGATTCCCACTTCAATTGGAAAATGCCTTTCTCAATATTCCATTGGGCCCTTAATGCCTTTTTTCAAGCATTGACTCTGATACTCATAAAGGTGATATGAGCTGTAGGCAAAGCCCTTCTCTGGGCTTCAGCTTCCTCTTCTAAGTTGATGAGGGTTGAACTATATGAATTCTGGAATCTCTTTTGGCTCTAAATCTTGTGACCTTTGATGGTTTAGGAGCTGGTGACATTCCAGGATGTGGCTGTGGACTTCACCCAGGAGGAGTGGGGCCTCTTGGACCATTCTCAGAAAGAGCTGTACAAGGAGGTCATGCTGGAGAATGCCCAGAACCTGCTGTCCCTGGGTAAGGACCCTGTCCCCTGCTAACTCCAAATCTGACATCAAAGGAGTGTTTTCTTCCCTACATATTCTGCAGATTGTGAGCATTTATCAATTATTTGAAAGGCAAAAGTGATCTCTCCACAGGGTCCTCCTGCTGCCTGGCTTTCCTATGTAAGGTCTTCAAATTACGTGATGGGACTCTGGGACTTGGCTTTGTTTCTCCTGAAGTTGTCTTTTAATTTCAGCAGCTTCAGGTAAAAAATTAATCCACTATTAGAGAATCTTGGCCTTGGAGCCAAATTTAGAGGTCATATCTTGTCTAACCTCTAACTGGATGTGAATCTTGTCGCAAAATCTCAGAAAAGCATTCATGTTGCTTTGAAGATGGGCAATGCTTGCCAAAGCAAGCCCTTCCTCTTTGGGATGTGTCTCGAATTTGGAAAGGTCTTCTCTTTAACGCGCGTAAGGTGGTAGTTCATTGCTCCTAATCCTGCTTAATGCTATGTGTGGAATTGAATAATAAGGAAAACGGAGGCAATTCTCTTTATTAGCAGGGCATGCTGCCTGCCAGTAAAAGAGCCCATGACTGTCTCTGCTCAAAGGTCCAGAGCAGAGGGAGACAGCTCCCCTTGTACACATTGTTGAAGGATGGCTTGGTGTCCTGAAGATATTAGGCCCAACACCCTCATATTCACACACATCCCCCAAGGACCACTAAGTTCCTTGAGGCAAGAATGGATCCATGATTAGCTGAAGCGAACCCATTCCAGACCAGCTGAACTCTGAAGTCTGTTCAAAGACAAAGAACCACAACTTAAGCAATTACGGGACAAAAACAGTCGCAGGACAAATCGATTAATTGAAAAAAAGATGAATAAATAAGTGATATTCAATCATTTTTCTCACTAGTATAATAAATTTAACTTTATTCTCCTTTGCAGTTCCCTCTAATTCCAGCTCAGGTAGTAGCAAAGAAGGGAAGGCAGTGAGCATGTGTGTACACCTACTGTGTATCAGGCACGGTGCTAAGTAATTTAGAAATATGTTCTCATTGGACCCTCATGACTGTGGGTTTGGTATCATTGTCCCTAGTTTATAGCTGAGGAAACTGAGGCTCACATAAGGGAAGGAATTTGCCCAGGAGCACACAGCCACTAAGTGTCTGAGGTTGGGATTTGGAGTCAAGCCTCCCCGACTCCAGTCCCAGGGCTCTCACCACTGCACTACCAGCTGCCAAGGACTTCTAAATAATGTAAGCTGTGGAGTGTGCCCATCCTTCTGTGAAAGAAGTAAATAAAACCAGAATTTTCTGATTCCAGATTGACTGTATGACCCAATAACCCCCCTCCAAAGATCCCCACAATCAGTACCATGGAAACCATCCCTGAAGAGCCCTGGGAACCATCCTGTGGGCCTGGTGTGCATGTCCCCTTTCCCTAGAGGCCCACACTGCAAACTTCTCTCCATCCTCATGCTTTCTGTGCTCCCCACGCCCAGGGCTTCCAGTGGCCAGAGAAGATCTGGTCTCCTATTTCCAGAGAGGGGAAGCACCATGGATTCTGGAGCCAAAAGGCCCAAGGAACTTTTGTCCAGGTGAGTGAGATGAAGCAGACATATGAGGGCTGTTGTCATGAGGCATTTATGTGTTGTAGTGAAGGGAGCGCTAGCCTTGGGGACAGGAGGACCTGACATGGAATTCCTTTTTAGATACTTTTTGGGAACGTGATCCAGGGCGAGTCATTGAATCTCTGAGCCTGTTTCCCCATCTGTAAAAATGAGGTGGTTGGACTCCATAGCCTTCAGTTCCTTATAAGAAGTCATTGTTTGGGCATAGAATTCTCTTGAAAGCATCAAAAAAGGGCCGAGGCTGTCCAATATGAACAATTTCCCAGATTTTTTTCAAGTCAACAAGCATTTATTAAGCATCTACTGCATTCCAGACCCTGTGCTAAGTACCAAGGATTCAAAGAAAGGCAGGGGACAAGTCCTTCTCCGAAGGACTTCACAGTCTAGTGGCAAGACACCATGAAAACTATGCACAAACCCGCTACATCCAGGATAAACTGGAGCTAATCAGGAGAGGGAAGACACTGAGGCTGAGGAGGACTGGAGAAGACTTACTGTAGAATGAGGAGTTTTAGGTGGGACATCAGGGAAGCCAGAGCCAGCATGAGGGGCAGCCAGAGAAAACACGGAGTCAGGAGATGGAGTGTCCTGGCCAAGGAACAAAGAGAAGGCCATAACTGATGATTATTGCACATGTGGAGGGGCAATAAGGTGAAAGAAGACTGGGGAGGTGGGAGAGGGGCATCCACAGACCAAGGCCAGAACCTGCATTTGAAGAGGAGAGAGATCAGAATCCAGGGATTGAGGTAGAGGCTGGGGCCTGGTATAGCCCTGGGCCCAGTCAAACAGTCAGTATAATTAATAAATGACAATGTTCTAGGCACTGTCTAAGCCTGGGGATACAAAGAAAGGCCGAAGATGGTCCCTGCTGTCCAGAGTTCACCATCTATTATACAAACATGGAGATGGTTTGGAAAGAAGCAAAAGATCATGACCCTCTTAGCTGAGCCAGGCAAAAGAGAGTGCTTTGTTACTGAAATACATCAAGTTCAAGAGGGCAATAAGTGAATAGGAGAGGAGAGAATAGTAGCTTAACGAGAGTAGAATTGATGAAGAAAATCACAATAATAATAGCTAATATTCACACAGCGCCTACTATGTTCCAAAAAATCTACAAATATTATCTCATTGTTCCTCACAAAACCCTGTGAGGCAGGTGCTGCTATTATCCTCATCTCACAAATGAGGAAACTGAGGCAGACAGAGGTACTGTGAATTGCTCAGTGTCCCACAGGGAACAAGGCTCTGTGTCTGGATTTAAACTCAAGTCTTCTGACTCCCGGCAGGGTGCCCTGTCCATTGTGCTGCCTGACTGCCTCAGGGGGGAAAATATCTTTGCACCAGGGCTGACGCTCCAAATAGGGGAGAGAAGAGGATCAGAGACTTTTAGGATAGTGCTCCAGGCAGTCATCCGGGACTGGAATGGATGGAAGACAGGGTGGGCTGAGGAGTGGGGATCAGGCCATGTCAGTGATCAGTTACTGGCATTGATCCCTTTTCCTTCTCCCATGTATTTTTTTTTCGTAAGGATTGATGAAGGGGCAAAGGGGAAAGATCAGAGGATATCATTGAGAAAACCTAATTAGTTATCTTAACACAATGTGCATGAGATGAATTCACCTTTAAAAAAATAAGAGAATAGCAGAATGCATTAGAAAGCAGAATTAAACATCATGTTGTGTATGAGAAACACCTTTGTTTGACACAAAGATTCACAAGGTATTAAAATGAAAGGACCACATTCTATAATGCCTTTTTCAAGTATGCCCCTAAACTCACTCCACTCTGTGCCCTTTGACCCCATAATAACCATTGGTCCTGTAAACTAAAAGGATCACAGAAAGATGAAAAGGCTCCATTTTGATATAAAATAACAACTTCTATTTTTTGCTGTTGCAAAGATCAGTATACAAGGATGATGCCAATATATTGGAAAAACACTGAAGAAATGATGGTCTAAGAATATAATGGAAGAAAGGGTGAAAGGCACAGTGTCAGAGAAACCTGCAAAGAATTGTCCAAACTGATGTAGAGAGAAGTGAGCAAAACTAGAAGAGTTTATTCTATAGCAACACTGATCAATGTAATGAAAAACCATAACTCCAGAGCAGCAGTTTCCCAAATCTTTTGTTTTTAGGACTCCTTTCAGGAACAAATATGAAGTATGTTGTGAAACCCCCTAGTCATTTAATCTGCTACTCATAATATTCTTTTAAATTTGTGCATTTTTATTTTATGCATTTGGTACTTATTTAATGAAAATGACTGAGATAACTATAGCCCCCAATGTTCCAAATTTATACTTTCATTTCACAGTACAACTATAAGATATACAATTTTATTCTACTTTAAATTATAAAAATTTAATTTGGGACTTTCTGGAAGGTTTTTTTTTAAATCCAACAAGAACTCATGTTTGCTATTATAAGACTTCAATGTAAATTTTCTTATTTCATAGATTTTTTAAAAAATTGAAATAGCATTTTAAATCAAATAAGTTATAACTTGGAATATGTTGAACAAAGCACAATATATGAAATTAATTTAAAAGTTGGACTTTTTCTCTGAACAACGGTTTTTAGTTTACCTGACAAACCCCATCTACAATTTGGTTCTGCATCAAGTCAATTTAATGACAACAACAAAATAATAATTAGTATTTTATAGTGCCTTATATGTGCTAGTTCTTATACTGGGCTAAGTTCTTTATAAACATTTTCTCATTTGATCTTCAAAACAATGCTTAAAGGTAGGTACTATTATCTCAGTTTTACAATTGGGGAAACAAAGGCAGTGAGAGGTTGTAACTTACCTAGGGTCAAAGTGCTAGCAAGTATCTGCGCTAGAATTTGAACTCATGTCTACCTAAGTCCAACTCTATCCAATGCTCTATGAGCTGTCTTTTGATTAATAACCAATATACAGTGAAGATGCTCTGTTGTTGAGATGTGGAAATTCATATTTTGTTTTTAGCCTTCAAACCAGTCAACAAAATGAATGGCTAATTGCTATATTAAAGGTGTGTTTTTCTATTGTCTAATCAGAAGAAGTGCATTAAGTGGATAAAACAACCTTTATAAAGAAAGACCTCTTCTGCCCTAACTTTCTTCTTTCTACCACTGGTTACACTCTCTCAGAAACTCTGTGGAATGACTGACCTAGTGTGAAAAACAGTTCCCTTGAAAATTCACTAGGTAGAAAGATAGTAACATACACAGAAAATAAGTTCAAAGCAGAAAGTAGCCTTAACACTGCAATGAAAGGCCAAGTAAGGTCTGTTTTTGTAGAATGTGTGTGATGGTCCATGATAGTTTCAAGATGGTTTGTAATGTACACTCCTAGGGATCATGTTTTTCAAAGAACCTGCCTTCTACACTGGAAGAACACAAAGATTTGTAACAGCTTGATGTGCTAATTACTGCACTAATGAGATGAGATTACAAGGTAATTTTTGAATGAGCTGACTATTCTGGTGCAGTTTACAGAAAGGAAATGAGGGTATGACCATGAATGGGGGAAGGATAGGCACTTGCATGTCAAACCTTTCTGGTAGTTTGGAAACAATTTGATTTTAGGTTGATAATTCAAAAGAATTTGTTACACTTAGTTGGAAAGGGACAGAGTTTGGTGTCATCACTTCATGAACACCAAAACCATTATATGTCTCATTGTGACAGTTTGGAATCGATGAAGATACATTTTAGAAAATACATGGATAATGGATAATGGCTGTCCTAAAGAAGTGATGGACCAAACAGAATGTATTATGCCTCAGAGGAATAGAAAAAAATGGTTGGTAATCATGTGATCCCAGACATGGAAACAGAAAAAAAATAAATTGAAATGGTTTACCAAGGAAATTATTATGTGAATTTTTAGTATATGTGAAGCAAATAGCAAAATATCTATTGGTTTCAATAGAATAAAAGAAAAGTTGGATGTACAACTGAATATTATTTAATAAACCCATTTCTCAACAGTATATGAAATTACTAAAGAATGACCATATGATAGTATATCAAAACTGAACAGTATGAAAAACAAGGAAGATTAACTGAGATTGGCAGAATAAGAAGTTTTTTTTGTTTTTTTGCTTTTTGGAGGGCAGTTGGGGTTAAGTGATTTGCCCAAGGTCACACGGCTAGTTTTTGTCTTAAGTGTCTGAGGCTGGATTTGAACTCAAGTCTTCCTGACTCCAGGAACTAACTAGCTGCCCCAAGAAACTTTTTTTTAAAAAAAGACATTTAAAGAAAGTGTTGAAAGTGCAATGAAGAAAGACCGTCTAGTGCTGTGGGAGTAGAAGTAGTCACAGGGACCTGAGTTCAAGTCTTAACTACATGGGTGTGTCTCAGGTTACTCAGTCATTGATGAGCTCATGGCGTGAGTGAAACATAATGGGAATCCTGCCCTGCCTGTATCATAGGTCTGCTATGAAGATGCATGATTATTGCATATGAAACTACTCTTTGTAAATTAAATCATACTGTGGGTGTGAGCTAATTTCATTTCCAAATAAGTCTGCTTATGTAGGTTTAAAAAATTTTCTTTTTAACTGGGGAAATAGGATAAAAATTAACTTCTTTTCTGCCATTGGAGGGAAGATGATATATTTATCTGTGTGTGTGTGTGTGTGTGTGTGTGTGTGTTTCCTCAGGTGCAGTGGCCAGGTTTAAAGTGAATGAGACCACTACCAACCTGAGCATTTCCATGAAAGAACCTGACCAGCTAAGATTCAAGAGCCATGGCCCCTGTGGCTTCAGTGTGAGAGAAATCTCTGACTCTGATATCAAGGTAGATCAAAATCCACAGAATCCTTATGAATTTGATGAAGTTGGAAAGGCCATGATACAATATTCGGCCCTAAATCACTGTAAGACAGTGACCCCAAGGAAAGACTGTTTTCAGTACAAAAGCTTCACTGAACAGGCAGAGCTTATTCAGTCCCAGGAGGAGCCTCCTGAAATGCAAATGTATCAAGGTAATCAAGAGAAAATGGCCATCAGCTTGAGTTC
>NW_027186357.1:0-11039 GCF_028583685.1 Petaurus breviceps papuanus | reverse complement strand
TTTGTCTGAGATTAAGTTTGCTACCCCTCCTTTTTCTTTTTTTTTTTTTTACTTTAGCTGAAGCATAATTATCCTATTCCATTCGTGTACCTTTACCCTGTTTGTATGCCTCTTTTTCAAATGTGTTTCTTGCCAGCAACATATTGTGGGATTACGATTTTGAATCCATTCTGCTGTCCACTTCTATTTTGTGGGAGAGTTCATCCCTTTCATGCTCACAGTCATGAACACTATATGTGTCTTTCTCTCTATACTATCACACCCACCATTTATGCTTTTCTTTCTCCTTTCGCCCTTTCTCTCCTCACTAGATTTTTGCTTTTGAGCACCACCTCCCTCAGTCTCCCCTACCTTCTTTCAGCCCACCTCCCTTTTCTTTCCCCTATACATTACTCCTTCTTCCATACTGCGCATGTTATTCCCTCCTTGAGTCAAATCCAATGAGAGTAAAGTCCAAACAATGCTCATCTCCGTCCCTTATTTCCTTCTACTGTAATTTGCCTTTTCATTGTGTCTCTTGATGTGATTTTTCTGCCTCCTAATTTTCTCTTTTCCCCTTCCAATCCTTTTTCAATGCTTAAGGTAAACTTTTTTAATCATCACGTCAAAATCAACTTAAACCCACCCCTTCTGTCTATGTATTTTCCTTCTATATGATTTAATAAAAATACAGTTGTCAAGAATTGCAAGTGTCATCTCCCCATTTAGGGAGGTAAACAGTTTGTCCTTATTGAAAAATATGCTTTTCCCTGTTTTTCCTGTTCACTTTTTTATGCCTCTCTTCAGTCTTGTATTTGAAGATCTGATTTTCTATTTAGTTCTGGCCCTTTCATCAGGAAAGCCTGGAAGTCCTCTATTTCATTGAATGTCCATCTCTCCCCCTGAAAGGTTAGGCTCAGTTTCACTGCATAGTTTATCCTTTTTTTTTTCGCAATCAGGATTAAGTAACCTGCTCAACGTTACATGGCCAGTTATTTCTGGGTGTGGTGCTGAGTGTCTGAGCCTGGGATTCGATCTCCAGGTCATCCCAACACTGGAGCCAGTACTCTTACTCGCTGAGCCTCCTGGCCGCCCCTAAGCAATTGGGGTTAAGTAACTTGCTCAAGGATACACGGCCATGTGTTTCTGGGTGGGTGCAAAGTGTCTGAGCCCCGGATTCGATCTCCAGGTCATCCTGACACTGGAGCCAGTGCTCTTACTCGCTGTCCTACCTGGCTGCCGCCATAGTTTATCCTTGAATGTATTCCAAGCTCCTTTGCCTTATGGAATATCATAAGGCCATTACTCTGATCTTTTAATATTCAAGCTGCTAGGTTCTGCATAATCCTGACTGTGGTTCCACACTATTTGAATTATTTGTTCCTGGCTGCTTGCTGTATTTCCTCCTTAATCTGATAATTAATTATGGGATTTGGCTACAGTATTCCTTGGTGTTTTCAGTTTGGTATCTCTTTCAGGAGATGATTACAGGATTCTTTTGATTACAATTTTGCCCTCTGGTTCTAGGATCTCAAGGCAGTAGTCCTTAAGGAGTTCTTGAAAGATATTGCCCAGTTTTTTTTTTTTCATCATGTTTCTGAGGTGGAAAAATACTTCTTAAATTATCTCTCCTCAATCTTTTTTCCAGGTCAGTTGTTTTTCCAAAGAAGTATTCAACATTTTCTTCTATTTTTTCATCTTTTCAGTTTTTTTGACTGAATCTTGATGTTTCACAGAGTCATTAGCTTCCACTTGCCCAACTTAACAAATAATTTTCTTCAGTTAGCTTTTGTACTTCCTTTTCCATTTGGCCAATTTTACTGTTAAAGAGTTCTTTTCTTCAGTGTACTTTTTCCATTTTGTCAGTTGTGTTTTTAAAAGAATTGTTCCATCTTTCTATTGTCTCTCTTATTTGACTTTTAAAATCCTTCTTGAGCTCTTCCAAGAAAGCTTTTTTTGGCTTGAGATCACTTCATATTCCACTTTGAGGTTTCAGATGTGGGTATATTGACCCTATTGTATTTTCCTGAATTTGTGTTTTGACCTTCCCTGTCACCAAACTTAAGAGCAAGCACCCTGCAATACCCAGGATGGCCTGCTAGCACAGGTTTTTGATCTGCTGTTCTTAAAAGAGAAGCAACTTTTTTTTTTTAGCCATCATTTTATTTGTTTGATAAGAGCTGAAAAATATGAATGGGGAGACAAGGAGCCAGAGGCCCTGCCTCCCTCTCCATCATTAAAGGGCAGGCAGTTGTTGGCACAGCCCGCCCAGTGCCCTGCTGCCAGGGAGGGGCACATGGAGCCCCAAAGCTGGGCCTCTGTTCATGCAGCCCTCAGCATGGAAGGGGCTTACTGTAAATGCTAACTTGAGATAAAGGAAGGTGGGGGCGGCATCCACGCAGGCACACACACACAGTCAGTGCACACACAGACTCTGGCCAAAGGGACTGCCACTGATGTCTAGTCACTCGCTGGCAGCAGAGGAAAAAAATGGTCCAGGAGCCCAAACCCACCAAGTACGACAGAAGCTCAAGCAGAGCGCAGTTGGTTTGTCTCCGAGAGCACCGAGGGCCAGGGGCCATGCCTCTGGAAACCAGGGGAGGCAGCAGGCTTAGATGAATAACCTAGCCAGAGTCACCATGTGGTCCACCCCACAGTCCACTTGTACCGGCTCCCCTGGCATTGTCACCCTGAACGGGAAGTACTGATCTTCTAGGCGCCAATCCCCAGGCAACCTCGGGTGTTCTTGCCCCACACAAACAGCTCTCCTTTGTTGGTAAGTGCGGCAAACTGGCGGAGTCCACAGCGAATGGGGGAAACCGGGGCGTCTGGGTTGAAATCCGGCAAGCCGAAGAGGATGGGCTCCATCATTTCTGGGAGTTCCGTCTCCATGAGATTCGGGACTTTGCCAAGAATCCCGTATCCCCAGATAAAAACATTTCCTTTGTCATTAAGACTGCGCTGCCAGTACCTCCACAGGACGCCTACTTCACCTTCCCAATGCCAGAGAATGGCATGTACGTGGGGACATTCACCTGGGTGGCCTCCGTGATGGAAGCGAGCTGCAGGTATTCCGAGTTGCCCCAGCCAAAGAGGTCTCGGTCAGCAGACACGCGAGGCAGAAGTCTGTGTAGGTGGCGACCTGGACGATGCCGCCACAGACCTTGGTGGGCGAATAGTGATGTTGTAGTGACCCAGGCCTGTCTGCCTGTTCGCCCCCCATCCACAACAGTAGACCTCGCCTTTATCTGTCAGGGACAGGCCGCGATCTTGGCTACAGACGACCTTTAAAGTCCTGCACTCTGTGCATCTGTGCACTCAGTGGCTCTTCCACGTTGACTGCAGAAATTACTGGCCATGCTGAAGACTCCTACGTTGTTGCTCAGGACCAGCGAGTGGGCTCTTCCACAGACCACCTGGAACCCAGGTCTTTCTGCGGTCCGCCCAGAAGCAACGGCACTGGCGACGGTTCCAAGATGTACTTCTATCCTCGGCACTTATCACTGGCTCCCATGAAACCCAAGTGGAGAGTCCTTGTTGAGGCCCATGCCCGAGACCTTGCGGATGTCCTTGGTCTGCGAGGAAAGCATCGTGAAGCCATAGCCATGGCGGCGGATGAAGTCCCGGCATCCAGCAACAGGCGGCAGTGCACCCGCTGGATGACACGAAGCTTGAGGCCGGAGGAGGCCTGGCGGCATTGGGACTCACAAACCTGGCCCGAGTACTGGAAGCCCCACATGAGGATGCGGAACGCGCGACGCGCCTGCTTAACCACGTACTGGAACGCAGGAACCTGTGGCTCGGCCTCCGCTGCCACTTCCAGGCAGCAGTGCAGTGCGTCCTTAGCAACGGGGCGGCGCGCCCTGGTAACAGCGCCTCGCATGCCGCGCCCACCCGAATATTCCCCTCCCTGTCTTGCCAGCCATCAGCTTTCTTGGAGGCCTCCCGCCTAGGGCGCCGCCATCCTGGGAAGTTTTTGACTCGCTGGAGCATGCTCCCTCCCAGAAAAGGCAACTTTTAAGGGAGTCGACAATCTACATCAATTACATTCACTAGTTCAGGGGGAAAGTCAGCACCCCGAACATGGAGAAAATGCAAGCAGAGAAATGAGCACAAAGACCAACAGACAACACTCGAGCTGCAGGAATACAACAATGCTGCTCCGCACTTTGCACGCATCACTGGACCAGGGAGGACAGACATCTCAGCGCTCACAGGACTCTGAATGTGTGGCTGCTCAGAGTCTCAGCCAGTAATCGAAAGACTCTTCTCATAAGCGAACTTTCAAAGCAAAACGCCAGCCCCCCCAGAATATACAAGAAAGACTCTGGCCCGGACTGGCCAGGAGCCAGGAGGCACAAAACCTCCTGGACTCAGCACAGCTGTGAATTAGCAGGTTTGAAGGAGACAAATCCTTCAGATATTTACAGTTTAGCCTGAGCCTGGAAACTGAAGTCCAACAACAAGAAGGAGAAAGCAACAAAAGCCCCACCTTGCTCATGCTCTCATCGAGATACATCTGTATGGTCTTCGTTTTCCTTGGATTTTACTTAGTCATATTGCTTGGCTTATTTCTGGCTTTCAAAGTTGTTCTCTGCTTCTGGGGCCCGAGGGGCACTGTCTCATACTTCTTGTACTGGAAACTAGGGTTCTAGATACTGGTCTGTTCTGAGGCCTCAGGCACGCTGGCAGCCGGAAGTCACAGTGGTCTGGCAGTTTAACTGGTGCTGAGCTGGAACTGGTGGTGGTGGCTGATGTGTGCATGGCATTGGAGCTTGCCTGCTTCTGCACCCTGGGGCTCCCAATCTCCCACTGGGCTACTGAAGTGGGGCTCCTGTTGGCTTGCAGGGATGCCTCCAATCCTGTACTGGTCACCTTCAGCCACAGCAAGAGGGACGTTCCTGATTAATCCCACTAGCCTCCTGACCTAAAAGACTGTTATAGCACCATCGTTTTGTTGGTTCCATTATTCCAGCATTTTTCCAGGGGAAATATTCTCTGGGTTTTTCAAAGTCGATAAAGGAAGGTGAGAGCAACTTACTGCTTACTCCACCATCTTTGCTTCTGGAGTTAAGTGGTTTCTTTGTCTTTTTTTTAAAGAAGACCTAGTTTCCAGTATTGCAAATGAAAAAAAAAGGTGAAATCATCAGAAATGAAGAAGAAATTAAAGCAATAATTAGGAAATATTTTGCCCAATTATATACCAATCGATCCGATAATCAAAGCAAAATCAGTAAATATATTAAAAATAAAAATTACTCAGCAAACAGCTCTCTTTTAAACGACTCAGAGAAATGGGCATATACAATGTTTTTGGAGAAAGAAAATGCCTATGATAACAGTGAATTTTGCATCCACACCCTTAATCGAAACTGAAAAAATAGGACATACTGCAAATGTGTACTATTACATGACAATTTTTTATATCATTAAAAACACCCATCTATTTTTGTGTGTTTTAAGAGGATACTTTCTCTTCAGTTTTAGTGACTTTTTGGTGACAGCTGTGAAGAATCAGCTAAAATCACAAGGAGTCCGCAGATAGCAAAAAAAAAATAAATAATTTTTATTAGTAAATTCCCTAACATTAAGTTTATATTTGTCTCCAGTTAATTCTTAGCCGATTTTTGGTTAACGAACAATTGAGCTTATTGAAAATGTCTGAGTAATGAAACAAGAGATTATTATAGGGTCTCTAATAATTTACAAATGATGAGCCATAAATAAATTTTTCATGCCATTGAAACAGTTTTCCTGTTCAGCTTCATTTCATTTCATCCAGGGCCTTCAAAGATGTCTCACGGTTAGTCTAAAGTTTTTGATTAATTAAGAAATCTAGTAAATGTATCAATTCTAAAATGCAATTGATTGGTTTTAACCCAACATTTATACCTTCATCATGATCATATTCTTAGATCTCAGATTTTCTCATGTTTATTTCACATCCAGATCACGTTCGGGCCATTTGATGCCATCCTGAGAGAAAAGCTTCATTTTCCTACTCTTTACCAAATGGCACCTAGGGACTCTTCCCTACATAAAGGTATGGTCAGATTGATGACTCATTTTGAGTGGACATGGGTAGGTCTGGTGACAGTAGATGACATGAGAGGTGAGGAATTCCTTCGGGAAATAACACTGGAGATGGCAAATAATGGTGTCTGTGCAGCCTTCACAGAGAAGATCCCTGTCTGTGAGAGAAAACACACAGAATCACATGATGCATTGATTCCCAGGATCATTGCATCAGTATCAAAGGTGATTTTCATTCATGGTGACACAGATTCATTAATGATCTTGAGATATTCACAAAGTCTTTCTATGACAATTTCTAAGGTATGGATCATCTCCTCTCACTGGGACATTACCATGAGACCACGATATATAGATGCTTATTCATTCCATGGGGCACTTATATTTTCACAGCTAACAAGTGACGTTCCAGGTTTTAAGGCTTTTGTCAGGACAGTGAATCCCACTAAATACTCGGAGGACATTGTCCTGAAAGACTTCTGGAACTCAGAATTTGGATGTACAGATGAACTTGAAAGGATAAAGCAAGAGGAATGTTCACCAAATGCCTCCTTGGAGACTTTGCCTCTAATTTACTTCGACATGACTATGTCTGATCTGAGTTACACCATCTACAACAGTGTCTATGCTGTGGCTTGGACCCTCCATGAAATGTTCTTGATGAAAGCAGAAGAAACGTTCATGGTAGAGGGAAGAAGCTGGGTGCCTCAACCATGGCAGGTAATATATCTTAAGAGTTGTGTTTTCCACTGGCAAGCCATATCAGCTTCATCAGGAAGCACATGGGCTGGGATTCTCCCAAAGTATATTTGATTTGATTCAGTCAGTCAACAAATATTTCTTCAGTACTTACTATGTGGCAGGCCTTGTGTTAAGGCGGGGCATATGAAGAAAGGTAAAAGATAGCCTCACATCTCAAGAAGTTTAGGCTAATATGCAAATGAATGTATACAAACAAGGTATGAAGGAAAAATTTGCAATCATGAAGACAGGGAAGGCATTAAAATTATTAAGAATATACTATAGAAGATAGGTTTTAGCTGAGACTTGAAAAAAGGTAGGTGATAGATGAAGAGGTAGAATATTCCAGACATGAAAGTTAACCAGAATACCTGAATCCAACAGCTATAGTTTTTTGTTTGAGGAATAGGAATGACACTAGTGTTACTAACTCCCATAAACTTTTTTGGAAAGGTAAGAGACCTCACTGTAATTTCTCAGTGATAAAGTCGAACTTGAGATTTGAGAAAATCATTTTGACAGCTGAATGGAGAAAGAATTGTAATGGGAAGAGATGTGAGTTAGGCAGAACATCCACATCACT
Organism: Petaurus breviceps papuanus; assembly: GCF_028583685.1. Lineage (NCBI taxonomy): Eukaryota > Metazoa > Chordata > Mammalia > Diprotodontia > Petauridae > Petaurus > Petaurus breviceps. Next base: position 3,703 of record NW_027186357.1, on the reverse strand, counting down.
ATTGCAATAGTCCAAGCTTGAAGTGATGAGGGACTTAACTAGGGTACTCTGAATGTCAGAAGAGACATGATGGCAAATATGAGAGATGCTATGAATGAAAAATCAACATAATTTGGTAACATAATGGATATGGGTGAATGAAAGAATGGGGAGTCAAGGATAACATCTAAATTTCTGAGCCTGGGTGACTGGGACTATAGTGGCTCATTCGATAATAACAGGGAAGTTGCAAGGAATAGAGGGTTGGAGGTGGGGAAGAAGATAATTAATTCAATTTTGGACCTGTGGAATTTAAAACATCTACAGAACAGTCAGTTATATTTAGTGAATTTTTATTGATATTTTTATTTCTTGCATCATTATAGTATCCCATAATTCCATCCTAAATTTCCCCACAAATTCCATCTTACATGACAAATATAATTTTTTAGAGAGAAAAAATAAATCAGCACCGCTGATTGAGGAATTTTAAAAATTTGAGAACCAGTGTAATATTTAACATATGTGAATATCCCACTTGTTTTTTACTTTTAATTTTGACGAGATTAACTATTCCTTCGGTTTACATTATTATAATTACTGTTCATATTGTTTTCTCAAGCTCTGCTCATTTCACTCTGTATCAATTCATATATCTCCCTACATGATTTCCAATTTATTACACACACATTACTCTTTAGATTCTCCGTTTATTTTTAACATTATTTCTTTTTAAAATTTTCGGTTCCACATTCTCTCCCTTCCTCCAGCCCATATCCCACGTGTTAAGAAAACAAGAAATGTGACATCAATTATACTTGTGAATTTATGGAAAATATATTTATGTATTAGTCATGTTGGGAAAAATGCAAGAAAGATAAAGTTTAAAAACTAAGGCTGAGTCAATCATCAATCAGAATTCATCACTTCTCTGTCTGGAGATGGATAGTATTTTTCATCATGCTACTTCTGGAATTGTTTTGGATTGTTGTACTGCTCAAAGTACCTGCATTTTTCACAATTGATCATTAACACAATATTGCCATTATTGTAAAAAAATTCTTCCAGTTGTACTCTCTCTACTTTTCATGAGTTTATCTAAGTCTTTCCAAGTTTATCTGAAGCTATCGACTTGGTCATTTCTTTTTTTTTTAAAACAATCGGGTTAAGTAACTTGCTCAAGGTTACACATCCAGTTCTTTCTGGGTGGGTGCTAAGTGTCTGAGCCCGGCATTCGATCTCCAGGTCATCCCAACACTGGAGCCGGTGCTTTCACTCGCTGTGCTACCTGGCCGCCCCTGATTTGGCCATATCTTACAGCACAATTGTTTTCAGCCCCAGTCATATTCTACACCTTGAGTCATTCCCCAATTGGTGGGCACCCCTAAATTTCCACTTCTTCACCAGCACACAAAGAGTTGCTGTAAATATTTTTGTATATTATTTTGTATGTATTTTTGTATTTATCTTTTATGTTGATATCTTAGTGATGCAGACCTAGTGGTGGTATGATGGATCACAGGGTATATACAGTTTTATCATTCTGTGAGAATAGTTCCAAATTTTTGTGCAAGATGGTTTGACCAGTTCAGAAATCCACCAACAGTGCATTATTGTCCCTATTTTTCCACCCTCCCTCCAGCATTTCTCATTTTCATTTTATGTTATGCTAGCCAATCTGTAAGTATGAAGTGGTACCTGGAAGTTGTTTTAATTTGTATTTCTCAATAAAAATATATGGGGAAATTTCCATGTAACTATATATAGCTTTGATTTCTTCTTCTTAAAACAGCTTTCATATCCTTTGAACATTTACAAATTGGGCTATTGATCTTATTTTGTATAAATTTGACACAGTTCCCAATATATGTAAGAAATTAGACCTCTGTCAGAGAAACTTCTTGTAATTTTTTTGAATATTTCTTCATTGTCTAGCATATCTTTTTAGCAAAATGTAGTTTTCCTGATCATCGCTTTTAAATAGGTACATAATTTTTTTTAATTTTATAAGATCATGACTTAACTCTCTGCCTTTATTATTTCAGGAGAAACACTCCTTTGAATTGTGTGTGTCTTTCTGTTTGAAGTGTGTCTCTCATAAACAATATATTGTTAGATTCCAGTTTCTAATCCATTCTTTTATCTGCTTCTGCTTCGTGAGTGTTCTAATCGCACTCACATACACCATTAGGATTGCCATCTGTGAATTACCTTCATTCCTATTTTCTTCTGTTGATCCCTCTCTTTCTGTTTTTATCCTCCTTCTCCTCAAAAGTCTGTTTTTCTTCTGGTGACTGCATCGTTTAATCCATTTTCCCTTTTATCAAATTCCTTTTCTCTAACCCCCTTCTCCTCTTACAACCCTGTTGTTATACCACCTGTTTGAGTGTGTATTCTTCCCTCTGAACCAATTCCTGTAAGGGTGAAGTTCAAATACAGTGCTACTTATTTTTCCACGGTAAAATATCTTCCTTGCATGTCTCTTTTGGGTGAGAATATAGTCCCTGTTCTTCCCTTCCTTTCCATCCTCTCCCAATATATCCCTCATTTCTCCCCTTTACTCTTTGAACTCCTTCAAATATAACTAACTCGTGTCCTCTATCTATTTAAACTCCTTCCAATTGTCCTCCAGTGATAAGATTGTAGGAGTTATATGTATCATCTTCTCCCATATGAGTGTAAACTGTTTGACCTTATTGACTCTCATATGATTTAACTTTCATGTTTTCCTCTTGATGTTTCTCTTGAGTCTTTTGTTTGAATGTCAAATTTTCTATTCAGTTCTGTCTTTTTATCAAGAATGCTTGAAGAGCAGAGCCAAGATGACAGAGTAGAAACAGAACTTTCCTGTGGCTCCAGCTTCCACCTCCACCAATACATGTAAAAAAATGACTCTAAACAAATTTTAGAGGGCAAATCCCTCAAATTTACAGAGAGAAACAAATCTCCCACTGAAGGTAGCCCAGCAGGCTGGCAGGAAGGGGCTATTGCACCAGACTGGGAGCCTAGCCCAGCCCTGCATGATTGGTTTTGGCCCTAGGAGAGCCCGAACCAGTAGCGACCAGAGCAGACTTCAGGAGAGTGAAGCACCAATCGCTCTGGCAGTTTCCAGACTTCTCAACCCATAAATGCCAAAAATAAATAAAAGTTCTGCGTGGAACTGTTAGAACAGGTGTGGGCAGAAGAGTGTGATCTGGCCCCTGGATGGCTGCCTAAGGAACTCCTGCCATGAAGAATGTAGGGGGACCAAGTGACCATTCAGAAGGTAATTGCTTTGACCTGCTTGGATATGGATAGAGGTGTTGGGTGGACGTCCTAGGGTGGGTGGCCAGGTGCCAGAGCCTATGGGGTCTGTGGAGAGGGTACCCTCCTAATTTCTCTGGAAGCTGCCGAAACCCCAGTGACTTGGGACAAAGTTCTCTCCATTCTAGAAGCACAGGTCTACCGTGGCAAAGAGTTCAAAGGTCAAGTAATTGACTGGCAACATGAGCAAGCAGAGAAAACACAATCCTACCAGATTCCTTTCTCAGAAACAAAAAGGATGAGAGCATGGAACAGGAGGAAAATAACTAAGTCAGAACTCCTGCATCAAAGGCTGCTAAGAAAAATATGAATTGGTTACAGGCCATGGAAAAGCTCAAGAAGTATTTTGAAAACCAAGTAATAGAAGTGGAGGAAAAATTGGGAAGAGAAGTTAGAATGATGCAAGAAAGCCAAGAAAAGG
>NW_027186356.1:4759977-4795078 GCF_028583685.1 Petaurus breviceps papuanus | reverse complement strand
GACTGTGCCTTTGGTTTATGAGTGGAATGTTAGACAATGATTATTCTTGCTTTACTTGAGTAAATGCCTTTGTGAGGGGTTAATTGAGTCTCCTGGTCAGTTTGTTAATGGGAAGTACACTGGTGGGAACCCTATCACCCTGAGAGTAGTTGAAATTGTTGTTCCTTCTGGGGAGCCCCAACCTTGTTGCATAGGTAGTTTCAGGAGAAGCCGATAAAGAAAGCACCCAGAGCAGGCACCCACTAACTTCCCGTCCTCCACAAGTGCCCTCAAGAGATCTGAGTTTCCCCCCTCAAGTCAGAAAGTCCAGGTTTACCACTGGGAAGGCAGGTGTATCCATCTCTTCAAGGGCAGCCCTGTCCCTTTGACACTTATTTGACATTTCTGACAGGCCACAAATTCTTTTCTTGTCTTTACTCAATTCATCAACTCTGTCTCAGACTGATAACAAGAGAGTAACAATTCTTTCCATTGGCTTCTTTGCTATTATTCCGGTGGCTAGTTTTTTGGAACCCTCCATCCTGGGGGACACATCTCCTCTTATTCCCCCTCTCCCAGTCTAGGTTTTTCATTAGATCTTCCTTCTTCCTCCTTACCTTCCTTCTGCCCAGTATTTCATGTGAAAGAATGGAGGGATGTTCTCCCTCATCAGGGACCTTCAAAATGGATAACTACTTGTTCAATGTTTCATAGAGGCAATTGTCTTTAGGTATGACTTGGAGTTTGAGGCCATTGATGTCCCTCTAGCTTTGGTATTCAGTGACCTTGGAGGGAATAAGAAGACTCTTACTTTAAGGTTTACACACATCTATAAGTGACTCCTCATATTTTCTGGGTGCCAAGATAAAGAGCTAACCCTTTTAATAATGGTTGACACTGCCATAACCATTTAAAGTTTGCAGAGCATTTTACATACTTTTTTTTTGCTTTTTGGAGGAGGAACTGCAGGGCAATTGGGGTTAAGTGACTTGCACAAGGTCACATGGCTAGTAAGCGTTAAGTGTCTTAGGCCAGATTTGAACTCAGGTCCTCCTGTCTCTACTGCCAGTGCTGTATTCACTGTGTCACCTAGCTGCCCCCTATTCTATTCTTAATCTGTGTTTTTATGTGTAATTATATCTCATTTGCTATCCCTCTTGCCTCCTCTACTTTACTTCTACCCACTACCTTGCACTTCTATCACTTGCCTACCTTCCTCCAAGGATCCCTCCCCTATCCTCCCATTACCCTAAATCTAAAGATCCTTCTATGTCTATTTTACCTATTCCCTCACCATTCCCTCTGAAGATCCCCCTGTTGTCCTCTCCTTCTCTAAGCCACTACCATTTTATTTCTTCTGAATTTAGAAGACTCATCTAAATTAAAAGACACTTACCTAAATATATATGTATTGTTCCCTCTTAAACCCATTCCTGATGAAAGTAGGTTACCAGAAATCCCAGCCCTCCTCCCCCATCTAATTCTTCTGTATAAATTCTTCCTTTTGCACCTCAGAAAATTACTTTTAATGTCTTCATGAATGGATTTACTTGCTAAATTCATATCCTTTTCAGCTTTACCCCAATCTTTCTTATAAACTACCCAATTTTTAATAAGAATCTTAGACATCCATCTTACATATGTAAAAAGTAAATTATCTGTCCTTATGGATTGATTTTAATTAGTCTTTCTTATGTGCCTTAAATTTCTCTTGATTTTTATGCATTGAATCTTCCATTAAGTTCAGGGTTTTTTTTTAACAAAGTCTTGAAAGTCTGAGAGTTCATCAATGTATGTATTTTTTTTTTCAGCATAATATTTAACTTTTCAGGGCATGGTATTTTTGACTGGAACCACAGTTCTTTTCCTCTTCAATGTGTTGTTTTCCAAGACCTGTAGTCCTTTAATGTCTCTGCTGCTAGGTTGTGTGTAATGCTAATTGTGGCACCATCATATTTAAATGGTTTTAATCTTGATGCTTTTAATATATTTTCCTCGAGCTGGGGATTTTGAAATTTGACTCCAATATTCCTGTGAATTTTCCTCATAGGATCTCTTTTAACTGGTGTTTGATGGATTTTTTTTCAATTTCTACTCTCCCCTTCCACCCCCCCCCCCCCTCTTCCCTCTTAAACCCATTCCTGATGAATTTTGGTAATTTATTATATTTATATAATTTTTTTTTTTTTTTTTTTGTTTTTTTTTTTTTTTAATTTTTTCTTCCCTCTTCCCCCCCCCCCCCCCCGGTTCTAATACTTCAGGACTTTTCTTTGATTATTTCTTGTGTTATGGAATCAAGATTCTTTTTGTTTCATAGTAACTTTTGGTTAGTCCAGTTATTTTTATGTTTTCTTTTCCTGGTCTATTCTCCAAATTTGTTCTTTTCTTTTCATTACTATTATTATTTTTTAAAATTAATTTATTGTTTCCTTTTAGTTTACAGGATTCAATTCCACAATTCCTTGAGTTTCACATTTTGTGCCCCTCCTTCCCCTCCCCGCCCATGGCGGCATATAGTCAAGTATTGGATCTGTAAATGCTTTCACATTATACATTAGTCAGGTTAAAAAGACGGATTGTATCAGATGGAATGAAAAATGGAAAAGAGGACATAAAACCAAACAAGAGGAGGAAAAAGATCATGTATTTTGTTTCCACCTGGATATAAACTCAGTTCTTTCTAGTTCTTTCTCTGGATGCACATATTTCTCTCCATCATGAGTCTTTTGGGTTTGACCTATATCACTGCATTGCTGAAAAGAGTCCAGTCTATCAAAGTCATCACACATACGTTGTGTCTGTAATTTTGTACAAATTTCTCCTGGTTCTACTCTTCTCACTCAGCATCAGTTTGTTATAGCCACTCCAGGTAAATATGAAGACTGTCTGCTCCTCATTTCTTATAGCAAAATAGCATTCCATAACATGCATATATCACAACTTGTTCAGCCATTCACCAATTGATTGGCACCCCCTTAATTTCCAATTCTTTGCCGCTACAAAAAGAACTGCTATAAACATTTTTGTACATATGGGTCTTCCTCCCACTTCTGTGATCTCTTTGGGATATAACCCTAGGAGTGGTATTGCTGGGTCAAAGGATATGAAAGTATTTATAGCCCTTTGGGCATAATTCCAGATTGCTCTCCAGAAAGGCTGGATCAGTTCACAACTCCACCACCAATGTATTAGTGTTCAATTTGCCCACATCCTCTCCAGCATTTGTCATTTTCCTGTTTTGTCATCTTAGCCAATCTGACTGGTGAGATGTGGTACCTCAGAGATGTTTTGATTTGCATATCTTTAATCAATAGTGATTTAGAGCATTTCTTCATGTGCTTATGGATATCTTTAACTTCTTTCTCTGAAAATTGCCTGTTCATATCCTTTGACCATTTATATAATAAGGAATGACTTGTATTACTATAAATTTGACTCAATTCTCTATATATTGTAGAAATGAGTCCTTTCTTAGAGACATAGGTTGTAAAGATTCTTTCACAATTTCCCACCTCCCTCTTAATTTTGGTTACATTGGCTTTGTTGCTACAGAAGCTTTTCAATTTCATGTAGTCAGAATTATCCACTTTACATTTTATAATGTTCTCTAATTCTTGTTTAGTCATAAAGTCTTTCCCTCTCCACAAATCTGACAGGTAAACTATTCCTTGTTTTCCAAGATTGCTTACAGTATCAACTTTTATACCTAGATCATGCACCCATTTAGACTTGATTTTGGTATATGTTGTTAGATAATGGTCTATGCCCAGTTTCTGCCATACTATATTCCAGTTTTCCTAGAAGTATTTGTCAAATAGTGAGTTCTCATCCCAAAACCCAGGGTCTGGGGGTTTATTAAACAATAGATTACTGTAGTCATTGACTTCTGAATCTCATGTGCCTAATTTATTCAATTGATCCACTCCTTTATTCCTCAGCCAGTACCAAGTAGTTCTGATGACTGCTGCTTTATAATACAGATTGAAATCTGGTATAGCTAGTCCACCTTCCCTAGCATTTCTTTTCATTAATTCCCTTGATATCCTGGACCTTTTATTCTTTCAAATGAATTTTGTTACTATTTTTTCCTAGCTCTATAAAGTAGTTTTTGGGTAAATTAATTGGTATGGCACTAAATATATAATTTAATTTAGGTAAAATTGTCATTTTTATTATATTAGCTCAAACCAGCCACAAGCAATGGATATTTTTCCAATTAGTTAGATCTGACTTTATTTGTGTGAAAAGTGTTTTGTAGTTGTGATCAATAGGTCCTGAGTTTATTTTGGCAGGTAGATTCCCAAATATTTTATAATGTCTACAGTAACTTTAAATGAGATTTCTCTTTCTATCTCTTGCTGTTGAATTTCATTAGAAATATACAGAAATGCTGAGGATTTGTGTGGGTTTACTTTATATCCTGCAATTTTGCCAAATTTATTTACTGTCTAAAGTAGTTTTTTACTTGATTCTCTAGGATTCTCTAAGTATATCATCATATCATCTGCAAAGAGTGATAGCTTGGTCTCTTCTTTGCCTAATTTGATTCCTTTGATTTCTTTTTCTTCTGCAATTGCTACTGCTAACATTGCTAGTACCAGATTGAATAAGAGGGGTGATAGTGGACACCCTTGTTTCACCCCTGATCTTATTGGAAATGCTTCTAGCTTCTCCCCATTACATATAATACTTACTGATGGCTTTAAATAGATACTACCTATCATTTTAAGGAAGGCTCCATTTATTCCTATACTTTCTAATGTTTTTAATAGGAATAGATGTTGTATTTTGTCAAAAGCCTTTTATGCATCTATTGAGATGATCACGTGGTTTCTGCTAGTTTTATTGTTGATATGATCAATTATACTGATGGTTTTCCTAATATTAAACCATCCTTGCGTTCCTGGAATAAATCCTACTTGATCAAAGTGTATAATTCTTGAGATAAGTTACTGTAGTCTTTTTGCTAGTATTTTATTTAGAATTGTTGTATCTATATTCATGAGGGAGATTGGTTTATAATTTTCTTTCTCTGTTTTATCTCTTCCTGATTTAGGTATCAGTACCATATTTGTGTCATAAAAAGAATTTGATAGGACTCCCTTTTCACTAATTTTCCCAAATAGTTTGTAGAGTATTGGAATCAATTGTTCTTTAAATGTTTGATAGAGTTCACTAGTAAATCTGTCTGGCCTTGGAGATTTTTTCCTAGGGAGTTGACTGATAGCTTGTTCAATTTCTTTTTTCTAAGATGGGGTTATTTAAGTAATTTACTTCCTCCTCGGTTAATCTGGGCAACTTGTATTTTTGGAAATATTCATCTATTTCCCTAAGATTTTCAAATTCATGTGCATACAATTGGGGGAAATAATTCCTAATTATAGTTTTGATTTCCTCTTCATTGGAGGTAGATAAATCTTTTCATTTTTGATACTCATAATTTCTTCTCTCTTTTTTTATTATATTGAATAAGGGTCTATCAATTTTGTTGGATTTTCATAAAACCAGCCCTTAGTTTTATTAATTCAATAGTTTTCTTAATTTCAATTTTATTAATCTCTCCTTTGGTTTTCAGTATTTCTAATCTAGTATTTAATTGGGGATTTTGAATTTGTTCTTTTTCTAGGGTTTTCAATTGCATGCCCAATTCGTTGACCTCCTTTTTCTCTAGTTTAATTATGTATGCACTCAGGGATATAAAAGTTCCCCTAAGAACTGCCTTTAATGCATCCCACAAATTTTGGTATGTTGTCCCATTATTATCATTCTCTTGAATGAAAATTACTGATTGATTCTATAATTTCTTGTTTTACCCACTCATTCTTTAGGATTAAATTTTTTAATTTCCAATTAGTTTTTAGTCTGTCTTTCCATGGCCCTTTATTGCATATAATTTTTATTGCATCATGATCTGAGAAGGATGCATTTAATATTTCTTCCTTACTGCATAGATTTGTGAGGTTTTTATGCTCTAGAACGTGGTCAGTTTTTGAGTATGTGCCATGAACTGCTGAGAAGAAAGTATATTCCTTTTAACCCCCATTCAGTTTTCTCCAGAGATCTATCATACCTATCCTCTCTAAAATCCTGTTCACCTCCTTGACTTCTTTCTTGTTTATTTTGAGGTTAGATTTATCAAGTTCAGAGAGGGGGAGATTAAGGTCTCCCACTGGTAGAGTTTTGCTATCTATTTCTTCCTCTAATTCCTTTACCTTCTCCTCTAGGAATTTCGATGCTATACCACTTGGTGCATATATGTTAAGTAATGATATTGATTCATTCTCGATGGTGCCTTTTAACAGGATATTGTTTCCTTCCTTATCTCTTTTAATTGGGTCAACTTTTGCTTTTGCTTTATCTGAGATAAGGATTGATACCCCTGATTTTTTTTACTTTAGGTGAGGCATGATATATTTTACTCCAGCCTTTTACCTTTACTCTGTGTGTATCCCTCTGTTTCAGATGTGTTTCTTGTAAACAGCATATTGTAGGGTTATGATTTCTAATACATTCTGCTATCTGTCTCCGTTTTATGGGAGAGTTCATTCCATTCACATTTACATTTATGATTGTTGTCTATTTCTTTCCCTTCATCCTGTTCCCGCCCCTGTTAATGCTTATATTTCCCCCCCTCTCCCTTCTTCCCCTTAATAGTTTTCCTTTTGATGACAGCCTCCCTCAGTATTCCCTTATCAGTTCCCCTCCCTTTTCCTCTCCTTTCCCCTTACTTCTTCCATCCCTACTAACAACGCCCCTCCCCCCCTTTCATAGCCCTTTTCCCCTCCTACTGCCTGTAGGATATTTTTATACTGTTTTTTTTTAAAGCAATCAGGGTTAAGTAACTTGCTCAAGGTTACACAGCCAGTTATTATTTCTGGGTGTGGTGCTGAGTATCTGAGCCCGGATTTGATCCAGGTCATCCCGACACTGGAGCCGGTGCTCTTACTCACTGAGCCACCTTGCCGCCCCTAAGCAATTGGGGTTAAGTAAGTTGCTCAAGGTTACACGGCCAGGTGTTTCTGGGTGGGTGCTAAGTGTCTGAGCCCGGGATTTGATCTCCAGGTCTTCTCAACACTGGAGCCAGTGCTCTTACTCGCTGTGCTACCTGGCCGCCCCTATTTTTATACTTAATGAAGCATGTTATTTCTTCTTCGCATCAAGAGTGACAGGAACAGATCTCATGAGAAGCTCCACTCCCTCCCCTCTTTCCCTCTAAAATGATACTTTTTGCGTTTCTTCTCCATAGAGTCCTATGCTGAACTAGTTGTTATTCCCTCCTTGAGCCAGAACCAGTGAGCAAAAAGCTCATATGCTTCCCATCTCCCTTTCTTCTCTTCCTCTGCTATGCAGTTTTTATGCCTCTTTGTGTGCCATAATTTACCCTTTTCCACTTCATTCATTCCCTTTCTTCCATTGCAGTCCCTTTGTAGCTCTTAATAAGATTTTTTTAATCATCATTTTGTGCATTTTATACTCATACCCTCTACTTGACTATAACCAGTTTGCTCTTATCAAATAGCAGGGTGTGTGTGTGTTTTCCTTGCTTACCTTTCTACATCAATGTTGCATCTCATAATTGGAGGATGAATTTTCCATTGAGTTTTGGCTTTTTTATCAAGAAGGTCTGAACTCTGTTATATTGTTGAATGTCCATCTCTTTGCCTGGAAGAATATGCTCAGTCTCGCTGGGTATGTAATCCTTGATTGTAACCTGAGCTCTTTTGCCTCCCGGAAAATTGTATTCCACTGCCTCCAATCTTTCGGTGTAGAGGCTGCCAAATCCTATATGATCCTCACTGTGGACCCTAGATATTTGAATTGTTTCTTTCTGGCAGCTTGAAGTATTTTCTCTTTGATCTGGTAGTTCTGGATTTGGGCCACAACATTTCGAGGACTTTTCAGTTTGGGATCTCTTTCAGCAGGTGTCCAGTGGATTCTCTTGATTTCTATTTTACCCTCAGGTTCTAGTATCTCAGAGCAGTTTTCCTTAAAAAGCTCTCGGAGAATGTTGTCCAGGCTCATATTTTCATCATGATTTTCTGGTAGGCCTATGATTCTCAGATTATCTCTCCTGGATCTGTTTTCAAGGTCAGTTATTTTTTCTTTGAGGTATTTTACATCTTTTTCTAATTTTTCAATCTTCTTGTTTTGTTTGACTAATTCTTGGTTCCTCATAGAGTTATTTGTTTCAATTTGGTTGATTCTAGTTTTTAGCAAATCATTTTCCTTGGTTAATTTCTGGAGCTCCTTTTTCATATCATACTCTTTTCTTTTTAGAGAGATATTTTATTCATTATAATGTTTTTCTTATTCTGCTCTTTTGGTTTTGAGGGAATTGTTCATTTTGTCTTCTATCTCTCATTCACTTTTCAAAGTTCCTTTTGATCTCATCTAGGAGAGCTTTCTGTGCTTGGGATCGATTCTCTACTGATGTTTCAGCTGTAGGTGTGTAGTCCACATTGTCTCCCTCTGAGTTTGATTCCTCCCTCTGAAGATAGTAGAACTCCAGAGTCTTTGTCTTTGTAGTTTGCTTTCTACCTATTTTGAGGCATGGTCCTAGCCATGCCCTTCCTCTAGGGATCCAAAGCCTCCAGTACTGAAGCGGGTTTTTCCCTGGGGCAAGAGTTATGTTTTCAGGGTTGGGGGGAGGGGTGGGGTTTGGAGCAGGTGAGATTCACTATGTCATCCTGGTCTTTGGAGGTCCTGATAGGGGCTTTTTTTTTTAAATTTCTGGGCTATGAAGTGGTAGCCCCAGGAGTATTTGCTGTCCAGGACAGGGGGCCCTGTATTTGGTTCTTACCTTCCTTTTTCCAGTCCCATGCCTTTAGTGATAGGCCAGTGTAATGGAAATGCAAATTTAAAGATCTTCCCTGCCCCTAGGCTAAAGTGCACCTGGAGACTGGGGTGGGAAGCTTGTTTTTCAGTAGATACTTTTTGATTGGCCAGTGGGTCAATAAGGTGGTTACATTCTCTGAGCCAGGAGAGGGCTATATAAGCCCTGATGTGTAGCTTTGTTTTGGGACTCACTGAGAAGTGTTCTGTGATTTGATCTGAATTCTGGGAAGCCGTTGTTGATAGTCCCCCGGCTTTGAAAAACCCAGATGCTGATTTGGTATGGATGTAATGGTTGGACAGTTTGGAAATCTGTCTACTTGATCTGTTTCTCTGACTTGATAATTCTGTCTGTGTATTCTGAAGTTCGGGGTGCTGACCATTTCCCCTGAACAAGGTAAACGATATATGTCTGACTGATTAAAGTAAGCTTGTTAACCCATTTTGAGTTGCTTTCCTTTAACAAAGCAGATCCAAGAACCTGTGGTAGCTGCAAACCCTGAGGACGCTTGGGGTGCTTGCTGCTACAGCCTGGTAGTGGCCCTTGTGGTTGGTGGGATGACTTGCCCTCTGAGTTGATCAGGCCCCTTCAAGGCCTGCCTCTGCTGGCTGCACCATCTAGGCCTGCCTCTGTATCTCTGCTCTTTTTCTTATAAGATGTTTCACTTTCTCTTCTATTTTTTCATTATTCATATTTTGTATTTATTTATTTATGTTTAGTTGTCAACATTCATTTCCACGAGATATTTTGTTACAAATTATTCTCCCAAACTTTACCCTACCCCCTCCAAAATAGCGAACATACTGAATACCCCTTACCCCAGTCTTCTCTCTCTTATATCCTCCCTCATCCCTCCCCTAACTTTTTAGAAGGGCAAAATGGGTTTCTATAGCTAAGTGCCTGTTTACCTTATTTCCTAGTTGCATGCAAAAACAAAAATTTTTAAAACGTTGGTTTTTAAACCTTTGAGTTCCAGAATTTTTCCCTTCTTACCTCCTGACCCACCTGCTCTGGGAAGATAAGCAACTAAATATAACTTGTACATGTGTAGTTATGCAAAACATTTCTATATTAGTTATATTGTAAAAGAATAAATCCCTCCATTCTATCCTGCCACCCACTTATTTTATTTTCTCCTTTGATTCTGCCCCTTTTCAAAAGTGTTTCTTTCTAACTACCCTCTCCCAAAATTTGCTCTCCCTTCTATCATCCCCCCTGTTTTATAATATCTTGATTTATCATAATGTCATTACCTTCCAATTGCTCCAATCTAATTTTGAAGGAGTTATTCTCTTCAGTGAAATTTTGAAATTCCTTTTCCATCTGGCAAATTAGGCTTTTTAAGACATTCTTCTCCTCATTGGCTTTTTGGGTCTCTTTTGCTATTTGAGTTGGTCTGTTTTTTAAGGTGTTATTTTCTTCAATCTGTTTATTGACTCTCTTTTCACGGTTTTCTTGTATCATTCTCATTTCTCTTCCCAATTTTTCCTCTACTTCTCTTACTTGATTTTCAAAATACTTCTGGAGCTCCTCCATGGCCTGTAACCAGGTCATATTTTTTTTGGAGGGTTTTGGTGCTGGAGTTCTGACTTCATTGTCTTCCTCCCATTGTTCATTTTGATCCTTTTTGTCCCTAAAAAAGGAATCTAAGGTTTGATTGCTGTGCTTGCTTTGCTTTCTTTGCTTTCTCATGTTGCCATTCAATTACTTGACTTTTGAGCTTTGTGCCACAGTAGAACTCTGCTTCCTGAGAGGAGAGCTTTGTCCCAAATTGCTGGCATTTTCACAGCTGCTGGAGCTATTAGTTTGGTGCCCTCTCTACAGCCCCCACAAGTTCCGCCTCACTGATCACATACCCCAGGACCTCCATCCCAGATAGCAATTCATATCCAAGCAGGTTAAAGCAAGAGCAATTACCCTCTGAATGGCTGCTTGGTCCCCCTATGATCCGCAGGCCAGGAGCTGTGAAACAGCCATGTGGTGGAGGCTGCATGGCCACTGCACCTCCACCACTTCTCACTCTGGGGGCAGGGACCAGACCTTGCTCCTTCCCCCCCAAATGCAACAGAGTTCCACACTGACCTTTTGCTTTGTCTTTGGCATATATGGGTTGATAATTCTGGAAACCACCACAGATGATGGTAATCCACTTTCCTAAATCCACTCCAGCTGCTGATGTTCAAGGATGCCCTGAGGCTAAAACCACTGCCTCATGCAGATCTTGGCTCGACTACCAGCATGCCATGATGTAACTTTCTTATAGGCGTGCCAGGTTACCTTCAGTAGGAAATTTGTTTCTTTCTGTCACTCTGTGTATTCTGTAACTCTAAAATTTGTTTAGAGTCATATTTTATAGGTATTTGAGGTAGTTAGGGGGGTGTAATGAGAATGTAAAGTTTAAAGATCTTCCCTGCCCCTAGGCTAAAGTGCACGTGGAGCCTGGGCTGGGAGGCTTGTTTTTCAGTAGATACTTCTTGATTGGCCAGTGAGTCAATAAGGTTGTTACATTCTCTGAGCCAGGAGAAGGCTATATAAGCCCTGATGTGTAGCTTTGTTTTGGGACTCACTTTGAGAAGTGTTCTGTGATTTGATCTGAATTCTGGGAAGCCGTTGTTGAGAATCCCCCGGCTTTGAAAAACCCAGATGTGGAAACCCAGATGTTGACTGGGTATGGATGTAATGGTTGGACAGTTTGGAAATCTGTCTACTTGATCTGTTTTTGTCTTGATAATTCTGCCTGTATGCTTTGAAGTTCGGGGTGCTGACCTTTTCCCCCTGAACAAGGTAAACGATATATGTCTGACTGATTAAAGTAAGCTTGTTAACCCATTTTGAGTTGCTTTCCTTTATCAAAGCAGATCCAAGAACCTGTGTGAGCAGCCACCCTGGGGACACCGGGGTGCTTGCTGCTACAGGGGGGAATTCATGAAGATTTCCTGCTTCTATGCTACCATCTTGGCTCTGCTCCCCCTTGTATTGGTTTTTTATAATATCTTGATTTCTCATAAAGTAATCAAATTCCTCTTGTTCCAGACTAATTTTGAAGGAATTATTTTCTTCAGTTAGTTTTTGAACTTCCTTTTCTATCTGGCCAATTCTACTTTTTGAGGCATTCTTCTCCTCATTGGCTTTTTGGACCTCTTTTGCCATTTGAATTAGTCTATTTTTAAGCTTTTATTTTTTGGGGTGTCCTTTAGCAAGGTGTTGAATCATTTTTCGTGATTTTCTTGCGTTATTTTCATTTTTCTTCCCAATTTTTCCTCCACTTCATTTACTTGATTTTCAAAATCCTTCTTGAGCCCCTCTATGGAATGCAAACAGTTCATATTTTTCTTGGAAGCTTTTGATGCACTTTTGAGTTTGTGGTCTTCTTCTGGTTGTATGTTTTGATCTTCTTTCTCTCCAAAGGAAGATTTTATAGTCGGATTTCTCTTCCTCTTTGTGTTCATCTGTCCAGTCAATTACTTGATTTTTAGCTCTTTGCCAAGGTAGAACTCTGCATCCAGAGTGGAGAGTGGTATATACCAAATTTCTGGGGTTTTGCACAGCTATTCTCAGAGTTTCTTCCAGGCACCTGCCTCAGAAGTCTCAGTTGGACACCCTCTTCAGAGCTGTCATAAGCTCTGCCATGCCACTGCTCCTCCTCACCCCAGGACTGCCACCAAGACTGTGACCCAGATCCAAGCAGGCAAATCAAGAGAATCCTGCCTCAGCCCTAGTAAAGTGAATCCTGTTCTTTCCCTCTGATTAACTCCTTGGTCCCTCCACTATCGTGGACTTGTAGCTCCTGAAGCAGCCACAACTGCAGAGGCTGCAGCCACCACCGCTTCCAGTGACCCCAGGGGCAAGGGTTAGACCATGCTCCTCTCTCACCCAGGTCCAACAGAGATTCACTGACTTTTTACTTTCTCTTTGGCATTTATGGGTTGAGAAATCTGGAAAGCACCGCAGCTGTCAGTGATTCATTTCCCTGAGGTCCGCTATGACTGGTCTGTGGCACCAGTCTGTGGTGGCATGGCCCATGCAGAACTAAGCTCCACTCCCAGCCTTAGATTTTTTAATGTACTTGTTTCTCTCCCTTCACCATTATCTAGGGAATGTTGAGAGACTTCATCTGGGTTGTTGACTGTACTATGCCATCTTAACTCCAGCACCACCAGTAACCATTCACGGAACTAAGTTTCAAACAAAAAGAGAGGATAGTGGAGACTTCCAAGTATTGAGCAATGAGCTTGACTTTGACTTCTTGCAAAATTCTCAAGCACATTTTGAAAGGGAAGGTTGATGCAATTTCAGAAAGGAAAGCAGCGATCTTTTTTATTCTTTTTGTATTTTGACCAATTACATGTAACGACATTTTTAACACTCATTTGTAAAAGAAAATTTTGAATTCCAAACTTTCATCTCTCCCTTCCTCACCTCTAAGATGGTAAATAGTGTGATATTTGTAGTATATGTGCAGTCATGTAAAACACATTTCCATGTTAGTCATGTTGTAAAAACAGAAACAGACCAAAAGAAAAAAATCTTCCAAAAAAAGTAAAAAATAGTATTTTTTCAATCTGCTTTCTGACCCCATCAATTCTTTCTGTGCATGTGAATTGAATTTTTTATCACAACTCCTTTGGAATTTTATTGCATTATTGTGTTGTTGAAAATAACTGAGTCATTCATGGGTGATCATCCTACAACAGAACTATTACCGTGGTCAGTTTTCTCCTGGTTCTGCTCATTTCCCTTTGCATCAGTTCCAGGATTTTCTGAAATTAGCCTGTTCACTATTTTTTATACCATGATACTATTCCATCACAATCATATACCACAAATTGCTCAGCCATGCCCCAGTTGATGGGCATCCCTTCAATTTTCAAGTCTGCCACCACAAAAAGAGTTGAAAAGCAGCAATCCTTAGAGTCAGCATGACTTCATTAAGAATAGATCATGAGGGGGAGAAGAATGAGGAGGAGAAAATGTGAAGCTCAAGGGATTGTGGAACTGAATATTGTGAACTAAAAGTAAATAAATAAATTTTTAAAAAAGAAAAGTACTCAAAAAAGAGAGAATAAATCATGAGATGGACGCATACTATTTGATCTTCTTTTCTTTGCTATTTTGTTTTATATTCTCTTTCTTATGGTTCCCCCATTGGTTCTAATTCTTCTTTACATTGTGACTAATATGGAAACATGTTTAATATGAATGGATAAGTAGAGCTTATCTCAGATTACACACTGTGTAAGTGAGAGGGGAGGAGAGGAGGAGCAAATGTAAAATTAAAAACCTTCTGGAAGTTAATATTGAATACTGAAAATAAATTTAACCTGGTAAGAGAAGTTATCCAAGCCAGAACTTGTGAAGTAGACCTCTGCCTGAGAGAACTTTGCCCTCAAGACCCTACATGACCTCAGGGATTTACATCTCTTTTGGCACTAATCATCGCTGCTTCATGTATTTCAGTTTTTTATTTTCCTCTTTAAAAATATAGTAGTAAAAACAAAGAAGTATAATAGAAAAGAGGGAGCATGCTGACTCCTGGTGAGATTTGGGGCCTGACTTGCCTCAGTATCTTCCTCTTTCCTCACAGGATCCCTCCTTGAATTTCCAAGCTTCCTCCTTGACCTAATCCTACATCATTACCAGCAGGGCTGTGATCCTTGTCTCGCCTGTATGACACTTCTCCTATATGACTTCCAATTGATCTCCTAGTTGGCAATCTCCAGGGTCCCAGACTGACCTGTCTCCATCTCTCCTTCTCTTTGAATTTGTACCCATATCACAGCTAAGTCTATTCACAATGAGAATTCCTGGGGTTCAAATTTGTCCCAACCTCCATTCTCTCCGCAACTGTGTCCCACAGTTCTCTCCACTTCCCACTTTTCTAGTGCCTCCCAACTTCCCCAACTTTTATTCTTTCCTCTGCCACAGTTCCTCTCAGTTTCCTATATCTACCTCCACTTCCAATCCCTTCCTTATCTACAGTCTTTTCTGTCTGTTCTTCATCATTTCCTTAAAACCTTCTTTGGGAGCTACATGAATTGAAACAAAGTGAAGTGAGCAGAACGAGGAGAAACTCGGGCACAGTAGCAGCAATATTGTAGGGTGATCAACTGTGAATGACTTAGCTATTCTCAACAATACAATGATCCAAGACAATCCCATACACCTCATGATGAAAAATGCTGTCCACCTCCAGAGAAAAAACTGATGTTGTCTGAATACAGATGGAAGCATTTTCTTCTTTTTTCTTTCTTTTCTTTTCTTTTCTTTTCTTTTTTTATTTCTGTAGTCTTCTTGTACAAAATGACTAATAAGGAAATGTTTTTCATGATTGCACATGTATAACCTATATCAGATTGCTTACTGTCTCTGGGAGAGTGCTGGGGAGGGAAAGAGAGATAGAATTTGGAATTCAAAATTTAAAGAAAAACAACCAATATTTTATTCATTTGGGTTTTTTGCTTTTTAAATAATTACTTATTTCTTTTCTTTTTTTTTGGGGGGGGGAAGGCAGTTGGTTCTAGGTGACTTGCCCAAGGTCACACGGCTAGTTTTTTGTGTTAAGGGTCTGAAGCCGGATTGGAACTTAGTTCCTTCTTTTTCCAGTGCTCAATTCACTGCACCACCTAGGTGCCCCTACTTATTTGTTTTCATCATTCATTTTTACAAGATTTTGAGTTTTAAATTTTCTCTCACTATGTCCTCTCCTCCCACATCTTCTTCAACATGTATCATTTTCCTGAAAAAAAAAACAAATATTAAAAATTGTTTATACATATATTTGGGAAAATAAAGTATTATTTAGAAAAACTTTGCTGCCTCGCTTTGGGAGAATGAATGAAGAAACATTTATCAGGTGTTTACTATATGTCAGGCAAAATTCTAGAGCTAGAATATAAAAGTTAAGAGGTCTTATTCTCCCAGAATTTAAGGAGGCCAATGTTGCTAGATCGAGGAGTGTGTGGTACACAGTCAGAAAACTAGAAAGTTTTAATGACTTAATGACTCAGATCCTGCATCATCTTCAGACTTGGGAAGTTGTGAGGCTCATGAGCTATGAAGTCACCCACCTTTGCCATTCACATGGGCTTTCTGTCAATACTTCAACCCTGGCCGGTTTTGGCTCCGTGCCTTTATGTGCATTTCTATGAGTACTGATACCATTACAGACAATAGATTCTCAAAACCAGAAGATCTCATGATAAACAAGTTCCTATTCATAGAAGATGAATTAGCTCAATCACATCTTTCTCCTGAAGTGAAGGTACATTAAATTTCCAGATACACCCATATCTAAGTGAATGTCCTTATAACGTTCCCTCTGACAAGAACTCTGTTCTCCAGGACCAGTAAAAACAAATTCCATTCTCCTTCTGCAGCAAAGTTAGAGTCTTTCAGATTCCTGATAATAATAGTAATGGCTGGCAATTGAACTGATGGGTTCAGGAAACAGAATAGAAGACAGTTCAGTTGAGAGTCAAAGCTCTGAATTTAACAGTTAGCAGAAGGTTCAGGGAAAAAAAAGAAACAACTAAGAATTCAAGGGGCGACCAGGTAGCACAGTGAGTAAGAGCATTGGTTCCAGTGTCGGGATGACCTGGGGCTCAAATCTGGGCTTAGACACTTAGCACCTACCCAGAAACACCTGGCTGTGTAACCTTGAGCAAGTTACTTAACCCCAGTTACTTAGGGGAACTTATTAAAGTTGAACTATTTACATTCCTACATGGAAAAACAATAATTGTAACTCATAAGTCTTTTCTCAGTATGAAGATAGTTGAAGGTAATATATACATACATATATATATATATACATTCATATGCATGTATGTGTAGGAGGATGTATGTATATAGAAATATATGTATGTGGGTATTTGTATGATCATGGAGGGGAAGAGCAGGAAGGTGAAAGGGATTACACAATTTGATTCTCATTGAATTTGGCCTAAGGAGGGAATAACATACACACTCAATAGTGTATCTTATCCTACAGGAAAATGGGGGGAGAGGTAGGGAATAAGAAGGGGAGGATAGAAGGGAGGGTAGATTGGGGAATAGTGTAGTTAGAAGGAAACATTTTTGAAAAGGGATAGGGTCAAAGGAGAAAATAGATTAAGTGGGGCTGGGATAGGATGTAGGGAAATACAGTATTTCGTAATATAAATCTACTATGGAATTGATGTGTGTAACTAAACATGTGCAATCTATATTGAATTGCTTATTTTCCTGTTGTAGATGGGTGAAAAGGGAAGAAGGAAAAAAAAGTGGAACTTAACGTTTTAAAAACAAATTTTTAAAAAATTTGGGTTCTTTTACAGGCAACTGGAAAATAAGATATACAGAAAATTAGGGGAGTGAAGGGGGAGGATATAAAGAGAACAGATTGGGGGAAGGGGTATTCAGTAGGTTTGTTATATTGGGGTGGGGAGTAGGGGAAAGATGGGGTGAAAAAATTGTAACTCAAAATCTTGTGGAAATGAATGTTGAAAACTAAAAATAAATAAATTTTTTAAAAAAGGTGTTCACAATGCATGATTTCAGGATTTTCTGTCAGAAACAAGAGTGACCCTTTGGTAAGTTTTGACCAGACTCAGTTTTCTTTTACTGTCTTTCTTTTCTTTTTTCTCCTTTTTTTTAGCTCAGATACTTGCAACATTATATTATTTCAGCTTCATGAAGAATCTAAATTTTTACTGGTTCTTCCTTAAGGTGACATCAAATCTGTTGTGAAGGTCTACTGACTTTACCTTTGTAACAACTCTCATATATACCCCATTCTCTCCTCTGACACTTCTGCCACTTTAACAGTGATAGCAAAGATTGGAATAGGAGAGAATTTTGCCCAAATGGAGAGCCTTGATCATGGAGGTGCAGGCTAGAACCCAGAATACTTGGGTTTGTATCCAGAGATCCCCAGACTGGAAAGTTCCCTTCCTCACATAAACTCAGTCCATCCTGGGGATTGTTGAGACAATTAGAAAGCATCCCCCTAGATGTGGGGACTGTTTTTCCTTCTGTTCAGTTGGAACAGGGAAGAAAACGGAGGAAATGATAGAGAAGAGGAGAAGAAAAAAGAAAGAAGAAAGGCAAGGAAGAGGAGGGAGAGAGGCACCAAAAGAAATAGTAAGATAGCTTGGGCTGAGAGGAGAGTTAAGGGACTGAAGGCTTTCCACACCCCCTGCAGCTGGTGTGGGAATGAGTGGGAGAAAAGGGAGCTGGAGCTGGGAGGGAGACCTAGAAGTTAATGAGGGCAATTAGCTCAGGAACCTGGACTCTTATCTCTCTTACCTTTTCCCTTAATAATGCGCAACCCCAGCACTCACCATAATGACTTCATCTCTTCTGCCTCATGTCTCCAGCCCTGTCCCTCACCCAGTTTCCATTCAGGTTCCACTCCACTCCTGTAGCCTTCCCTAAGTCTCTTTCCTCTGGAGGTGGAGCCTGGGGTGAAGTACAGAAGAGGAGATGCTTTTTCCCTGACTTGGGATGACTATGAAGAACCTGTACTTTATCCTCTCTGACCTCCTTCCTCTTTTGAAAGTCCTTCTGGGGTGGCCAGGTAGCACAGTGAGTAAGAGCACTGGCCCCAGAATCGGAATGACCTGGGATCAAATCCGGGCTCAGACACTTAGCACCCACCCAGAAACACCTGGCCGTGTAACCTTGAGCTGACTTGAGTTACTTAACCTCAATTGCTTTTTTTAAAAGTCCTTCTGCCCCTTTCCCATTCTCTGAGATGTTTCAAAGCCTCTCTGATGAGGAACTCACCAGTCAATCACATCTGCCAGTATATAAAGCATCCTCTGATATTTTTCCAAACATATTGTGACCCAATGAATAGAGCAATACCTCTGAAGTCAGGAAAACCTCTGTCTGCTTCAGTTCCTCAACTTTAAAATGGAGATAGTGAATGATAGCACCCGCCACACAGAGTTGAGGATCAAATGAGATGATATTTGTGAAGTGTGGGCATGGTGTCTGGCACACAATAGGTGCTTATTAAATGCTTGGTTCCTTTCTTCCTTCCAAGTTCCTCAAGACTTGGTGACTTAACCTCTTTGCTTCAGTTACTTCAACTGTAAAATGGGGATAATAATAGCATCTACTTCATAGTGTTGTGAGGATCAAATGGATCAATATTTGTAAGGTACTCAACATATAGAAGGTATTTAATAAAATTCTTGTTCCCTTTCCTCCACCCCAAAATCTGCTAAAGGTGTTATAACTAATCAGTTTAGTTGGAGAGGCTTGATCATGGAGGTGCAGGCTAGCACCCAGAATCGTTGGGTTTGTATCCAGAGATCCTCAGACTGGAAAGTTCCTTTGCTCACATAAACTCAGTCCATCCTGGGGATTGTTGAGACAATTAGAAAGCATCCCCCTAGATGTGGGGACTGTTTTTCCTTCTGTTCAGTTGGAACAGGGAAGAAAACAGAGGAAATGATAGAGAAGAAGAGAAGAAAAAAGAAAGAAGAAAGGTAAGGGTGGTAACCAGGGAAGGCAAAAATTATCCTCAAATTCCCATTGTCATTCAACAGGTATGAAGCTCTCTTTAGTCAGGATATATACTATACAATACCAGGGCCTAGGCTGAAATAATCTCTCCTTTGAATTCTTCTTAGAGATCTGTTTACCCGATTCTTGTCTTTTACTGTTGACCAATCTCTGAACTTTGTTTCTGAACTTTCCTGCCCTCCCTTCTGGGAATATCTCAGTTCCACTCTGATATCAGCCTTGATGTTATCAGGGTGTTAAAAAGCCATAAAGTAAAGGGGAAATAATACTTCTTTTTCTTGTTATTGTAGAGTAAAATGAGGACCATTTGTGGAAGCAATAAGAACAAAGATTTTACATACATACATATATATGTAACTAGGAAGTCATTTGACATATTGTTTTTAATTTCATGTATTTTATATATATTATATAAATACATTATATTTAAAATTATTTCTTAGTCACATGCCTCCATTTTCTCTGATCTTTCCAACTTCTCAGACCTCTCCAAAAGAGAAGTGATGTGCTAGAAATAAGGCAATTTCATTTGTTCTTATTGTCAAGGACACCAAGACCCTTTCAAAGATGGTTAAAAGCTCCATGCAGGAATGCCATTCTCATGCTCACTTCACACCCCTTCCCATGCTGCCACAGGACCTAACATCCCACCCTAACCCCCTTTTTTGTCTAGTGCCCCAGAGATCTAAACTCCAAAGTGTAGAAAATTTTCCGAGGCCTTCATATAAAGTGCCCTGGAAGCATTCTGTGCTGCAAGAGAGCCCTGCATGAGAGTAGAGGAACAGAGGGATCAGGGCATGGACTTTTAACAGAGCTTAATCCTAAATCCTCACTCCTACCTATTCCCAGTGCTTTGGGAGTCCAAGAACCAAATGGCAGAAATTTGCCCAGGTTGCCACAGCAACAACAGGGCAGTACTCTATGTTACTGAGTTAAAGACCTAGTAAAGAGTTGGATACTGTGTGTGTGTGTTACTGGATGAGTGGGACTCCATCATAAGCCTGAGGAGAAGAGCACACCATTCAGCTGGGCCTAGTTTTCTCTCTTGGCTGGATCAGGTCATAGTTCTTCCAACAATGCATTAGTGTTCTAATTTTCCATATCCTCTCCAATATTTGTCATTTTCCCCTTCTGTAATTTTAGACAATCTGATAGGTGAGATGATATCTCAAAGTTGTTTTATGTATTTCTCTAACCAATAATGATTTAGAGCATTTTTATAACTACATATAGCTTAGATTTCTTTATCCAAAAAGTGCCTTTGACCATTTATCAGCTGGAGAAAGACTCATATTTCCTATAAATAAGACAAAATGATCTATATATTTGAGAGAGGTGACTTTTATCTGATAAATTGGAAAATCCCCACCACCACCATTTTCTGCTTTCCTTCTAATCTTGTCTATGTGGGCTTTATTTGTACAAAGCCATTTTAGTTTAATGTAATTAATATCCATTTTATTTCTCATAAGGCTCTCTACCTCTTGATTATTCATAAATTCTCCTCTCCATAAATTTGGTAATATGTTCCATATTCTTCTAATTTCCTTTTTTTATTTTTTTTAAAGCAATTGCTTTAAAAGTAACTTGCTCAAGGTTACACAACCAGTTATTTCTGGGTGTGGTTCTGAGTATCTGAGCCCAGATTTGATCCAGGTCATCCCGACACTGGAGCCAGTGCTCTTACTCGCTGAGCCACCTGGCCGCCCCTAAGCAAGTGGGGTTAAGTAACTTGCTCAAGGTTACATGGCCAGGTGTTTCTGGGTGGGTGCTAAGTTCCTGAGCCCGGGATTCGATCTCCAGGTCTTCTCAACACTGGAGCTGGTGTTCTTACTTGCTGTGGTACCTCGCCACCACTTCTTCTAATTTCTTATGATATCTCTCTTTAGACCTAATTCATGTATCCATTTTGATCTTTTAAATGGTGTAAATGGTGTCAGATATTAATCCATTCACCATTTCTGCCAGACTGATTTCTAGTTTTCCCAACAATTTTTTCTAGGTAATGAATTCTTATTCCAAAAGCTTAAATCTTTACATTTGTCAAGCAAAAGGTTACTATAACCACTTACTACTGTGTATTGTTTGGAAGATTTTTTCCTTCTTCAGTTCCCCCCCCCCCCAGGTACCACAGAATCATAGAATTTCATAGTTGGTTGATCAGTGTATTGATTAATGGATTGACATCTACTTTGAGGAAGGTTCTGTCATGTGACACCACATGTTTTGAACTTTAGCCATGTTCTACTAAGAATTGCTTCATTTTTTCATTTCAATTTTCGTTTTTTTTTTCATTTTGCATTAAAAAGAAACAACAAAAGCTGATATTTGAGAAAAGGCCATGAGATTGGAAAACTAAAAGTTCATCAGAATTTTGGGAAAGAGGTATCAGTTAAATGACAAAGTGAGAACTACACAGGATTCAGAAAAGAGTAAGAGGAGAGAACATAGCAAAGGAAAAGGCCAGGATCTCAAACCATAGATGACTCTGAAGACAGCTATGGATGCCAGCTGAGACAGAAGCATTAAGCAAGAGTTTTTAAGGAAGAGGGAGATATGAATATTTCATTCCCAGCTCTAGGTTATTCCTTGTGATTCTTTTCCCTCCCTTCACTCCAATCCCCTACTCCCACACATAGCATTTCTTGTTCCAACCTGGTGCTGTCTAAAAGGAAAGCACAGGCCATGCAAAGAAAAAAACCTGGTCTAAGCAGTTACTCCACTAGGCAGATGGCAAGTCCAGTAAGAAGTTTGCTGTGACTTTCCAGGAGAGATGTGGCATAGATTTGAACAAGGATGAGAGTTAAACAATGAAAATAATGGGATAGATGTAGACAGGAAATCAACAGAATTTTGTGATTCTGGATATTCACAAAATGGGCAGTCTTTGCCTTCCAGAAGGAGGCTAGTTAATGCCAGAGGCAGTTGGGTGCCAGGAATTCCCCAAAATGTAGGTGTCCCTCATTGTTTGGCTATTTCCTGTTGATCATTTTTCTCTGTTTTTTAATTGATAAAAACTGGAAAAGGATAGGAAGTGGATAAAATAGTAAAATAATAAGTAGTATTTATATAGTGCTTTAAAGTTTGTAAAGTTCTTTATGAATCTAATCTACTTTTATCCTCACAACAACTCTAAGAGATTAGTGCTATTATCATTATGCTCATCTTAGGGATGAGGAAATTGAAGTATACAGAAGATAAAAGATTTCCTAGGGTCAAATAGCTAGTCAACATCTGAAACTGGATTGGAACTCAGATTTTTTTTTTATTCCAGGTCCAGCTATCTATCCCCTGTACCACCTAGAAAAAGGAGTGAAAAGGAGATGAGGGGAGTGGGAAGGGAATGTGAACTAGGGAGTACCGTATTGGGATAGTTGGGATGGAGGATCTTGACTTTGGGAGAAGGATTACATTTAGCTCTTTAATCAGGACATGTTGGTTGGGAAAGGGAAGAGAAGGGGAAGAGCAGGAAGGTAGCTCTTAGTGTAGGGAATGACCTTAGGAGCCTGGCTTCTAAACTCTCATGTACTTTCACTTACTCATAATCTGTACTCACAGAAGTATGACAAAGGCCTTTTCTGCTCTGTATCTCTAGCTCCTCTCCCTACACTAGTGTGTGCCCAGATTCCAGTCTGATTCAGTGACCCTTACCTGTTGCCTATGGTGGAGTCTGAGGTATGATTTAGAGATTCTGGGGATCTGGACTTGGGTCAAAATGAGGAGCAGGTGGCAGCCAGACAACAGGAGGTATCCTTGGTTTTCCAGAGCAATAGAGAGCAGAGACAGAGATCAGGTACCAAAAAAAGGCTGATATTGAAACTCTTGAGCTACGGAGGGAGCCGCTTTAGACTGTAGGAGGTAGTACAAGACTGGGCATGGATATGGGTACAAGAAGCTGGGATGAGGAGAAGATAGAGGTGAGCCCAGAAAGAGACTGGAGAGGAGGCTGGGGAAAAAAGGGAATTGGAGGGAGCTTGGACATTGGACAGAGCTGGGCACAGGGAATTTTCACACAAACAGAACTGAGTGGGAATTGTGTTGGTTGAGTTGTTCTGAATTCTCTTGCCTTCATGTGTTCTCTTATCTCATTGGCATGGTTCAGCTCTGCTGAAAGAGGCTAGTAGACAGGTCTTAGGGAGAGAGTCTATGTCTTTTTAGAAGAAAAAGAGCCTGGCTTATGGAGAGAATAAAATACACACTCAATTGGGTATCTTATCCTACAGAAAAGTAGAGGGGAAGGGTATAAGAGGGGGGATGATAGAAGGAAGGGAAGATTCGGGGAGAGAGTAGTTAGTTACAAGCAAACACTTTTGAAAAGTGACAAGGTCAAAGGAGAAAATAGAATAAATGGGGTGTGGGGCAGGATAGGATGGAGGGAAATATAGTCAGTGTTTCACAATATGAGTACTATGGAAATGATTTTGCATAACTACACATGTATTAACCTATATTGAATTGCTTGTCTGTGGGAGTGGGAGTGGGTGAGGAGGGAAGAAGAGAATCTGTAACTCAAAATTTTAAAAACAAATGTTAAAAAATTGTTGTTACACGTTACTGGGAAATAAGATAGGCAATGAGTTATAAAAACCCATCTTGCCAAACAAGAAAGTGAGGGGGAAGGTTGAAGGAATGAGAGGGATAGAGAGGTATATTCTAAAGGTCAGACTGGGGGAAGGAGTAATCAGTATGCTTGTCATCTTCGAGTGGGGTGTAGGGGAGAGAAGGGAAGAAAATTTGGACCTCAAAATCTTGTGGAAATGAATGTGGGAAACCAAAAATAAATAAATAATTTCTGGGAAAAAATAAATTTACATTATCTAGAAAAAAAAACCTTGCCAGGACTAGTATTTCTGGACATCAGTGGCTGTTATTGCTATTGTTAAGGTCATTCATTTTAAGTTTAATATTTTATTTTTCACCCAGATCAAGAAAATTTTTGGCATTAATTTTTTTCCAAGATTTTGACATTCAAATTTTCTCCCTTCCTCCCTTTCCTCCCCTTCTCTGAAAATAGTAGGCAGATTAATATAATTTATACATATGCTATCATGTAAAAAATATTTCCATATTAGTCACAATTGTGAAAGAAGAAGCATATTTTTAAAAACCCAGGAGAAAGAATAAAGTAAGTTGAAAAAGGCTTTGATCTGTATTCAGAGTCCATCAGTTCTTTATCCGGATATAGATAGCATTTTCTCTCATGAGTCCTTTGCACTTGTCTTATATCATTATGTTGGTGAGAATAGCTGACACATTCAAAGTTCATCATCACACAACGTTGCTGATACTGTGTACGGTGTTTTCTTAGATCTGCTTATTTCACTTTGCATCGGTTTGCAAAGTCTTTCAAAGATTTTCTGAAATCTGCCTGTTCATCATTTCTCATTGCACAATAGCATTCCATTATGTTCATATACCACAACTTGTTCAACTATTCCCAATTGATGGGCATCCCCTCAGTTTCCAATATTTTGCCACCATGAAAAGAGCTACTATAAAAATTTTTGCAAATGCAGGTCCTTTCCCTTTTTTATGGTCTGTTTGGGATACAGACCTAATAGTGGTATTGCTAGCTCAAAGAGTATGCACAATTTTGTTGCCTTTTGGGCATAATTCCAAATTGCTTTCAAGAATGTTTGGATCAGTTCACAACTCCACCAATGGTGCATCATTGTCCCAACTTTCCTAAATCCTCTCCAACATTTATCATTTCCCTTTTTTGTCGTATTAGCCAATCTGATGGGTGTGAGGTAGCATCTCAGACTTGTTTTAATTTGCATTTCTCTAATCAAAAGTGATTTAGAACACTTCTTTATATGCCTGTAGATATCTTTGATTTCTTCATTTGAAAACTGCCTCTTCATATCCTTTGAAAATTTGTCAATAGGAAAATAGCATGCTTAGTTCTGAGAACAGTGCCCCTTCCTCTAGAACCCTGAAGGAGCCCTTGCTAGTTGATGAATTGTCCAGACAGTGGTGTATTAAGGCTTCTTACTACCCCTAAAAAGCTAGTTTTTGAGTAAAAAGTCCTGTTTTATCAGTTAACTCTTTAGGTATATCTTAGGTACATTCTGTCTCTTTTCTGAAGCTGAGGGAAGAAAGCCTATAAAAAAACATAAAATCTTTGTTTTGTCAACTAAATCAGTCTAATGATCCACTTTAAGTTTACTCCTCAGGGAGGGGCACAGAATATTCCCTTCTTAGGTCTCATATTGGGGAAATTAAGGGATTTTTCAAAGGACTAGATCAATCTCAAATGCTCTTCCTACTGAACAGGCCATTGGGGAAGACAGAAACTAAACTCCTTTCATATATTTGAGACAAACACTTTTTTAAATGAGAAATCAAGGTTGCCTTGCTTGACAGCCAAAGTTTATCCAAGAAGTAGGAATTAGCAAAGGAGTGAAGATAACAATACCAAAGCCTTTGTTGTTGCCCTCTGCAGGTCAAATCAACCTTGTCCAAATTCAGTTCTGTATTGGGTATTGAGGTTTCTAAATTTTATTTTTTCTCAATCAACTAAAATCTGTCTTCTCTTTCACCTTCCCCCAACTGAAAAAAGAAACAAAAGCAAAAGCCTTTAAAACAAAAATTATAGTTGAGCAAAAACAAATTTCTGAATATGTACGCCAATTGGCATGAAGAACTTTGTTAAGCAGAAGTAGTTGCATCATTCTTACTTAATGGGATCATATGGTCTCACACCTACCATAGCATAGCATCCCACATAGCATCTAAATTGATGATGCGGTCAGTCTCAATCTCTGCCATTCTCTTAAGGGCATCAACTAGATCATTTAATTCGACAGAGGGTATGTGATGTGTCTAATGGGAACTGATATACCTTATAAACAACTACATTGCAGTGGGAGGGAGCAATACAATTCTTCCACTGGTCCCAGCATTAAAAAAGAGAACCTTTCAATGTCTAGTGCTGTTCTCTCCAGGGCCAAGACCACTTAGCCAGACTCTAGTCACTACTCAGGAATCAGTTTAAATGCAAATCTTGTCTTTTCCATTCCACCCCTCAAGGCTCTCTCACATGCCGGTCATGCAGCTTGCATCTTGACTCACCGGAAAGAACTGCCAAAATCTTTCTGTCACTCTATCAATAACTGAGGTTCACTTGTGTGTACTTCTCTCATAACAGGTAGAACCATCAATGAATCAGCAAAATGGTGCTCTCCAAGACTTAAGTCCTCATTGGTGGAGGCACATTGGGCCAGTGGAGTGGGCAAAACAGTGAAACTGGAACTGGAGGTCTTAGTCTATGTACATGTTATTTGTGAAGGGGCTAACACCAGAGAATCCTGGGCAACATTATTTTGAATTACAATTTCCAATGAAAGATGGAAGCCTCCCATGACTTACTCTTCTTGTTAGAGGAGTCATCTTGCATCACTCAACTCATGATAAGCAACTTTGTATGGAGAGCAAGGGTATGATCATTCAGTAGCAAGAAGGGGCCCATAACAAGGAAGCAATTCTTTTCAAGGGTGGCATAGAGTGGCTGCTTTAGGAACTTATGAATCAAGAGGTCTGATGATCATTTAATATGAACAAACCTTAGGAGTCTATGAAAGGTTCCACTTGGCCTGATTCTTATGGACAGAGATATAGAAGACCATAGGCCCCATAGATTCAATCAGGAGACACTGCTGAGTAGCTCACTTTAGGTCTTTTAAGGCTACAGCCTATTCCAAACACCCTCTAAAGAAGGGGTTGGTGAGTGACTTGGTAAAAAGGGACCATCAAAATACGCAAGTGGGATTATTTGTTTTCTAGAAACTAAATAGTCCAATTTTAACCTCTAAGTTTCTTTATTTGACTTTAGGTCATTATAGACTACATCCAGAATCAGTTGGGTTCTTTCCATCTTCTGCATTCCATTTTGTATCTTTTGTTTTATTTCTTTCAAATACTCCTGTAGTCTTTGTTACCAAGGCATTCTCTTTCTCAGGGAGCTGCTTTTAGTTGTTGTGGAGTCATTCTTTCATTCTAGGTTTTCCTCTTGGATCATTCTTTTTTTTTTTTTTAAGCAATCGGGGTTAAGTAACTTGCTCAGGGTTACACAGCCAGTATATTTCTGGGTGTGGTGCTGAGTACCTGAGCCCGGATTTGATCCAGGTCATCTCGACACTGGAGCCGGTGCTCTTACTCACTGTGCTACCTGGCCGCCCCTTCTTGGATCATTCTTGACCCATAATATTTCTTCCCAGTGTTCAGTATCTTCTGTTTATTAGAAAACCTCTAGCCTCAGTTTTTGATTCAGGACCTAGTACCAGGGCCAGACTCAAACCTTTACTATGTTCTTGGATGAGGCAACCAGTCCTATTTAATTCTGATCTCTGTTCTCTGGATTCCCTCCTCTGGGTGTGGTTCCCCATTCTCCACTCAGAGGAATGACAGATTTCAGTGTCCTGTATTAGAATGCTTCAGTTGTCTGTCTGATCAGGGTCCTGGATAGTCTTCTGAGTCCCTTCTGTATCTTCTTTTATCAGCAAACAGTGTGTCTTCTGTGTCCTTTGGAGGACTTTTGATCATAGTTCTAGGTTACTTTTCATTCTCCATCTGGGATTTCTTTCTTGGTCATTGCCACTCCAATCTACTTCTTCCTGAGGTTTCTCCTATCAGGAACTTGGGTGGTCTTCTAGACGCTGCCCACTCCCCCCCCCCCCACCCCTCCGAGATTGTTCAGGGGGTAAATTCTTTGGCAAAACAAAAAGTGCCTGATCCAAGTGACTGGACCGAACTTAAGGGAACATATTAGTCCATAGTTAAAAAACAAACAAAACCAAAATAGTGGGTTAATATAATAATATATTTATATAACATAATTTATATATAATATATAAATTAAATATATAATATAATTTAAATAATATATTCATATAATTTAATAATAATAGTGGCTGTTTCCTCTCTGGACAACCTAGTTGAGGAACAAAAATTGTATTTCCTCCATTGATCATAGTACATTATCAGGCCTCTGAAGGGACTGAGTTTATGCACACTAGTGACCTATGTCATACTATAATTCTTTTCACTTGAGGAAAACTAACTGATTAAATGATAAGCTCAGTAATTTACTCAATGTTTGATGTTCTAAAGGTCAGACTTTGCAAGTTTAATTTATAGAGGCATATAGGTAGGGACAGTGGCTTGACTGTTGGATCTGGAGTCAGGAAGATCCAACTTCATATCTGGTCTCAGACATTTAACTAGCTATTGAACCCTGGGCAAGTCACTTACTCTTGGTCACCCTCAATTTCCTAATCTGTGAAATAGGGATAATAAGGGCATCTGCCTCCAGGGTAGGTATGGAGACAAAAGGACAATATGGAATATTTAAGTGCTTTGTAAACCTAAAGGCATTATGTAAATGCCAGCTACAGTGATGATGATGGTGATGATGAGAATCCCAAAGTCAAGGTACTCTTTCTGCATTTTACATTTGAAGGTATTCTTTTGCAAAAGACTGTAATCAGGGCATTTGAAAACAAATGTGAAATCATGGCAACTTTACATGGAGGTTTCACTTGAGTGATGTGATTGGAAACCAGATCCACAGAGAGTTTAGAAGAGAGTGAGAGCAGAGTAAGTGGAGGCAGAGGGTGTAGACAGCTCATATATGGAATTTGGCTGACAAAAGGAGAAGAGAGGCCAATAGCTTGTGAGAATGGTAAGTAGGGTCTACTAAAGTTTGCTTTTTTCCCTCAAAGAATGGGTGGCAGATGTGTTTGAGGACAGCAGGAAAAGAACCAGTAGAGAAGAAAAGATTAAAGAGGAATGAGGGAGAGGATGAATCAAAGTCAAATTCACTGGCCTAGAATTTGCCATCTCCTTCTTTCATCTTTCAGAAGTCAGGCCCTTCAACTTCTCTTCCATTCCCACAGATCATTCACTCAAAATGTAGCTAGAGCTGAGTAGTGTTTTCATCTCCCAGGTCTTTCAGTGTGCTAGGTAGTTTTACTCAGGTCTGGAGACTGGAATCTATTGAGGGAAGTTGGATGGCCCTTTACACTCTTCCTCTGTCTCTGTCTCTCTGTCCCTCTCAGTCTCCTTTTCACCAGATTTCCATTTCTGGCTCATCATTTTTTGCTCTATCTTTCTCAGTTCAAAGATAGCAGAAGCAAAATGAGGCTTGCAGAGTTCATCCCATTGTAGCAGCAAGCACCCCAAGCGTCCTCAGGGTTTGCCGCCCATACAGGTTCTTGGATCTGCTTTGTTAAAGGAAAGCCACTCAAAATGGGTTAACAAGCTTACTTTAATCAGTCAGACATATATCGTTTACCTTGTTCAGGAGAAAAGGTCAGCACCCCGAACCTCAAAGCATACAGGCAGAATTATCAAGACAAAAACATCAAGTAGACAGATTTCCAAACTGTCCAACCATTACATCCATACCCAGTCAACATCTGGGTTTCCACATTCTGGGTTTTTGAAAGCCGGGGGACTCTCAACAACGGCTTCCCAGAATTCAGATCAAATCACAGAACACTTCTCAAAGTGAGTCCCAAAACAAAGCTACACATCAGGGCTTATATAGCCTTCTCCTGGCTCAGAGGATGTAACAACCTTATTGACCCACTGGCCAATCAAAAAGTATCTACTGAAAAACAAGCCTCCCTCCCCAGGCTTCTGGTGCACTTTAGCCTAGGGGCAGGGAAGATCTTTAAAATTTACATTCGCATTACACCCATTCAGCATCATACATCACTGTCCTCCCTCCTTCCCTGAGTAGTGGTTTCATCTCCCCTCTGATCCTCCTTCTGCCTGTAACACAGTCCCCAAATTACCCATTTATTATCCTCAATCTATCAACAGCTTTGGTTTTTTATGGCCTTTAGTAATACCCCACTGGCACTGTTTTGAAAGTCTTGTGTCATATTTTCACAGGTATCCTTGGATACTTATTCTTGCCTCCACTTTCTCAGTAAGCTTTTGAATAATTTGGTTTTGTGGATGAGCAGTCACATTGATCATCTTATGCAGGTGCCATTTTCCTCTTAAGAGTAATCCCTGTATAGAGCACTGGCCCTGGAGCCAAGAGGACCTGAGTTCAAACCCAGCCTCAGACACTTGACACATTTGCTAGTTGTGTGACTTTGGGTAAGTTACTTAACTGCAATTGCCTTGCCTTCCCCCCTCCAAAAATTTTTTTAAAAAGAATAATCTCTGCCTATGTTTCAATCTCCTCAAACCTCATTTGGCTCTCTGAATTCCAATCTATTCTCCACTCAGCCACTAAAATGATTTTCTTTTCTGAATCTATCCCACTATCTAGAAGGCATTTTTTGGAAATAAAAAAAAATCAGTTCAGTATACCTAATGCATCAACCTACTCTGAGAGAGAAAGGGGAGAAAATATTTATATAGCACATATTATGTCCTAATTATTGTGCTAAGAAAGTGTTTCTTACAAATATCTCATATGATTCTCACAACACTGGGAGATGGATGCTATTATCCCTATTTTTTTCAGTGGAGGAAACTGAGGCAATCAGAGGGTGACTTGACCTGGATCACACAGCTGGTGAGTGCCTGATGCCAGGGCCAGTCCTATAGCCTCTGTGCTATCAGCTGTCTCATGACAGTATATAAAATGTTTCATACTCATTGTCCCCATGTCTGCAAAGAAGGGAGGGTAATATTTCTTCCTTTCCTTTGACAATGATGCCTGTTTTAATGTGGTCCAAGTTTGCATTGGTTGTCACATAACCCATTATGTTGAATCATACTTTATACGTACAACATGCTGACTCATATAAAGCTTCTCTTTCATTATCCCCTTCTGCTCCAGAATTTTCTCATGTCTAACCATGCTGCCCTCATCCTGTAAATTGATTTTTTAAACTCAAGTGTGGGCTGTGTGTATTGCCCATGTAACATGTTTATGTCCATATAGTCGCCAACTTGTGGCTCATGGGGGAGGTACTGACAGATATAACTGGAATCAAGCTTCTCTTTCCTCAGGGAAAACTTTGATTCCTGCCTAACAGGGAGCTAGAGAAGGGGCAATGAAGTTAGCTGCTGGCTTCTCTGCTCTACTCTGAGAAAAGGGACAGAGACTACAATTATATCTATCTTCAATCCATTCCCCTCAAATTGATAATTTAAGGGTACAATCTTTTAAATGACAAAACTCTCACAAAAAAAAAACAACAAACACTAGTTTCCTTGGTTGCTCTCCCTTAAAAAGGGAAGAACTCCAAGCTTATACCTGGAGACTTGACTCCTTCTCACCAAATGCTCACACAAAAGACCATTACACATACTGAATGGTGAGTAAACCTGCTTATCCAAGTAGATTTCCAACAAAAACTGGAGAAATATTACAGATTACAATATACGAGAAAATACATGAGCTTTCCACCAAGAGAGAGGGCTGTATCTCACCCAAGGAGAAGTTCCTTAAAATCTTTAGGGAGATAAGCTAGATGGAAATCAGGGCTGGCTTTCCCCTGCATGTCTACCTTCCATAGTTTGTCTCTCTCTTGGAGCAGGAATAAAGAATGTCTCCTCTCAAAAGTTATCATGTCAATTCTACCCTTTATATAGCCACTGGAGGTAACTTGAGAATTTTCTTCCCAAAACAAAATCCTGCCTAAGCAGAAGTTTCTATACATTCTGAAACTTGGTTATACAAGCATTATACTTTATGCTTATATGTATCCCTATTGAAGTTAATCTTATAGATTTAGCCTAGCATTTGGTATTGACAAATTGGATGAGCACACTCTCTCTCTGCCTTCATCTAAATCATTGATAAACCCATTGCTAAAGTCATTCATTCATAAAGAGCACAGGCCAAGTACAGATGCTTGGGGCACTTTGTTGGAGACCTCCTGACAACTTGACACCAAAGCAGTGATGCCTTCTTTTTGAGAACAGCTGTGCAATCCATTTCCTCTTGTCTAGATCACCTCTCACCATCTTCTTCACCCATAGTAGGAAAAGATACTTTGTCAAATGTTTTGCTAAAGTCTAGGTAAACATACTGTGTACCTTTAAACTCAGTTATCCCACTACTGAGTCTATTTCTCCAAAGAAATCAAAGAATATAAAGTATCTTAGCAAATATTTAATTTAATATAATGCTTAATCTATTTGGCAAAAATATTAATAGCATCTCTTTTTATGATAGCCCAAAATTGAAAACTAAGTGTCCTCTTTTGGGGAATGGTTATGAATGTAATGGGACATTACTGTGTCATATGAAATGTTGAATGGACCATTTCAGAAAAAACTGGGAAGATATCTATGGACTAATACATATTGAAGTGCACGGAAACAGACAGTACCATCTATAAAATGATAAGAATACCATGGAGAAAAGCAACTTTGAGAGACTTTAGAACTCTGATCAAAGGAATGATCAACCATGAATCCAAAAGAATCAAGATGAAATGTGCCATCAGTTCCACATTGATTGAATGATCTGGGTGAATGGGAAAGGTGCTGTAGCGACTGATTTTTGGAAGAGGGAAGAGGGAGAATGCAAACTCTAGACCACAGAGCTTGATATTGATTGATCCTCTGCCTCACTAATCTTTTAGAGATCTTTTCCTCTTTTCCTGTTTCTTTCCTGCTTCTTCCAAATATAAACATCTCATCCTTAACCTCCATTAGACCCTATTCACCATCTTCACAGGGAGCTTACCTGTGAGGCAACAAATTTAAAATGCAGAGAGAGATACATTTTCAGACCTGGCAAATACAGAGATTTATTTTTCTGGACTATGTAGAGATATATTGAGTGCTTTATTTTTTGTGTCCCCATTCCCACCCCAATTTGGGGTAGAGATAGTGAGACGGATAGATTCATAAAGAAGATGGTTAAGAAATAAAAATAGTAAACTAGTAAAAAACCTTAGAGTCTAATCAAACTAGAACTACTGAGTTTCCTTCATTTACTAGTCGGTGAGTCTGAAGTGATCTGTTTGTAATGATGTTGTTGTTCAGTCTTTTCAGTTGTGTTCAACTCACTGTGATCCCATTTGGGGCTTTCTTGTCAAAGATGCTGGAGTGGTTTTCCATTTCTTTCTATAGCTCATTTTATAAATGGGGAAACCGAGGCAAGTAGGGTGAAGTGACTTTTCCAGGGCCGCACAACTAGTAAGTGTCTGAGGCTGGATGTGAATTCATTTGAATTCAGGAAGATGACTCCTCCCGACTCCAGGCCTGGCACTCTATGCATGGTACCACTTAGCTGCCCTTAGGTAAGGTTATTAAAAACAAAACAAGACAAACTTGTTCCTTTTGATTGACATATAACTTACTGGAGACACATTCCCATACTGAGTTTCATCCAATCTAGATTCAATCAAATTTGGATTTTTGCCAAAAATCTCTTTTTTCACCCTGGTTATTGCCCAGACTTTGTACATTCTATCTGAGGCCAAGGGTTTTATGGCTCCCTCCCTTATTGATTTATCTTCTATAAATTCTCCACATCCCCACTTGCCATTATTCTTTCCATGCTGTACTTGATCCTCTCAGCAGTTTCAGAAATTGGAGAAAGATGTGGGTCTTTCTCTTTCCATCCCTGCCCTTTTCAGTTTCAAGTCTACTTAATTAGCTATATTATCATCTGGCAGACGTTTGTTGACTAACTTTTCTATTCAGACTGCCTATTGAGGATAGGCTCAGGTTTCTGTAGTTTTACTTTCTTTGATGATTTACTTTCTCAGCAAAGACCTGGTATTTGTGCAGTGTTTTCCTGAATCAGAGGCCCTGTTTGTTGTGAATGACACATCACTTTTCCCCTACATGTAAATCAATGTGACTTCTGATACACAAGTCCTATGGGACAAGGTATTGATATAGTATGGACACAAGCAGGCATCCCTATTCTCTAGCTGATTTTGTTACCCCAACCTGCACTCATGCTGGCAGACTGGGAGATTCCAAGAGAGGAATTTTCCATACTACTGAGGCTTACTGTCAGTGTTCTCTAAACAAACCTTGCTGTGGGGAAACTATGTGCCTACAACTGTCAACAAGAGTTCCAGAGCCCCACTGGTGTGCTTACCATTTAAACAAATCAGCCAGGTTGATACTATTACCTCCAACACAGAACATTTACTAAACAGAGAAAAAGCAAGAATAGTCATATCACAGTAGGCTATACCTAAATCTGGGTCACATTCTCCCACAATGAGAACAGTGTCCATTTGGAAAAATGTCACAAAGGTACAAAAAGTTAGCTAGGAGGCACATTAGTAGGGAAACATATTTGCCATGGGGGGCAGCACATGAGTCTTCAACTAGGCCCTGATGGCGATGGTTTCCTTAGGTAACAGTCCATACCATAAGTCACATGTTGAACACTGCCTCTTTACTTCTGACTGATTCACTTAGCTGGGTTCCAAGGAAATATAATGCTCTTTTGGCAAATGTTAATCCCCATAAACTTGGGATCCACACAACTATTCAAATCTGCTTTATTTGTTAGGATTTTTCCCATCTTAAGGCAGAGGTAGCGATAAAAGGAAAGGCATATGAACCTCTTTTTCTCCAGACAGCTCTTAAGCAGAGGATTCTTCTTTTTCTAATTTGTTCAGTTATCAGTAACAGAAGCAAAACCTTTTTTTTAAGGCATCTCCATGAGAGACAAAGAATGCCCCAAGTTATCCTCTTAGATCAGCTGATTTCCTATGAGCCTTCCACTCAGCTGGGCCCAGCTGAGCTTGACTCTCTTCAGGTATCAAGGCACAATATCAATTCCTTATTCTCTGCTTTAACTTTGCTCTGCTTTATTGGTCCCTGCCTGAC
>NW_027186356.1:4737236-4754977 GCF_028583685.1 Petaurus breviceps papuanus | reverse complement strand
CTTCAGTGGGTAGAGGGTGTGAGCTTATGAGTGGGAAGAAGGTCTGGGAGGGGTGACACAGGGTCAAGGGATCAAGGAGTTCAGGGAGGCTAGGAACCCCAATAACCAGAGTCCCAGGAAAGCAGTCTGGAATGAATTCACAAGCTCAAGCATTCTCTAAGTCAAGGTGGCAAAGATTAATGTTACACTATACAAGTAGGCAAGAGTTCTTAGGGATCCTGCAACCTTAAATGGGGTGCAGTTAAAGTTTTTATAGGATATTCTATAGTATAACAAGTGCCAAACATGCTAAGTAGGTGAGTCAGGGTGGGATTAGGGAGTGGTTAAGGAGTGGTCAGTTCTTGAAGGAACATGTGTTTTGGCATCTACTGTGTAGGCATATTGCCCAGAAGTCACTGGGAAATAACCTAAGGGGGGGGGGGGGCTGCATGGAGGTGTCCTCTTAGGCTTGAAATGTCCTTAAGTCAGTTAGCAGTCAGGGCTGACCAAGCTGCCACCCATCAATGTCATGTTTGACCAGATGAGTGTTGGGAGTGTTGGTGTATGCCAAGTTAACGAGGGATTCAGGATGTATATAATAAGCTAGGGAGTATACACATGACTGAATCTAGGATATATATGATAGTTATGACCCAGTACACAGCTGCTTCAGCCAGTACACAGTTGGGTCAAACTACCAAATTCTACAGGTGCAGCTGGCTACTGTATCATGAAGAGAGTTCAGGATGCTCTGAATCCTGTCTCCTGACTTAATTTCTGTGATGCTGGACAAGTGATTGAACCTCTCTCAACCTAGTTTCTGCATATGCAAAAGAGGAATAATAGCACCTACCACAAATGGTTGTGAGAGACAAATTAGATAAAATATGTAAACTGTTTTGTAAACTTTAGTCTATAAATATTAGCTATAATTATTGTTGGCATTATTATGGTTGTAATTTTTTCTTCTTCAGTCGTGTTGCACTTCTCCCACCTCCATGATCTTCACAACAATGGTTTAGCAATCCCCTCTAATTCTTTCAGGCCTGGGAGGTGCAGCTCATCTGACCTTGCTAGACAATGACCTAGCATTATGTATTTTCCTAGCATTTCCCTTCTTATCCTGGGTTCCAGCTCTTCCTGTTAGCTATTTTTTCTGTCTTTTCTCATCTAATGCTCATTCTTCCAGGAAGAAAAAACAGATGAAAAATAAAGTTGAGTAGTTAGACCTTCTTACTGTCATCTGTTATCACTGTCCCTTGTTACCATTATTGCTGAGCAGCAGTCCTCTCCTGGGCAGGCAGGCCATGCAGTGGCTAGAGGCCTGGGCTTAAAATCAGGAAGACCTGGTTTC
This sequence comes from Petaurus breviceps papuanus, assembly GCF_028583685.1. Lineage (NCBI taxonomy): Eukaryota > Metazoa > Chordata > Mammalia > Diprotodontia > Petauridae > Petaurus > Petaurus breviceps. The sequence continues at coordinate 4,753,644 of NW_027186356.1, read as the reverse complement.
AAATCCTTCCTCACACCCTTACTGGCTGTGTAACCTTGGACAAGTCATTCAACCCGTTTGCCTCAGTTTCCTCAACTTTAAAATGAGGATAATGATATTACCTACATCCCAGGGTTGTTGTGAGGACCAGATGAGATGATATTTGTAATAGTACTTATCACAGTGCCTGGTACCTAGTTCGCACTACATCAAGGCTTACTGGCCTATTACTACTACTACTACTTCTACTACTACCACTCCCACTACTACTAGCTATTCCTTCTTTAGTCTTCCCTTTCTTCCTGACATAACTACAACAATTCTTATGTTGTTAGCATTTTCTGCCAGCTACATTCTCAGCTTATTCTGAACTTGGGTTCCTGATACTACTCTTACAGACTGTAGCATTCTTTTGTATTCAGTCTTTGTTTTCTGTCTTTGTTTTCATGATCTGTTCAGATGCTGCTAGTGAATAAGCTAGCACTAGCCCTGAAAGGATTTAGGCTCATGTTTATATGTTTGTGGGCATTTTAATAATCATAATTTTAGTACCTATAATTTATATAGCACTTAGAGATTTTCAAAGCACTTTATATATTTTATCTCTTGATCTTCACAAGAACTCAGATGTAGGTGGTGTTATCATCCCAATTTTACAGATGAGGAAATTAAGGCAAACAGAAGTTAGGTGATTTGCCTAGGGTTGGACAGCTACTAAGTGTCTGAGGCTAGATTTGAATTCAGGTCTTCCTGACTCCAAGTCTAAAACTCTATCCACACCATCACCTACCTGTCTCATCATCTTTTTTGATAGCCCTGTTGCTTTAATCATCTTTTTAAAAATAGCGCCATTTCTGTCTCTCCTATAAAATAGTTCAACTTTAAGAAGTTCCTCATGATTTCTTTTTCCTGTTTACCTGTTCATGCTTCTTTTGATTCTTGTATTTGAAAGTCAAATTTTCTGTTCAGCTCTGATTTTTCCATCAAGAATACATGAAAATCCTCTATTTTGTTGAATTATCATGTTTTTTTTTACCAAAGTATTATACTCAGTTTTTCTGGGTAGATGATTCTTGGTTTTAATCCTAGCTCCTTTGACCTCTGTAATATCATATTCCGAGAACTTTGATCCCTTAATGTGGAAGCTGCTAGGTCTTATGTTATCCTGATTGTGTTTCTACAGTATTCAAATTTTTCCTTCTGACTGCTTGTAGTATTTTTTCCTTGTCCTAGGAAGTCTGGAATTTGGCTACAATATTGCTAGGAGTTTTCTTTTGGGGATCTGTTTCTTTTTTAAATTAAATTTTATGTTTATTTTAGTTTACAGCATTCATTTCCACAAAATTTTCAGTTACAAATTTTCTCCCCATTTTCCCCCTACCTACCACCCCAAAACAGCATTCCCATTGAATATCCCCTCCCCCAATTTGCTCTCTCCTATATCTTTCCCCATCCCCCCACTGACTTTCCAGTAGGGCAAGGTGGATCTCTATGCCCCAGTGTCTGTATATCTTCTTTTCCATGTACAGGTAAAATAATAATAATAAATAAAACATTTTGATTTTCAAACATTGAATTCCAGATTCTTTCCCTTCCTCCTTTGTCATCCACCCTTACTGGGAAGATAAGCAATTCAATATAGGCTGTACATGTATAGCTATGCAAAACATTTCCATAGTGGACATATTATGAAAGACTGACTATATATCCCTCCATCCTATCCCACCCCCACTTTTTCTATTCTCTACTTTGATCTTGCCCCCTTTCAAAAGTGTGTGCTTCCAACTTCCTTCCCCCCAAGCCTGCCCTCCATTCCATTATACCCCCTCTTATCCCCTTTCCCCCTACTCTCCTGTAGGGTGAGATACACTATTTAGTGTGTATGTCATTCCATCCCTAAGCCAAATTCAATGAGAGTAATGATGACTCATTCTCTTTTACCTTCCTGTTCTTCCCCTCCATTGTAACAGTTTTCCCTTGCCTCTTCTATATGAGATAATTTATTCCATTCTGTCTCTCCCCATCTCCTCTCATTATATTCCTCTCTCACCTTTTAAGTATCATCCCTTCCTATTCAATCAGTACTGTGCCCTATGTTTATGTATCCCTGTACACATATATACACACACTCACATATGTATTCATGCACCCATATACCCTCCTATATAGACATACATGTATGTATATGTATACATACATATATACATATATATGCACACATTTCTATTCTCTTCAACTATTCTCATACTGAGAAAAGTTTCATAAGTTACAATTATTGTTTTTCCACGTACAAATGTAAATAGCTCAAATTTGATAAGTTCCTTATGAGTTCTTTTCCCTGTTTACCTTCTCATGCTTCTCTTGCTTCTTGTATCTGAATGTAATTTTCTATTCAACTCTGGTTTTTTCATCATGAGTGCTTGAAAGTTTTCTATTCTGTTGAATGACCATATTTCCCCCTGAAACATGATACTCAGTTTTGCTGGGTAGGTGATTCTTGGTTTTAATCCAAACTTCTTTGACCTCCAGAATATTATATTCCAAGCCCTTTGATCCCTCAGTGCAAAAACTTCCAGATCCTGTGTTATCCTGACTGTGTTTCCACAATATTCAAATTGTTTCTTCCTGGCTGCTCTTAATATTGTCTTCTTGATGTGGGAACTCCAGAAACTCGCTATAATATTCCTAGGAGTTTTCTTTTTGGGATATTTTTCAGGTGGTAATCAGTGGATTCTTTCAACCTCTATTTTGCTGTCTGGTTCTAAAATACCAGGGCAATTTTCCTTGAGAATTTCTTGAAGGATGATTTCTAGTTTCTTTTTTTGATCATCTCTTTCAGGAAGACAATAATTTTTAAATTCTCTCTTCTGGATCTATTTTTTAAGTCAGTGGTTTCTCCAATCAGATATTTCTCATTGCCTTCTATTTTTTCATTTGTTTGGATCTGTTTAATAGCATCTTGATTTCTCATAAAGTCAATATCTTCCATTTGCTCTAATCTAATTCTGAAGAAATGATTGTTTTCAGTGAGCTTTTAAGATGCTTTTTCCATCTGGCAAATTCAGCTTTTTAAGGCATTGTTCTCCTTATTGGCTTTTTGAGCCTCTTTTGCCATTTGAGTTAGGCTATTTTTTAAGGTATTATTTTCTTCAGTCAGGTTGTTGACTCTCATTTCATATTTTTCTTTACTCATTCTCATTTCTCTTCCCAATTTTTCCTCCACCTCTCTTATTTGGTTTTCTAAATCCTTCTTAAGGTCCTCTGTGGACTGACTGTAAACAGCTCGTATTTTTCTTGGAAGCTTTTGGTGCAGGAGTTCTGATTTTGCTGTCTTCTTCCTGTTCCATGCCTTGTTTCTTTTTATCCCCAAAACAGGAGTGTAAAGTCAGATGGCTGTGCTTACTTTGTTTCCTTTGCTTATTCATGTTGCCACACAATTACTTGACTTTTGAGCTTTTTGCCACTGTAGAACACTTCTACCAGAGAGGGGAACTGTGTCCCAATCACTGCAGTTTTCTCAGTTGATGGAGCTATTAGTTGGGTGCCCTCTCTGAAGCCTCCACACACTCTGGCAAATTGTCATGCACCCCAGGACCTCCACTCTGGACAGTGGTCCAGATCCAAGCAGGTTAAAGCAAAAGCAATTACCCCTTATACTGGTTGCTTGGTCCCCTTACAATCTGAAGGCTAGGAGCTCTGAATCAGCCATGTGGTGGCAGCTGCATAGCCACCATGTCTCAGCCGCTTCTCCCTCCAGGGAGCTAAGGCCAGACGCACTCCCAAACTCCCAGTTCACAAAGTCCACATTGAACTGACCTCTCATTTTGTCCTTAGCATCTATGGGTTGATAATTCTGGAAATTGCCACAGCTGCTGAAGATCTGAAATCCCTCCAGCTGGCTGCTGTTTGTGGCCACCCTGAGGCTAAAACCTCTGGCTCACATGGGGCTGGGCTCTGCTCCCAGAACACTGTGTTGGCCCCTTCCTCCCAGCCTGCCAGTCTGTCTTCAGCAGGAAGTTAGCTTCTCTCTGTCATCTTGTGGGTTCTGTAGTTCCAAAGTTCTTTCATAGTAAGTTTTTTAAATGAATTGGAGGAGGTGGAAGTGGGAGCCACGTGGAAGTCTTGCTTTTACTCTGCCATTTTCTTGCATCTTTTTCAAGAGGCTATTGGTGAATTCTTTCAATGTATATTTTGCCCTCTGGTTCTAGAATATCAGGGCAATTTTGCTTGAGAATTTCTTGAAAGATTTGTCTAGGCTCTTTTTTTATCATGGCTTTCAGGTAGTCCAATAATTTTTAAATGATCTCTCCTGGATCTATTTTCCAGGTCAGTGGTTTTTCCAATGAGACATTTCATATTGTCTTCTATTTTTTCATTTGTTTGGATCTGTTTTATAGTGTCTTGATCTCTCATAAAGTCATTTGCTTCCATTTGCACCAATCTAATTTTGAAGGTTTTATTCTCTTCAGTGAGTTTTTGAAATTCCTTTTCCATCTGGCAATTTTGACTTTTTAAGGCATTCTTCTCCTCATTGGCTTTTTGAGCCTCTTTTGCCATTTGAGTTAGTCTATTTTTTAAGGTGTTATTTTCTTCAGTCAGGCTGTTGACTGCATTTTCATGATTTTCTTGCATCATTCTCATTTCTCTTCCCAATTTTTCCTCCACTTCTCTTACTTGATTTTCAAAATCCTTCTTTAGCTGTTCCTTGGCTTGTAACTAGTTCCTATTCTTCTTGGGAGCTTGTGATGCAGGAGTTCTTACTTTGTTGTCTTCCTCTCATTCCATGCTTTTATTCTTTTTGTCCTCCAAAAAAGGTATCTATGGTTGGATTGTTTTTCCTCTGCTTGCTCATGTTTCTAGTCAATTACTTGATTTTTGAGCTCTTGCCATGGTAGAACTCTGTTTTTAGAATCTAGAGAGTTTGTCCCAAATCACTGTGATTTTTGCAGCTACCAGAGCTATTAGGAGGGCACTCTCTCTGTAGCCCCCACAAGTTCTGGAAAAGTGGTCACACACTCTAGGACCACCACTCAAGACAGTGATCCAGATCCAAAACAGTCAAAGCAAGAGCAATTACCCTCTGAATGGTCCCTTGTTACACCTCTGCCACCTCTCACACCAGGGGCATGGGCTTCACCATGCTCTTACATGCCCCACTTCCAACAGAATTCCCTACAGACCTTTTACTTTCTCTTTGGCGTTTATGGTTTGAGAAGTCTAGAAACCTCAATAGCAGCTGGTGATGTACTCTCCTGAAGTCTGCTCTGACAGTCGCTGGTCAAGATCACCTCACAGCCAGAACCATATGGTTCATGTAGGACTGAGCTCAGCTCTCAGACCAGTGTGATAGGCCCTTCTTGTTGGCCTGCTGGGCTTCTTTTCAGTGGGAGATTTGTTTCTCTCTGTCACTTTGTGGGTTCAGTAGCTCTAAAATTTGTTTACAGTAATTTTTTTACATGGATTGGAGGTGGTTGGAGCTGGAGCCACACGGAGGTCCTGTTTTTACTCCACCGTCTTGGCTCCACCTTGAAAAATAACTCTTTAAAAAAAATTCATTTTCCCTACTTGCATATAAGAGTAATTTATAGCATTCTTTTAAAAAAATATTGAGTCCCAAATTCTTTCCCTCCCTTCTTCCACTCCCCCCTCCCTGAGATGATAAACTATTTGATAGAGCTCATACATGTGCAGTCATGCAAAACATATTTCCATATTAATCATGCTGTGAATAAAACACAGACCAAACAATACATGAAAAAATAAAGTGAAAAATAGTAGGATTCAATATGCATTCAGACTATCAGTTCTTTCTCTTGATGTGGATAGAATTTTCCATCGAGTCCTTTGGAATTATCTTAGGTCATTGTATTGCTGAGAAGAGTTAAGTCAGTCCCAGTTGACCATCATGCAATATTGCTTTTCCTGTGTACAATGTTCTCCCGGTACTGATCACTTCACTTTGCATCAATGCGTCTAAGTCTTTCCAGGTTTTCTGAAATCATTCTGCTCATCATTTCTTGTAGAACAATAGTATTCCATTAAAATAATATACTAGGATTTGTTCAACCATTCCCCAAATGATGAACATTCCCTCAATTTCCAATTCATAGCCATCATAAAAGGAGATGCTATAAGTATATATGTGTGTGTGTTCACAAAAAGATCCTTTTTGTTTTTTTTTTTTAGTCTTTCTAGGATACAGACTTAGTGACATTGCTGGGTTAAAGGCTATACATATTTTGTAGCTCTTTGGATATAGTTGCAAATTGTTCTCCAATATGTTTAGGTCAGTTCACAACTTCACCAAGAGAACATCAGTGTCCCAATTTTACCACATCCCCTCCAATGTTTATAATTTTCCTGAAAAAGAATTCTTCACAGTATAGCCAACTTACAGTCATCCAGCCATCATGGGAAAAATATTTCCCCTGAGTTCTCTAAAATGAACTGGAGAAGGAAATAGAAAAAGATTCTATCACCTTTTCCAACAAAACTCCAAATGAGTTCACAAAGTGTTGGCATACCTGAAATGACTGAACAACAACAAATAATTGCATATTTCCTCCATATTTCTCCTAAAGTCCCATCTAGTTCCAAATCTATGACCATAAATCATAGGACTTATTTCAACTAGATATATAATTAGATTCAGCCCAATATTCTAATCTATGATCTTTTGAAATCTTGACTTTCTGATTAATAGTAATAATAATATCTAGCACTTATAGAGAACTTTAAAGGTATGCAAGTTACTGTACATATATTTTCTTATTGTATTCTCACAACAGCTCTGTGAAGTAGGTGCTGATATAATCTCCAGTTTGCAGATGAGAAAACTAAGTCTGGGCAAGGTTAAGTGACTTTCCTGGGGTCATATAGTTCATAAATGTCTGAAATGGGATTTGAACTCATTCCAGGGCATTTACTCATTGCAACACCTAGAATTGTTGTTATTTCCTGTAAATAAACTTATGGCAAATAAGTTTATTGCAAAACTTATTGAAAAAGCCTCTAGGGATCAGAAAGGCTGTCACTGTACTGTTTGCAAAATTTCCCCTCTGTGTTTCCTGGTATAATTCTTGGAGTACTGTGTTTGTCTTTCCCTTTGTTAACCTGGTGTGATGTGGCTCCACCTGTTACTCCTCTGTGATAGAGGGCTTCTCATTCTAGTACAGGCTGTTCTCTAATAGTAAAGATCAATGTTAAACAGCATCTAAGGCATCACTGAAAAGATAAATTTCCTGAGACTTGAATCAGTACCTTTTGGTTGTATTTGAGAGCTTCAAATGTAATAGGGTAAGTAACAGTAAGACTAGGAAGAAAGCATTGAGAGACTTTATATTTCTTGGGACGCCCACTGATGCAGGGCTGTTTTTCCAAGTTTCAGCTAAAATCCCACCTTCTACAGGAAGACTTTCCCAATCCCTCTTATTTCTAGTGACTTTCCTCTGTTGATTATGTTCTATTTATCCTGTGCATAGCATATAACTATATGGCTGCTTGCATGGTGTCTCCCTCATTAAATTGTGGGTTCCTCAAGAGCTGGCACTGCCCTTTATCTTTCTTTGTAGTCCTAGTTCTTGGCAGAGTACTTGGAACATAGTAGATACTTAGTAAACGTTTATTGAATGACTATCTTGTGGTTTAACATGATCCAGCCTGGATGATGGGGTTTGATGTTATGTTGGTCTGGAACCTTGTGTCTTTTTGCTCAGCTCCAAGGTGTAGACTCTCAGAGACACTCAATGTCCATCTCAGCAGCCTCAAGTTGGGTGGGATGGTGTTAATTGCTGCACATCTCAAGAGGTCCTCGGTGTCTAAGTTTCAGGTTAAATGGAAACAGGACCCATTATAGAACTCTGTGGCTTCCTCCTCAGTGGCTAACTCTTCAAGAGACCGGGGATGGTACTGTCCTCACCCTCTGTCAGAATATTGGTGTTTTGCTGGTATTGGGTGCTAGGGAGGCTTCTTGGCCCTGGAAGGGCATCTTAGCTTTATTCTCATGCGTATCAGGGATGAGGCCACTCGTCGATTCCATTGGCACCACCTACTTTTGCTTTTCCATTCTTCTGTTGTGGGACATTGTTGGACCCTATAGGCTGTAATGTTCTAGCTCCTCTTTTCCTCTCTAGTGTCTGGAAGCTTCCAAGGATTTTATTTCCCATAATGATGGGGAAATATACAGAGAAAGTGAAAAGGAAGGCGGGCCAGTGATTTGGGTTCATCCTCTTCACAGTGACCTTCTCCCCCCAAAACACTGGAATGCCTGTTGGGGATTTCCCTTTCCTTTCCTTTCCCTTCTCTCCACCCCATTTGAAGTCACCAATCAGCTCTGACCAAGTGACTCAGACCTTCCCAAGCTCTGAAACTCACAGGTAGTTTCTTAGGATAGAGTGGGGCACTTTCATTTGGGTATTGATGCTTGTTCACCTAAGGCCACAAGAGCCTCTAGGATACAAATACAAAAGAGGTGGCTCCAAAGAGCAGGCTCAGGCTTGCCCAGGGTCTCCACCTTCTCCCACAGGATAATGTCCAATGAGACTTCAAACTGAAGGTGACTGGGCAGGACATGTACTTTAGCTGCCATGAGCTGCATGATACCAGCTCAAGGGTCCCAGGAAGACAAGAGAGGAAGAGTCATTGTCCTTTTCAAGATCCATGATTCTGTAGGCTCTTCTGGATCCTTGGCCAATGTCAATCCTCTGCAGGGCTGAGTCACACACATGTGGACAGTTAGAAGCAGAAAGGGAATCTTTGCACACACTCTGTGTAAATTCCATTGTATTTGGAATAGGATTGCACACATAAAAGGCATTCTTCCCTTCCTTTCTTGCTTCCTTCCTTCCTTGATTCCTTCTTTCTCTTCTTCCTTCCTCTCTGGCTCCTTCCTTCCTTCTTTCTCTTCTTGTTTCTACCCTTTCTTTCTTTATCCTTCCTTCCCTCCTCCTTTTCTTCCTTCCTTCTCCCTCTCTCTCCCCCCCGACCTCTCTATCTCTCTTTCTGGGTCTATACTGGGAGAACTAGGTCAAAGGGTATGTACATTAGTGACTTTTCTGAGATAATTATAACCTGTTTAAAATGATTGAATCAATTAACAGTTCTGTCAACAGTGTATCATTGTTCTTGTCTTCCCACAGCACTGAATGTATTTGTTATCATCTTTTCCATGTTGTTAAGTGAAACACCACAGTTTTATCCTTGCATTCCTCTTTTCAGTGATAATGGAAAATTTATCATATGCTTCTTGATCAACTTCATTTTTTTCTAAAACTGTTAGTATCGTTTGACCACTTATTTACAGGGGTAATGACTCTTATTCCTACATATTTGTGTCAGTTCTTTATAAATCTTGCATATCATATGTTTATTTGAGGAACTGTATGCAAAGATATTTTTTTTTCAAATTAGGACTTAACTCTCTTCAATTATTGAATTAAATCATGGAAGAGAAATTAGAATTTTCACACGACCACAGTGGGAAGAACTAGCTATAATGGATGGAAAGCATAAAGGGATTTATTTAGGCTTGAAGTTAGGAAAAGCTTCCTAACAATAATGGCCATTTCAAAATAGGATAAGCTCTCATGAGAAAGTAGAAGCTTCCCCTCACTAGAAGTCTTCAAGAAGAAACACAAGGGCTACTTGTTGAAGATATTGTACAATAGATTCTTATTTAGGTGTGTGTTAGATCAGATGGCCTCTGGATTCCCTACAATTCTGAAACTCTGGATGAGGCTTGGACTGTTTCTATGATGCCATATACCCTGTCATGCTGGTTGCATGAGGGAGATGTCCTTCAGAAAAGCCCATACATCTGTACCCTTTGGGTAATCTTCACCTTTTACCTGACCACAAGAGGTTTGTCATTTCCTTAATGTGCTGACTCTTTCTGTTGCTTTATTTACAGATCACACCCAATGAGGAAGGCATAAAGAATGTTATTAAATTTGTGACCACTTTCAGGGAAATCTTTCTATTGTGGGGTGGACCCAGCCATGCAATTCTTTTCATCTGTCACCCAGACTACATCAAGCCTATCACATCAGCTTCAGGTATGTAAACCCTGGGTCGTGGTTACCATGGCAACATCTATCCCTGCCTGCCCCCTCAGCTATTCATCAACCCTCCCACTGACATATGTGATCATAGAACATCTTATACAGTGAGAAAAATCAATAATTGTTGCCTTCAAAAACTTACCTTTTCCTTGGGACAGGGTACAATAATAGCTGCTGAATGTAAAAAGAGGTAATAGGGAAGGGTTGAGGAATGGAAATGTGAGAGAAGCAGAAGAAGAAGGAGAAAATGGTGGGAGAAATAAAGAAGGAGAGAGTGGACAGAGGAGAAAGATAGAAGCAATAAATTGGTGCGAAGTATAAAGGAGGAAAGAAAACAGGTGAGGGATTCTGTGTTAGGAAGTTCCCTCCAATACCCAGAGTATCCAGGATGCAGAGGAAGGTCAGGAGTCAGTCAGTAATAAACATTTATCAAGGACCTACTATGTTTCAGGCAGTGCACTAAGCATTGAGGACTCAAGAAAAGATGAAAGACAGTTCCTGTTATTTATCTATGTCTATAGTCCATATCTCCATCTAGTCTTGTAGTGATGTCAATATTCACCTCTGTCCATGTCCCTATCTATATCTAAACCCACATCTATATCCATCTCCGCATATCTATCTATCTATCTATCTATCTATCTATCTATCTATCTATCTATCTATCTATCTATCTATCTATACGCATTTGTATTTCTATCCCTATTGGTTTCTACATTTATATCCATCACTACATATATATATATATATATATATATACACACACATCTCTCTATATATGTATATATCTATATCTATAATAAATTGGAACCAATGAGCCAGGGAAGGCACTAGAATTAAAATGGCTTAGAAAAAACTTCATGGAGAAGATGAGATTTTAGCTGGGACATGGAACCAGTTAAACTACCAGGCAGAGATGAAGAGGGAGAGCATTCTAGAGGTGGGAAATAGACAACGAAAACTCCTGAAGTTGTCTAAGGTACAGCAAGGTAGAATAGCGTCAATGAACTGCAGGTACAAGGAGAAGAGTCAGGGAAAAGAAAAGTGCAGAAGCAGTGGTGGGGAAGCTTGTGAAGAGTTTTGAATGCCAAACAAAGGGTTTTATACACTCTGATTCAAAGAGGGCATGGGAATTCCTGACTGTTCCTCCCCTTTCACCCACTCCATGATCTTTGATTTCTACCCCCTGCCACCTGTCCCACCCCACTCCCCACTCCCTCCGGCACCCCACACACGCTGCAGGGGGAGATGGTCTAATTCTGGAAGAATCGTAGCATTGGCCAGGAGGCAAGCCACCCAACACAGTCACCACTATGGCTCAATTTAGTTTCTCTGGGGGTCACACTGTGGATAGACAATCGATATAGTAAAAAATGAAAAAGAAACTAAAGAGAAATCTGCATTTCTTCTGGAAAATTGTACAGTGCTTTCAAAAACCCCAGCTTTTCCCCTGAAACTTAAACCTATTTTTTGAAAGAATAATATTCTGCTGCTGGTACCATATAGTGATGAACCCTAGAACACCACAATCAAATGGTGCCACTGTACAAAGAGTGAATACAAATACAACCAACCCTGTGCCCCCACCCAAAAAAACCCTAAACACACCGTAGTCCCTGCCTTTAAGGAACTGACATTTTGATGATGGAAAAAGGGAGAGAAATGTGAGGGAAAGGAGATTCAAAAGCCAAGCCAGGAGAGGAGTGAAAGATGTCAGGCCGGATCCTTCTTCAAAATAGAGACCCCAAAACACAGTCATGGGAGAAGGGGGACCAGAGGGAGAGGGATATTAGATGTGAGAAAGTCACAGGGGGTCAGAGAACTTCCAGAATTAGAGAGCATCTGAGGCATGGTGGAGAATTGAAACATGCCTGAGAGAATAACCAGGACTTTTAAAGAAAGGAAGGAATATGGGAAATATTGAAAAAGCAAGCTTTACCTCCCCGTCATCTGTGAGGTCATGTCTAGGCCCATATCAGGGTGGTATCTGAGGAATAAGAGGCCAGATTGGGGTCATGCTTCGGTCATTCCCAGGGTTCTCTGTGGCCAGTTTAGGGCCTTCTCTGGGTCTCATCCGGGTGGAACATCAGGCTACGTCTGGTTGTTCTCCCACATTGAGCCTCCTGCTCCTGCCCCCCCCCAACCGTATTTGCTTTTCACCCTGAACTCAGCTGTCCTCTTCTTGTTTTCTCTGTCCTTCATGTGTTGAGCTTAGGAGGAGGATGGTTTTTAATTGGGGGTGCGTAACGGCAAAGGAAAAGAAAGTCCAGTCCCCTATTTCCAATATTGAGATTGAGTTACCCTCCCTTCTCTACTCTCTTGACTATTTTGTGGCACATTACTCTTCCTATCTTCACCATATGGTCTTTACATCCCTTGACATCACACATGTGTCTCCACAGCCCATATAGCACCCAAGGACAAGCTATTCTATGGATTCTTCAAGCATTGGCTGGGTGAGTGATAATCAGGGGCAGAAGCATGAGAAACTGAGAAGACCCCTGAGGAGAAAATGATCAGGATGCTTTTGGCCAAGGAGTTCATTGAACTTAAGCACTGAGTATTTATGGACCAAAGGGCAGTAGAATCCTGGGAGGGTTAGTGTTCAGGGATGGGATGAGGGCTAGTGCTTGTGGGAGAGACTTAGGGATAGGGATAAGTAAAAGATTGGTATGGAGCCTAGGTCACGGGGAATGCTGTGGGATCTGTGTGTGGGGCAAGGGTTCTGAGTAGTGCATTATTGTGGTATGGGCATGGGCTTCTTCCACCATCTTTCTCCCAGGGGATGGGCTGCTTCTGAGCAAAGGAGAGAAGTGGTACCAGCACCGACGCCTGCTGACCCCAGCTTTTCACTTTGACATCCTCAAACCCTACATAAATATCTTCAACAAGTCCACAGATATCATGCATGTAAGACCTGAAAAGCTGTGGGGAGATGGGTGTTGACCCCAAGAGGCCAGGAGCCTACATGGAGTGAATTCCTGCTAAACCACCTTGTTTTGCAACAGGTGTGATAGTGGCCATGATTATAGCAAGGTGACCAAAGTTCCTGTGGGGAAAAAAAAAAACAAAAAAATTGGAGGTTGCTGCAGTGCTTCAATGCATATTAAACAGAATTTAGGATCTAGTTAGTAAGAATAATCAGTTAAAGGAGGAAGCCAAAAAGGTAGACTTGAGTAAGTGTGGGATTTCTCTGGGTAATGCCCTGCTCTGTGCCCTTGCTGCCAAATTGCACCTTAGTCTTACATGCGGGTCTTCTCTGAGCCCCAAATAATGGTGCATTTAGTCTACCTTGACTCAACCATCATTTGTGGTTGGTATTGCTGGCACCTAGTTATGTCTCTCAGCTGTCCCACCAGCCTAATTCCCTGAATTTAGACTGAGGGGTTGTAGGGTGGAGCAGAGTCCATGGTCACCATCACATGTGATTCTTCTCCAATACTTGCCCTTTCAGCTCAGTTTTCTGTCCATAGCTCACCTCCTCCTAGCATCCCATGAGGCCGAGAGGTCAACATTAATCATCCCAATTTTTACAGATGAGGAGGGAATTTGAGGCCCAGAGAAATAAAATGACTTGCTAAGGTTGCAGAAAGTAGGAGTAGTAGCAAGCAACCTAGCATTCCCAGGATGGCTGCTAGCACAGGTTCTTTGATCTCCTTTTCTAAAGGAAAGCAACTAAAAAGTTGCTAAAAATCTTACTTGAATCAAACACACACACACACACACACACACACACATTCAATTAGTTCAGGGGGAAAATCAGCCCCATGATCTTGAGAAAATACAAACAGAAATTACAAGAAAACAAAAAATACAGACAGGGAAAATAACATAATTCAAGACACTAACAGGCAGGACTTCTAGCTGTCTGACCATTACAAACATATAGTTTTAGTTACCAGTGAGAGATGTACCAACATTTGCATTTTCAAAGCCTGGGGTGCATAACAGCTACTCAGAGTCTCATCTGGCCAAATAATAGAACTCTTCCCATAAATGAGCCCCAAAGCAAAACCCCAAAGCAAGACCTCACCTCAGAGGTATATGTAGCCTTCTCCAGGGTCAGAGAACATCACAACCTTCATGACCCACTGTCTAATTACAAAGTAAGAAAAGGCATGTCCCTTCCTGGAAAACAAGACTTCCCTAAGCAAGCTTCCCTTGTAGGGTTCCAAGTGAGAGTCCTATTAAGCAGGAGGGACAATATGCAAATTCTCTTACCACATTACAATAGGTTATATAGTAACATAGTTCAGACTGGGTCTCAGTTCTCCTGACTTTTAGTCAATGACTCCCTCTCACCCTAAGGAAAGTTCTGTAACCCCCACTTGGTTCCCCATGACAAAAGGAGGTCCTTTTCTTGCCTTCTCAGACATTTTTCAGGGGTTCAGGGCAAAGGCTCAGCTCCTGGGAGGAAACCAGACTCACACTTGTGATTTCTTTCTTTCTTGGGCAGATGAAATGGCAGCGTCTGTGTGTTGGGGGTAGTGTCCGCCTGAACATGTTTGAGCACATCAGCCTCATGACACTGGACAGCTTGCAGAAATGTGTCTTCAGCCATGACAGCCAATGTCAGGAGTGAGTCCCAACCCAGCTCTTAACTTGGAGACCTCAGAAAAGAGTAGCAACATAGTCACAGGGTGCAGGGGAAGGGAGACTCTATTGAAGTGGAATGTTCCCTGTTAGAGATGAGATTTAGGGTGGTGGAGGAAGAAGGGTAGCTCAAAAGTTCATGGAAACTGGAGGCCCTGGAGCTGACTAGCCATGTGTGGTCCTTAATATTCTAAATCCCTCCATCCCCATCCCTGGTCTACTTCCTTGGAAGGAGGATCACTGCCTTGAGCATCTCCCCAGACTAGTCTTGGCAAGGTATCAGTGACTATTTCATCATCAACTATTTACAAATATGGTGATTCCAGTGTAACAGGATCTTAATGCATTTATTATGGGTGCCTGGTGCTGTGTTAAGCACTGACTATACAAAGATACCAATGAAACGGTGTCTAAACTCAGTAGATTTTGGGATGGGGAGAAAAAACAAGTACCCTAAAAACATCTAAAAAATATGAATAAGTAAGCTTTTGGGAGTGAGACACTCACTTGTCACCCCTTCTGATTCTCCTTCTGGTTCAGTTTCCCCTTTCCTTCACCAATGGGTGCCTGATGTGTCCAATGAGAGCTTTCTGGGTGATAGTGTCAGTGAGTGACTCCAGGAAGATCTTCTGGATGGGGCACATGCCAGGAGAAGAGCAATGGGACAATGTCCAGGGCAGAATTGGCCCCCGTGGTCAGTGTCCGGCTGACATGCCCAGCAAGGTGTCAAGACGTACCGGGCACAGGTCAGTCATGCAGAGAGGAGGCATCAGGTGATGATGATGTCACAAGGGAGACTGGGGTTCAGGGCCAGGAGAGCAGATCCTGGAAGGAATGAAAGGCAGACAAGACAGCAGCCCAGAATCAGAGGCATGTCAATAGAGAAATAACAGAGGAGTCAGTAACAGAGGGAAAGTGCAGTTGGTGTCAAACAACCTGAATTCAAATCTGGGCTTTAAGGCAATCATTTCAGTCCTTTTGCAGCCATGTCTTACTCTTCGTGAGCCCATTTGGGGTTTTCTCCTTGGCAAAAATACTGAAGTGGTGAAGTGAACCTTTCCTTCTCTAGCTCATTTTATACCTGAGGAAACTGAGGCAAACTGGGTGAAGTGACTTGTCCAGAGTCACATAGCATAAAAGTGTCTGAGGCCAATTGGAACTCAGGAAGATGAGTCTTCCTGACTCCAGGCTGATGGTCTATCCACTGCACCAGCTGGCTGTCAATATTAAGACAATACCTCTCGTGTAAAAGGGAGTTAGTAATGAATACCTTACCTGAAATACAGGTTCATTTTGAGCTTTATAAAGTTGTGGTGCTTTAGAAATGTATTGTTTTTGTTGTTGTTGTTGATACTTAATATTCACTTCACTGAGACAGTCCAGAATTGAATCCATAATATCTCCAAGATATGCGTGTATATGCCATTTACAACCTGCCAACCCTGGGTCCACAGTAATTACCTTCCAATTCTCACACCAACTGCACTGCTTTCCTTGCTGGGCTAACATTATACTGTTTATACTACCTGGTTCCAAAAACTAGATGTCAGGTTCTCCTCAATTTTCTCTAGGTAGCATGATCGATCAGGCTTCCTGGAATTCTATTTCACTCTCCTGAGCTCTGAGTATACACAATTAAAAAATGAATATTTTTGCTCAGTTCTCTACTCTAGGTTATGTTAGGTATAGATACAATCTCCACACTTCAGGACCTCCCAATCTGGTTCAGTTTGAACTTAAATACAGTGCTGGGCTATATGCTTAAATGAGGGTTACAT
>NW_027186356.1:4734446-4737226 GCF_028583685.1 Petaurus breviceps papuanus | reverse complement strand
CTGGGCTATATGCTTAAATGAGGGTTACATGAGTTCAGAGAAGGAAGGGCTTGCCATGAGCTGAGGTTTTCTCAGGAGAGCCTTCTCCTTCTGTTGCCTTAAGGCATAGAGGTTTGTAAGCAACACGTGTCCTGTCTCTGTTCACACTGGCACTTGCTTTGCTGGAAGAACCCCCTTTCTGATTGTCCAAAGGTTCTGATTGTCCATTTGTACAGTTCTGTGGTTGAAGAAGTCATTTCTGTGTTTCTCATTGGATCCTTACTATTATTTAGTCTGGTGTAAACTTCAGGGTTTTCCTGCAGTAGGTATTTGGGAACTGGGTGATCTTTCTTCCATTCAGGTAACCATCTTGATAGAAAGTCCTGAAGGAAGAATTAAAGCTAAGTTGAGATGGTGGGCTTGGAAAGTCAATAAAAAGCCATTTCAAGTCCAGAAAGGGATGGCAAAATCTGGGACTAGCTAGTAATAGGTTAGCTGTAGCATAGAGTGTGTACGTCAGACTGGAAAGATTGGTTTAAGGCAGGCTGGGGAGGCCTTTGAATAGGAAGCTCAATTTTGCATTATATTCTGCAGGCAATGAGGAGCCTTTGAAGATTTTGGAATAATGGAGTAATATAATCACACCTGAGCATTTAAAGATTTTTTCTTAACATGAGAAGTAGATTTAAGGGACTCAGACCCTGGAAGGAAGAAGACAGATCAATAGTACAGTAGATCAGGTGAAAAAAAGGACTAAGATTTAAGTAAGATGTTGACAAATCTGTGGGGAAGGGCATGAGGGATAAGGAAGTAGAAGCGGTAGGAGCTAACTACTGAATATAAGGTGTTTGGATGAGGGAGAACATGGAATTAAAGGAACCTGAAGTTTAAAGCGTAGGGCCTGGGGAGAGGGGTGCAGAGGTTGTTTTCAATAGAAACATTGAAAAGCGTGTGATAGGCTCTGGCATATGTAGAAGGTGTTGACCTCAATTTTAGAATTTGGTATAGAAGAAAGTCAGATCCTCCTGTGAAATGGGACTGTAGTGAGGTCTGAATTTCTATTTTTATAATTTTTTTTAAATGAAACATGTAAATTCCATTATAGGAAAAGTTCATTTAAAAATTACCCTGCAGCAAGTTGGGGGTAAAGTGCAAAGAAGCTCTTTCTCAAGATTAGTTTGACAACAGGAACTGTGCAGGACGAATTGGAAAAAGAGGAGTTAGAAGGCATCTGTCCTAGTCCAGTCATGACGGAGCAAAGGGCCTGGGAAAGGAATTAACATTTATAAAGTGACTCCTATGAGCCAGACACTGATCTAAGCACTTCACTTATGGGATCGCATTTGATCCACACAAACAACCCTTTGTGGAAAGCTCTGTCATCCTCATCACTTTACAGTTGAGGAAACTGAGGCAAATAGAGTTTGAGTGACTTGCCCAGGGCCCCACAGCTAGTAAGTGTCTGAGGCCAGATTTGACCTCCAGTCTTCCTGACTCCATTTGCAGATGTGCCATCTAGCTGCCTCTTAGACTTGTTTACAAAAAGTGTGCCATGGGTTTTTGGTAGGCAGGCCTTGAATTGTATTGGCTTTATATTTGCAATCATATATGCACATGAAAGTCCTTTGATTCTCCATCTATGTACCAAAATTCTTTTTGGCAAAAAATAATTCTATGCCATAACTGAAAAAAGGTTGCATATCAGGGGTGGATAGGTGGTGCGGTGAAAAGAGCACCAGCCCAGGAGTCAGGAGCACCTGATTTCAAATCAGGCCTCAGACACTTAAGACATACCAGCCTTGTGACCTTGGGCAAGTCACTTAACCCCAACTGCCCTGCTTTCCCTCCTCCAAAAAGAAAAAAAAGTTGCAAATCCATGACCCAGATATCAGCACAATCATCAAAATCAGTCCATTGTTCTGTTGGGCAGGAAGGCAGAATCTGTTACTATACTCTCTTCCCATCTAGTGTTGTCTCTCATTTCCTACAAATGTCTATTCCTTTTCAGAAGTCTGGGCCTGTTTTGCCTAAACTAATTGGGATATTATAGAGCTGACTAGATTGACAAGAAAGCAAGAAACTCTGGTGAGACATCTGTGTGAAAGAGTAGGAAAGCCCTACCTAGCAGTTTTCAATGTGCATCCATCTTCCTGTTTCTTTGTGTTGTGTGCGTCCTTGGGAATCTCATTTAAAGGGTTTTATTCAAGCAACTGGAGATGTTAAGCACGACATAAGCCAAAGAGATGGGTCAAGCACAGCCTTTTCTTTAGAAGTATCTTCTCAGTCTTTCCCTGTTCTCTGGGGGAAACTTGGTCAGAGGTGATGGGACTATATACTCAAAGGTGAGCATTTACCATATGATCATTTAGGGTAAAAGCTGTGGGGACAGAAAGGGAGGTATGAAAAAGCCACATCTGCAAGTATTGTGTTCAGTTCTAGATGCCATGTTTGGAACATCATAAAGCTATAGTGTCCAGAGGAGGGCAAATAGGTTTGAGAAGAGCCTGGAGACCACACCATGACTGGTGATCAACTGAAGGAAATGGAAATGTCTTAACCTTGAGAAGAGACTGCTTGGGGTGGGGAGGGGAAGAGGGAAGTGATGTGTTGTTCCGTGGTTCCTGACTCTGATGGCACTAGGGTTGTTCTTGGCAAAGATAATGGAGTGGATTGGCATTTTCTGCTCCAGCTCATTTTATGCAAGAAGAACTGAAGCAGAGTTAAGTCACTTGCCCAGGATCCTAAGGCTTGTAAATGTTTGATGCTGGATTTGATCTCAGAAAGATGAGTCTTTCTAATTT
>NW_027186356.1:4719466-4734346 GCF_028583685.1 Petaurus breviceps papuanus | reverse complement strand
CCAGGCAGGCTGCTATATCCAGTGGGTATTCCACCTGTCCTGAGGGATATGATAGCTGTGTTTAGCTGTAAGGTTTTATTATGTGAATGCTTTATTTTTTTTTAATGAAAGAAAAGTGCATCTTGTGAAAAAAAAAACACACAAGAAAATGGTTTGAAGAAACCCAAATAGTTTGGGGATCTCAGAGAAAACAGATTTTCAAATAAAAGCGCTAAGAAAATGTGTTTGAAAGCAACTCACATGCAAAAGAACTCAGTAATGTTTGAGATCACTGCAACACATGGTTTTCCAGCAGCTAATAGGAATCTTCATATTTTCAGGAATTTACTGATGGACAGCTCTGCACTGTAGAACTCTGGAGGGGCTATGGGATTGTAGTCTAATAAGTATTTGTGTTATACTTCATTCAAATGTGGACTTAAGATTTTGAATTTAAACATCACCCATGACAAGACCCTGCTTTGAGGCATTAGAAGTCAGAAATAGAAACTGAGAGCAGAAGCTGACTGAAAAGGGAAGGTCAGAGAAGCTCCAGACAGAAGCAAGAAGCAAAAAGCATTAGGCGGAGAAGAGTAGATGAACCAAAACTTGAGTAAAGAGTGTAGAGCCTGCACTACCATGCCTTTCAGCATGGATGTGAGTGCTGGCGGAGTGGAGAGAGTGCAGAAAAATGCTTTCCTTCTGGAGCTAATTAGAGAAAAGGAGATTCTCTGCTGTACCTGAGGAGCTGTCCCGGCTGTTTGCCTTGCAATGAAATGGTTTTAAAGGAGATTGCAAAAAGGGCAGGCTCTGCAGCTGACCTGGGAGCTGCTTGGTTTGGAAGAAAGCTCATACTAGGAGCTCACTGGAGGACAGCAGAATCCTCTGTGGTTTAAAGACCTTTTGTGTCATGCCATCTACAACTTGAGACAGGGAAAAACCCTTAGGGTCATGATTGCATAGTTGTCTACTGACATTTCTATATGGCGATATAGGCACGCTCCATAGCACAGGGAACAGATTGATAAATCTCTACAGATTCCCATACTTATAGGAAATGTTTTTAAGAGAGAGGACATCATATTATCATTTACTGAAAGAGCTTAATGCTGCTTCCATGGCCCAAGGTAAGCAGAGAAGGGTCTTTGTTCAACAGAGGGCTCTA
This sequence comes from Petaurus breviceps papuanus, assembly GCF_028583685.1. NCBI lineage: Eukaryota > Metazoa > Chordata > Mammalia > Diprotodontia > Petauridae > Petaurus > Petaurus breviceps. The sequence continues at coordinate 4,733,202 of NW_027186356.1, read as the reverse complement.
GAGAAGTGCAATAGGAGTTGTTCTGCCCTGTATGTGACAGCACTGCAGACTGTTATCTACAAAGGACATTAATACCCACACATGGGTTGTCCTGCCCTTTTCTCACTGCTAGGTCTCTATAGTTTTCTGCCCACTCTCTGCATCCTTGTAAACTGGTAGGAGAGTGAGACCCAGGGTTTATGTAGGTGGACTTCTGGTTATTCTCGCTTTTGTCTTCTATTGAACAATGATGTGATTGTTTTTGCTTTTGCCTTTGCAGTTAGCTAATGTTTCATGTTTTATAGTTACCAGGATCATTGTGACTGTATAAATGGGCAACATGGGCAAGAGGCTCAGAGTTAGTGTAACAGCATGGCTGACCATGACCAGGTGGACATCTGGGAATGAGTACCCAGCCCACCCCCTGGACTTACTTCCCATCTTCCTCTTCCCTCCCCCACCCCAGGGCTGTGAATGAGTGTTGGTTACAGTGAGGAAGCCAGCCCAAAAAGAGAGATTAAATATGGGTGCCACATCATGCTGTGTTGCCATGTATGTTGTACCATACCCCACAGAACTCAAAAGTATTTGAAGTACTATCTTTGGGGCCTTGAGAGTGATTAGATTTATCATTATTTACTTTAGAGGGAAGAACTATGTCTGATTAGTAGAAATTATAGAGAGGCAGTTTGATGTTTGATTTAAGGAGGGAAAAACTCACTTCCCAATAATTAGAACTGTCAAAAACTAAACTTGCTTCTTTGGAAAGAGGCAGGTTTTCTGTCACTGGAGGTTTTTAATTAGATTCTGGGGCCCATTAAGGACACTGTAGAGGGAATTCTTGTTTAGGTCCAGGTTGCCCTTCATGGCCTCTGAGCATTTTTCTGTCTGAGATTCTGTGATCATTGTGTTTGTCCTTCTTTCCCTAAGAAGACAGGGAATGATGACATGAATTGCAATTGCCTTGGATTTGAGTGACAGAGGGCTTTGCAAGGTAACCAGCCGCACTTTATCCACCAGAACCATCTGGGTCCAGTGACCTAATATTCATCAGGATGGCTGCAGATGGCCCAGGATGCAATAGGAGACCCTGGCGCTTTTGGGATAATGTTTTTTTCAGGTTCTCACTTTGAGTGAGAAAATACCCATTTAATGAATAGACATCTTTAAGAAGTGAGTCAAGAGATGGCCCCATTAATAAAAATAAATACTCTCAGGGTTTCTGACCAAAAGAGAAAAAGTTACTATATACTATTTGCAGTGACTCTATGCTAGGAGGTCAGTGCCCTACTGTTGTCTAATCTATGAGTTCCAGAGTGAATTGGGTTTAAGGTTTGGTCTTTGAGAAAGAAATCTAGGCAGTAAACCCCAAGACAGTGAGGTAGCTTTTGGTCAACAAAATGCATCTTTTCTGTGCAGAGCACCCTCAGGTGAAGAGAGAGAGAGGAAGAAGGACAGGGAGAGGGAGAGGGAGGAAACTACTCACAGGCTGTGTTTGTTATTTTTTCCTGAAGAGGAACATGATATCAGGGAATGATGACAAGACTTGAAGCTAACTTAGATTTGAGTGAGGGAAGGCTCTGCAAAGTAACTGTATTATGGAGGAAGAACAGATGGGATTTGTGTACAAGAGAGATTTTGCACCTGGGTGACAGACTAGGGAGAGGTCAAGTCAGTGACTAGGGCAGGCAAGTTGGGAGGGGGCTGCTTTGGAACGACATTAAAGAGCTTAGTCTGAGCCAAGTGGAATCTGAAGGGCTGGGGTTCTCTCAGGGTTCTCATTTCTCCTGACCTCTGACCCAGGCCCGCATACTTTGCATAGGAATCCAAGTCCCTACATCTCTGCCATCTTGGAATTAAGTGCCCTTGTGTCAAAACGAGACCAGGAGCCACTCCTATACTGGGATCGTCTATACTACCTCACCAGCCAGGGGAAGCAGTTCTCTAGGGCTTGCCATGTGGTACACAGCTTCACAGATGCCGTCATCCAGACCCGGCGCCAAGCCCTTGCTGAACAAGGTGCTGAGGCCTTCCTTAGGAATAAGATCAAAGGAAAGACCATGGACTTCATAGATGTTCTGCTACTGGCCAAGGTGAACATCACAGCTAGAGGGAGAAGTGGGAAGGGAGGGAGTCTTCCAGAAGCCCCAAGGGACCATGGGGAGATGGGGGAAGATAACCAGGATAACCAGTGGAAGATGAAGGGCTTGGTTGACAAAGGCAGATTCATGGTTCCCTAACACATGTCACAGAGTTGAGTCACATAGAAGAGTGCTTACTGGGAAAGCATCCCTTACTTTCCTTCCATGAGTGGGATGAAATAGTTACCCCTAAGCTTTTCTAGGTATATGAAAGTATTAATCTGGGTTCTAAGTATAGCTAGGTATATCCTAGCTGGACTATGCCTGGAATCCTATTAAGTACCCTAGTATAACTAGAAATAAGCACATCCAAGCACATCCCCTGATATTATTTCTAGGCATACTAGGGTAGTTAACAGAATTACAGACATATTAACATATGTTTCTGTGGTTCTAGGTTTATCAAGGGTAATTTCCTACATTATAGATTTATCTAGGAGTACCATTAAGGCTGCTTCTAGCTATAGCAAAGGAGAGTCTAGGGAATGCTGGAAATATATGCAATTTCTAGGGTACAAATATGCATGAGAGAGTATTAAGGAGGAAGGGACAAGACTTATTTGAAGGTAGAGCATCTATGAAAGAATCCTCATATCCCAGGGTATACCATAGCTTAGGAATGGGTGTTTGGCTTCAGAAGGGATTCATATTTTGGGGAAGAGTCCCTTCTAAATCCAAGTTTCTAGTATTCTAGTTGTGTCTTCCAGTAGTATCTGATGCTGGGTAGTCCTCAGTGTAGTTTTTGAGGGATTTGAACATATCAGGTGACTTCCATTCTGTGGTTCTGTGAGTGCAATAGGAGCCCAGAGGACAGTTCAAGTGCTTTAGATGGCTATAGGAACATGAGTTAAGCTAAGCATTTGGCCTAGGTCTCAAGGATTCTAGGTATGATACCTGACACTAACAGTAGTGCCTCGGGTTAATGGAATGCTGAGGAGGGGATTCCAGGTAGAGCTGCTCATGGGAAGGAAGGAAGCAAAGAACCTACAGTTATGTACTATTCCAGGATGAAGATGGGAAGACTTTGTCAGACGAGGACATTCGGGCAGAGGCTGACACCTTCATGTTTGAGGGTAAGGGGAGATGGAGTTGGAGTGTCTGGGGCTAAAGATATTGGGGATTTAGAGGGTATTTCCCCTTAAGAAACCCATTCCTCTCTTATTCTTGATGTCAGCCTCAGTGATTCCTGCTTTTTCAGGGCTAGTCTAAAAGGAGCTGTCCCCTCAGAGCCTGTGCTGATTTCAGTGTGATCTTGAAGTTCTTTCTTACTGCATGGTTCACTCATAGATACCTTCTCAACACCATACCAATTCTCTGGAGTCTTCTCCCTTCCTCCCAGGCCATGACACAACAGCAAGTGGCCTCTCCTGGGCCCTCTACAACCTGGCCAAGCACCAAGAATACCAGGACCGCTGTCGTCAGGAAATACAGGATCTCCTAAGGGGTCGTCAGGCAGAGGAGATTGAATGGTCAGTGTGAAATGAGACTGGGAGGATTCCTATAGGAGAGGGGATTAGGAGCTCATTCCTTGGACCATCCTGGTCACAGCTGAGGACACTCCCCAAAAGAAATATCCTCAAGCCTCACACTAATGTCACTAGAGCTAAGCCTCTGTAGATGACAGGCCTTGACTGTCAAAACAACTCTCCCGTAGCAGACAGGAGGGTTTCTTAGCCTTTTGATGGTTTTCTGGATAACTTTTCACAGATACAATGGAGGTCTAAAGGGTAGGGAGATTTGTGTGCCAAAGACTCCATCCCACATACTGGCCTTTATTATTTTCTCTTCTTCAATCACATCTCTGTCAGGATTTCCAACTTTCCCTCCTCACACCACAGCCCAGCTGTGGAGACTCTAGACAAAAATGTCATGGTCCTCTCATATTGCCTTCTCCCTGTGTGGGGTTGGGTGTCTGAGTTCCCCTCCCCCAGTATGACAGTTCTGTTCTCTGTAGGGATGACCTGTCTCAGATGCCCTTCCTGACCATGTGCATTAAGGAGAGCCTGAGGCTGCACCCCCCAGTTTTTGCCATTGCTCGTGAATGCACCAAGGACATCCAACTACCTGATGGGCGCATCATCCCCAAAGGTAGGCTTTACCCAGGCATGCATGGCACAGGAATGGGAAGGCAAGGTATGACAGGGGCTGCACCTGGGGAGGCAGTGTGGGAGAAGATAGAGAGCAGGTGTCTGATTTTCTTTAGGAAGTGGCCAAGGAATAATACTTAGAAAGTTGGTGGGAGTGAAGCGGGTTTGAGGTGGATTGATGAGTGAATTGATGGAATTTGCAGGCCATGTTGGGCTCTCTATCTCTTCCTCCTTAACAGGGTGCACATGTTTGATCAGCATCTTTGGAACCCACCACAATCCAGCTGTGTGGCCCAACCCCGAGGTACCCTACTCCAATCCCCATCATGTTATCTGGTCAGATCTAGTGGTCAGGGACACTCATGGCAAAGAGGGGAACCCTTGCTAAGGACAAATATAGGAGAAACCTAGATGTTTCTCTAAGGAGAAGAACTAGGAATGTAAAGAAGTACAGCATTGATCTCACAGGGAAAGGTCTGCAGCCTTGAAAGTAGTTTCCTTGTCTACCTGGTAGAAGTCAGCCTGTCTGATATGGCCTGGGTCATCCCCACCATCTGCCCCTCTCCCTCAGGTCTACGACCCATACCGCTTTGACCTCGACAAAGTCCAGAAGATGTCACCCCTGGCATTTATGCCATTCTCAGCTGGACCCAGGTAAGGCCATGGCACATGCTTTCCCATTTGCCTCCCTGAAGTCCTGGGGAAATGTCTTCACCCTTCTGGGTCATTGTGATCATCTCAAAAGAAGAAAAACCTCAAGAGAAACCAGCCCTAGCCCCATGAGATATACAGGCCCGATCATCTCTGTCTATGTATATGTGTATGTGTGTTTGTGCGCATTTCCATGCATATGTTCATGGGCATGTACACTTGAGTGGTGGTGGGAGGACAGAGTAAGGCTGATGTCAAGACCTTGGGATTAACAGACTTTCCCCTTGAACAGGAACTGCATTGGCCAGAACTTTGCCATGTATGAAATGAAGGTTGTGCTGGCCCTCACCCTACTGAGATTCAGAATCTTCCCTGATGAACGCCCAGTCCGAAGGAAGCCAGAAGTGATCCTTAGGGCAGAGGATGGGCTATGGCTGAGGGCAGAGCCACTACACACACACCTCCCAGAACTTTCCCAGAATTGATGGATGGGAATTTCCTCAGGCCTGGGACTTAGCGGTCTGGAGACTCCCAGCCATTTAGTTACCCTTGTCTTTGTTATAAAACTTCTTAATAAAAGCAATTTAACTGGCAAATGGGTTGTGTTTTGTGTCTTTCTACCATGAAGTAGAGTCTGGTGAGAAGATAGGAATCCCCATTTCTCAGTTCCAGGAAGAAGAAACATGAGGAGGATGGGAATGTGGGGAAGAGGGGAGAATGGGAACCACAATTGTCTGGAAACATCTTGTTAGACTGACCTCCCATCTACCCGACAGTCCCCAACCAATACTGAAGGAGAAACAAGTTATAACAAACGATTCAAGAACATGGTAAAGTGGTTGGTCTCATACACTGATATCCTTGGATAAGAGATGAATAGTCATATAATTGTTCATGGTTCGTACAACTTTCAGAGTTACTTATTTTGAAAGCACTGTCTTAGCTACTAGCAATATAATGTGGAAAAGGTACATAGGCCTCACAGAACTTAGCAGAGATGGGAAACCTATGGCCTTGAAGCCTCCTGAGCCTCCAAGGTCCTTGCATGAGTCCTTTTGACCGAGTCTATGTTTTACACAACAAATCCTTTTATTAAGGGGATTTGTTCTGTAAAGGTTGGATTCAGTCAAAGGGACACACTTGAGGACTTAAAGTACAGTACATGACCATGAAGCACCAGGTTCTTCATCCCTGGCTGAGACTTTAGTGGATTAGAGTTAGGTATGGCACATATACACTAATCATTACACACCAAGCACAATATAAAATATGTGGCAGTCTGCCTGCCAGGACATGACCAGGGATTATATCAACATCATTACAAAATTCTTTTCACACAAATCAAGATCTAAGTAATTAGAGAAATATTAATTGCTCAAGGGTAGGCCAAACCATAGGGGCAGCTGGGTGGCACAGTGGATAGAGCTCCAGATCTGTAATCAACAAGATCTCAGTTAAAATCCAGCTTTCAATATTGATTAGCTGTGTGACCCTGGGCTAGTCATGTAACCCCATTTGACTCAGTTTATTTTCTGTAAAATGAGGACACACTGGAGAAAGAAATGGCAAAATATTCTAGTATCTTTGCCAAGAAAACCCCATGAATGAAGTGCATGGGTTCAAGTAGAATCAGACATGACTGAGAGACTGAACAACTACAGGTCAAGTCAATATAATAAAAATGATATTTCTACATAAGTTAATTGACTTATTTAGTTCCATACCAAACAAACCAAGAAAAAATTATTTTATAGAGCTGGAAAAAAGAGTAGCAAAATTCATCTCACAAAAGGTCAAAAATTTCAAGGGAATGAATGGAAAAAAATGTTAAGGAAGGCAAACCAGATTTCAAATCATATTATGCGGTGCTGATCATCAAGAACCTGACACTCATTATGAATTAGAGTGATAGATTGATGGGTTACATTAGGTACACAGTACACAGTACACAGTGATCAACGACCATAGTAACCTACTACTAATATACCCAAAGATCCAAGCTTTGGGAGTAAGAAATCAATATTTTGTAAAAATTGCTGGGAAAACTGGAAAGCTGTTTGTCAGAAACTAAACATTGACCATCATCTCACACTGTATACCAAGAAAATGTCAAAATGGATAAATTATTTAGACTTAAAGGATGCTATCATAAGCAAATCAGGGGAACATAGAAAAAAATACATGTCATATCTATGGGGAAGGAAGAGTTTATGATCAAACAAGAAATAGAGAGGATTAAGGGAAGAAAAATTGATCATTTTGATTACATGAAATTAAAAAGCTTTTGCCCAAACTAAACTAATGCAGCCAAAAATTAGAAGTAAAATAGAAAACTAGGGAGAATATTTTATAGCAAGCTTCTCTACTAAAGGCCTCATTTCTCAAATAAATGGCGAACTGAGTCAAATTTATATAAGTCATTCCCCCATTTATAAATGGGAAAAAGATATGAACTCTCGACTTTTAGAAGAAGTCTAAACTATCAATAATCCCATGAAAAATTCTTTAAGTCACTATTGATTAGAGGAATGCATGTCAAAACAACTCTGAGAGTTGGTTAACATAACAGATAGGCTAACATGACAGAAAAGGAAAATGACAAATGCTGGAGGGGCTATGGAAAAATTGGGACCCCAATGTACTGTTGGTGGAATTGTGAACTAGTCCAAGCATTCTGAACAACAATTTGGAACGATGCTCAAAGAACTATAAAACTGTGCATACCTTTTTTACTCAGCAATATCAGAATTGCTAATTTTATATCCCCAACAGGTCAAAGAAAAGTAAAAAGGATGTATTTTTACCAAATATTTATTGCATCTAATATTGCGATAGCAAAAATATTGGAAATTGGAGGGATGCCCATCAATTGGGCAATGACTGAACAAGTTGTGGTATAAGATTGGGATTAGACACTATTGTATGATAAGAAATGAGAAACAGGAAAGGTTTCAGAAAAACCTGGGAAGACTTATATTAAATCACACTAAGTGAAGGAAGCAGAACCAAGAAAACATTATACACAGTAATAGCAGTATTGTAAAGATGATCAACTGAGGAAGAATTAACAACTCTAATTAAGGCAATGATGCAAGACAATTCCAAAAGACTCATGATGAAAAATTCTATCACCAGAAAAAAAAATGATGAACTCTGAATGCAGATTAAGGCATACTTTTAAAAATATCTTCATTTTTACTTTTTTATTTTGTAAGGATTTTTTTGCAACATGGCTAATATAGAAATATGCTTTGCATGACTTCACATCACACATAATATCACAATCGATATTAAATTGCGTGCTTTCCAAAGGATTAAGGGGTGGGAAAGAGGGACAGAATTTGGAACTCAAAATCTAAAGAAATGATTTTATTTTTTAACATATGATTAGGAAATATTTAACAACTAAAAATAATTAAAACAAAAGAAAAAATACAGGCATATCCTTAGTATAACACTCCCCAGCTCTACTTCCTTATAAACCTTTCTATAGAGAAAATGAAAGTTTGGCATGACATGTACCTTATGAAGTTGTGTTGACTATTAATGATCACTGCTCCCCTTTCTTAATGCATACACCTTCACTTTAATCATATAATAGATAATTTTGCCAGGAACAGACATAAAGCTCCCTGGACTTTAGCTTGAAAAATCTATTCCCTTTCCATTTTGGAAGATCAGATTATTTCCAGTTGTAAGCTACATATCCCATTCTCCAAATCTTTTCACACCTGCCATCTCCTTTTTTTTTTTTGCTTGTTGGAGGGCAGGGCAATTGGGGTTAAGTGACTTGCCCAAGGACACACAGCTAGTAAAGTGTTAAGTGTATGAGGACAGTTTTGAACTCAGGTCCTCCTGACTCCAGGGCTCTATTCACTGTGCCACCTAGCCACCCCACACCTGCCATCTCTTATCAGTGTCCTGGGACCTATAGTTATTTGAAGGCTGGTGACTTTGGATTTCAGCTTCCCATTCTCCATTTTCATTACATCCTTCCAAGTCTAGATATCATTCTTCCAGAAAAGAAAACAGAATTAACGAGACCTCAGTAGCTCTACCTCTCTCCTTTATCTGTACTACCATCTAAACCATAGTAAGTGGAAGACACTCTCAAGAAGTTTGATGAGAGGTAATGTGATATAGTAAAGAGCATGCTTAATTTGTTAGAGAAGAATCCATTTCAAATTTAGGCTTTTCTACTTACTATCTGTAGGTCCTTGAGTAAGTCACTTCCATTCAATCTGATTTTCTTTCCTCTGCAAAATGAGGTGTTTGGAATAAATGAATCAATGAATTATTAAATGAAATATCATCTATAGAACCTTTACTACATGCCAAGCACTGTGCTGAGAACTGGACGTGCAAATATAAGCAAGTAAGACCATTCTTGTCTTCAAGGATCTCACATTCTCACAGGGAAAGACAACACCTGGAAGAGAGTGATGGCCAAGGAAGAGTCTTTCAGACAGAAAAACAGAGGGATGGTGGGTGGAGTCCTACAAAAAGTGATCAACAGATCTTTTCCAGGAATGGTAGTGTTGATTTGATGACTTCCATTGTAATAGGTAATTCCCAAGAAACGTGTGGTTTCACATCTAAATTTCTTATCCTATGATTCCATCTCCTTTTTCTCTTCTTCATTGTCACAGCTGAGATCCTTATTTGCAGCCCTCCGAACTGCCCTTCTGCATCTATGGCATTTTTTCTCTCTTAGGGGCCTTCTATTGGCCTCTGTGCTCTTTGTTTTACTTCAATGAGAAAAAATGCACAACTACTATAAATTCTCCTTCCAAATTTTTCTTTTGCATGTGGGTGAGACAAAAGTAGAATAGTAAGAAATAAAAAGGGACAGAGGACCTTCACTTTCTTTGCAACTTAAGACAATTGCTTAGAGCACTAGGAGAGCAAGTGACTAGCCCAGGGTCACACAGACTATATACATCTGAAGCAGGACTTGAACCCAGGTCCTCCTAGTTTTGAGGGTACCTCTTCTTCCCAAATCTTAAACATATGTATCAGTTCCCTATAAGTTTTGGATAACAGGCATTCCCCAAAGGAATTGGATGCAAAGAGTATTGTTTGTTCAACTGAGTACTTTCAGCCTGGATTCACACATATGCAGCTCTCAACTCCTGATCTATATCTCAGGTCATGAGGATTGCTCTGCTTGAAGCTCTTCACAGTTTCTGTTTATAGGAAAACAAAGCTTAACAGGGCTACAACAATATTTACACACAATACCAGCACTCTCAACACAGAACAACTGACAGGACTTCTGTCTGAGAAATCAACAGAGAACAACAGACAGGGCTTCTGTCTGAGAAAGTAATGCAGATCAAAAGACAGAGTTCCAACATCACAAAGGTTCTCTCTCTCAGTTCTGACTGTCCCCAGCTCTCCTCCTCCTCTTATCTGCTCCCTGTTCCACCCTTTTGGCAAGCTCCTCCCACTATGAGCTCCCATGTGACTACATTCAGCCTACTAAGGGGCAGTGGAGATCTTCAAATTCCCTTAGGCCTATTAAGGGCAAGGAAGATCTTCAAACTCCTTTAGGCCTATTAAGGGCAATCCAATGTATACTGTTTCCAATCAAAGATTCTTGATACAATCAAAGGAGAGATTCAAAGGCACTTAACTGGCCAAATTCAATCCAGAAAACCATTAAAAATCCTATTTTTCTTGCCATTATAATTGTTGTAATCATTTTGCGTATTTCTGTACTAGTTCCAGTTTCTTCATTCTAGATCAGTTCATTCAAATATTCTCACATCTCTCTGTACTCTTTATAGTCACCATATTTAGCAGTAGTATTTCAATTTATTGATGTATCCTAGTTTTAGTCATCCTCAGTGAATGGGTACCTATTTTATTTTGAATTCTTTTCTACAACAAAGAAGGACATTATGAATATTTGGGTGTACATAGGACATCTCTTTGACCTCCTTGGAATATACTGCTCTGAAGCAAAGGTCACAGACATTTCAGTCACCTTCTTGGCATCAATCCAAATTGCCTTCCAAAATGGGTATATTAACTCACAGCTCTACCAACAGTATTAGTGTGATTGTCTTTACAAAGCAACGTTACCTTCCCCCCACAACAGTACTTATTCTCATCATTTACATCTTTAACAAATTTCAGTTTTGACTTTTCAAAAATAAGCCATGTGGGAAAACAGTGGAAGGAATTAGAAAAATCATTGGTCTTCATCAGAGGAGCTGGGTTCAAATACTGACACTACTATTACTACTTTGGACAAGTTACCTTTTTAGACCTTTTTTTCCTCAGCTCTAAAATAAAAATTACCTAGAAAGTTGATAAAGTTCATTTCATTTATGACTCTACAATTCTAAAAAACTATATAAAGGTTGAGCATAGGTAGGATACAACAAAACCTGTTAGGTTAAAGGTAGTGAGAAAGCTGTGTAACAGGCAGGCCAAATATTGTACCCATAAAAAACCACTAGTTTCCCTGGTTGCTCTGCCTTAAAAAGGGAGGAATTTCAAGGTTATACCTGGAGACTAGACTCCTTCTCACCAAATTCTCGCAGAAAAGACAATCACATATAGCAAATAGTGAGTAAACCTGTTTATCCAAACAGATTTCAAAGAAAAACTGGAGAAATTTTGCAGATTACAATATACCAGAATATACATGAGCTTTCTACCAAGAGAGAGGCCTGGATCTCACCCAAGGAGAAGTTCCTTAAAATTTTTAGGGAGATAAACTAGCTGAAAATCAGGGCTGGCTTTCCCCTGCATATCTACCTTCCACAATTTGTCTCTCTCTTGGAGCAGGAATGAAGAATATCTCCTCTACAAAGTTATCATGTCAGTTCCGCCCTTTATATAGCCACTAGAGGTCACTTGAGTCAGTGTCAGTTCTGAACCTTCCACTCAGCTGGGCCCAGCTGAGCTTGACTCTCTTCAAGTATCAAGGCACAATATCAATTCCTTATTCTCTGCTTTAACATTGCTCTGCTTTATTGGTCCCTGCCTGACTCGAGCTTCAAAGCAGAGACTCCTTGTGTGAAATGACTCACCTTTCTCTTAAGGTGAGAAACTAGAATCCACATTTCTGTGACATCATGACAGTCAATATTCAATTGTTCTACATTTACCATAACATTCTAGGTATCAAGATTTCCTAGATGTCTTCTTGGAGATTCTCATAGTAGTTGTGGATAAATTAGCTTCTGGAACACAAGGGACTTTGGCCATCTTTGCCTCTAATAAATACCTTTACTCTGAGGGGCTCTTTTCTCTCAGGTCCTCTCCAAACTGTCTGAATCTCTCCCAGTACTTTTTCTCTGAGGAACTTTTTTCTTAGAAGGTTGGTTTTCCCCAATAACACCCCTGTTTAGGGTCCCCCCCCACTTAAAGTTGTCCAGATTTGAAGGGGAACTGCTCCTATGTCCACATTCATGAAGCTTCTTCTTGGTCTGTGGTCTACACTAAAGTTCTAGCGGCCTAGGGCATCTTCCCATTTCTAGAAACATTTATTAATGAGCAGGCAATCTTGGGCATCCTGAACTTAGGGTACACTCTTCTAGTTCTTCTTAGTTTACTTGTTCAAGGCTCAGTGTTCCACACACATGTTGTTTTAAGAGGCACCTGAAAGACCTGAGACCTTCTAGGGAATGGAATTTTTCCTTAGACTATGAAGTTGTATAAAAATTCCACTGCCTAGCAGGTCTTTCAGGAGCTTCTCAAACTTCCTCATGTCAGAGAAGACAATCTTTCGATAATGATCAGTGGTCCAGGAGATCAACATTTGTTTAGTTCTCAGGTTATGGCCTCCCTTCTGTTCTGCTAGGGGCAGCCAGGTGGCAGAATGTATAGGGTGCTGGGCAGGAGTTAGAAAGACCCGAGATCAAATCTGGCTTCAGATCCTCCATAATTCTGTGATCCTGGGCAACTCAGCTGCTCTGTGACTCAATTGCTTCATCTGTAAAATTGGTATAATAAAAGCAACCTACTCCCAGGGTTGTTGTGAGGATAAAATGAGATAATATTTGTGAAGGACTCTGCAAACCTTAGGCTACTATGTGTAAAGGCTAACTATTATTTCTCAGGTCGTGAAACCACTGTGGATCCAGTACTGAGTTTCTTCCCATTCCCCTCAGGTGACTCTACAATGGAGAGTCTGCAACAATCCAGCTTCTCAGGACCCGGCAGAGCTACTGATGGCTCAGGGAGGAACCTGAGAATGTTGTCTTGTGTGCGATCTGCCAGTTGTGCTTTGTAGCCTTTCATAAATTTCCTGGCCAGGGTTTTCAGCTTCTGGCTCTGGGCCTTCAGTGTGTTGCTTTTGTAAAGATGTATCTCCTGAGCACTTTTATCTAAAGGGACAAAAGCAAGGACAAGTATGAGACTTGTATACAAGAAGTCATTGGAAAACAGCCCACAGAAACGATGTACTTCCCTGGGACAAAGTTTGGCTTCAGGGCCTTATTCCCCAGTTACTTATCAGCATATAATCAACAGAAATTTAGAGCTAATAATGGGGGAACTCTGAGCCCCAGGACTGTCTTGGGATTATTGGATCCATGTACATTGGCTTGAACTCAGAAAGCTGAGTCACCCTCACTCCAGGGCTAGCAGCAGCTTAATAATTCAGTTGAATAATTATTAAGTAGGTCAGCTCTGTGACCGTCAATCCATTTCTATGTGTACTGCTACCATTACAGACAATAGATTCTCAAAACTGGAAGACCTTACAATGAACAAGATCCTATTCCTAAAGGATGAATTAGTTCAATCACATCTTCCTCCTGAAGTGAATGTACATTAAATTGCCAAATATGCCCATATCTAAGTGAATGTCCTTATACTGTTCCCTCTGACAAGAACTCTGTTCTTTCTCCAGGACCAGTAA
>NW_027186356.1:4679289-4719366 GCF_028583685.1 Petaurus breviceps papuanus | reverse complement strand
CAGTAAAAACAAATTCCATTCTCCTTCTGTAGGAAAGTTATATTCTTTCAGATTCCTGATAATAATAGTAATGGCTGTCAATTGAACTGATGGGTTCAGGAAACAGGTCAGAAGGCAGTTCAGTTGAGAGGTAAAGTTCTGAATTTACAGTTAGTAGAAGGTTCAGGGAAAAAAAACTATTAAGAGGTCAAAGGTAGAATTGATCTTAGATTATGTCTTCTGCTAAAATATGGCTAAATAGAGTTGCATAGATTTTAGCTGAGAATCCTTATTGAAAAAAAAAACAAAGGAAGCTTCAGATCTATTGGCTGAGCTTAGTTGATTTGAGGATACCTGTAGACTTGCCTCCAAAGAAGATGCTTACATAACAAATCCAGTACATATAATATTAAGTTGCAAGAGACTAAAAATAGCACCTCAGCTGAGAAGTATAACTGAGGATATACATACTTATCATAGAAGTTTGAATTGGCTTTCTATATTTATTTTTTTGTTATTTTTTGATCTTTATTAATTTGTTTTCTTTTACTTTACAAGATTCAGTTCCACAATGCCTTGAGTTTCAATTTTTCTACCCCTCCCTCAGCTTCCCCCCCCACCATGGGGGCTTACAATCAAATATAGGATCTGCAAATACTTTCACATTAGACATTAGTCAGATTATAAAGAAGGACTGTATCAGATTGCATGAACAATGGGAAAGAGGAAACAAAACCAGACAACAAAAAGAAAAAGAGCAGGTACTTTGCTTCAATCTGGATTCAAACTCAGTTCTTTCTGGTTCTTTCTCTGAATGTAGACATCTCTCTCCATCATGAGTATATTGGTGTTGACATAACCCTGCATTGCTGAGAAGAGTCCAGTCTATCAAAGTTGGTCATCACACATATGTTGTTTCTGTAATTGTGTACAAGTTTCTCCTGGTTCTACCCTTCTCACTCAGCATCAGTTCGTATAAGCTTCTCCAGGTAAATAAGAAGTTCATCTGCTCCTCCTTTCTTATAGCACAATAGTATTACATTACACTCATATACCACAACTTGTTCAGCCTTTCCCCAATTGATGTTGATGGGCACCACTTAATTTCCAGTTCTTTAACACCACAAAAAGAGCTGCTATCAATATTTTTGTACATATAGGTCTTCCTCCCACTTCTATGATCTCTTTGGTATGCACCCTAGAAATGGTATTGCTGTGTCAAAGAGTATGAAATTATTTACAACCCTTGGGCATAGTTCCAGATTGCTCTCCAGAATGGTTTGATCAGTTTACAGCTCTACCAGAAATGCATTATTGTTCCAATTTTCCACATCCTCTTCAGCATTTGTCATTTTCCTGTTTTGTCATCTTAGCCAAACTGACTGGTGAGATGTAGTACCTCAAAGTTGTTTTGATTTGCATTTCCCTAATCAATAGTGATTTAGACCATTTTTTTCATATACTTATAGATATCTTTAATTTCTTCCTCTAAAAACTGCCTGTTCATATCCCTTGATCATTTATAATTTGGGGAAGGACTTGTATTCTTATAGATTTGACTCAATTCTCTGTATGTTTTAGAAATGAGTCCTTTATCAGAGACATAGGTTGTAAAAATTCTTTCCCAATTTCCCACTTCCCTCTTAATCTTGGTTACATTGACTTTTTTGTACAGAAGCTTTTCCATTTAATGTGTAATAAATTAATGTGTAATCAAAATTATCCATATTGCATTTTATAATGCCCTCTAATTCTTGTTTGGTCATAAAGTTTTCCCCTCTCCACAAATGTGACAGGTAAACTATTCTTTGCTTTCCCAGATCACTTAGAATATCAGCCTTTATATCTAAATTATGCACCCATTTAGACTTCATTTTGGTATATGGTGTTAAGATAATGGTCTATGGCCAGTTTCTGCCATACTATACTCTAGTTTTCCCAGCAGTTTTTGTCAAATAGTGATTTCTTATCCCCAAAACTGGGGTCTTTGGGGTCATCAAATAGTAGATTACTATAGTCATTGAATTCGGAATCTCGCATACCGAATCTTTTCCATTGATCTACTACTCTATTCCTCAACCAGTACCAGGTTTTGATAACTACTGCATTATAATACAGATTAAAATCTGGTATAGCTAGGCCACCTTCCCTAGTATTTCTTTTCATTAATTGTCTTAATATTCTGGACATTTTTTCTTCCAAATGAATTTTGTTACTATTTTTTCTAGTTCAGTAAAGTAGTTTTTTTGGTAAATTGATTAGTATGGTACTAAATATGTAATATAATTTATGTAAAATTGTCATTTTTATTATATTAGCTCGAACCAGACATGAGAAATTCATGTTTTTCCAATTATTTAGATCTGACTTTATTTGTGTGAAGAATGTTTTGTAGTTGTGTTCATATAGGTCCTGGTTTTGTTTTGGCATGTAGATTCCCAAATATTTTATAATGTCTACAGTAATTTTAAATGGGATTACTCTTTCTCACTCTTACTGTTGAATTTCATTAGAAATATGCAGAAATGCCAACGATTTATGTGGGTTTATTTTATATCCTGTAACTTTGCCAAATTTATGTATTGTCTCAAGTAGTTTTTCACTTGATTCTCTAGGATACTCTAAGTATATCATCATATCATCTGCAAAGCGTGATAGCTTGGTCTCTTCTTTGCCTAATTTGATTCCTTTGATTTCTTTTTCTTCTCTAATTGCTACTGCTAACATTTCTAGTACCAGATTGAATAAAAGGGGTGAGAGTGGACACCCTTGTTTCACGCCTGATAATACTGGAAATAATTCTAGCGTATCCCCATTACATATAAGTACTTGCTGATGACTTTAAAGAGATGCTACCTATTATTTTAAGGAAGGCTCCATTTAATCCTATACTTTCTAGTGTTTTTAATAGGAATGAATGTTGTATTTTGTCAAAAGCCTTTTCTGCATCTATTAAGATAATCATGTGGTTTCTGCTAGTTTTATTGTTGATATGATCCATTATACTGATGATTTTCCTAATATTGAACCATCCTGAATTCCTGGAATAAATCCTACCTAATGATAGTGTATTATTCTTGTGATAAGGTGCTGTAGTCTTTTTGCTAATATTTTATTTACAATTTTTGCATCTATATTCATGAGGGAAATTGGTCTATAATTTTCTTTCTCTGTTTTATCTCTTCCTGGTTTAGGTATCAGTACCTATTTGTGTCATAAAAAGAATTTAGTAGGACTTCACTAATTTTCCCAAATAGTTTGTAGAGTATTAGAATCAATTGTTCATTAAATGTTTGAAAGTATTCACTACTAAATCCATCCAGCCCTGGAGATTTTTTCCTAGGGAGCTCACTGATAACTTGTTTGATTTCCTTTTCTGAGAAGGGGTCATCTAAGCAATTTAGTTCCTCTTCAGTTTATCTGGGCAACTTATATTTTTGTAAATATTCATCCATTTCACTAAGATTGTCAAATTTATGTGCATACAATTTGGCAAAATAATTCCTAATTATTGTTTTAATTTCCTCTTAATTGGAGGTTATTTCAACATTTTCATTTTCGGTACTCATAATTTGGTTTTCTTCATTCCTTTTTTTTTTTTATCATTTTGACTAAAGGTCTATCAATTTTATTGTTTTTTTCATAAAACCAGCTCTTAGTTTTGTTTATTAATTCAATAGTTTTATTAATTTCAATTTTATTAATCTCTCCTTTAGTTTTCATTATTTCTAATTTAGTATTTAATTGAGGCTTTTCGATTTGTTCTTTTTCTAGATTTTTCAATTGCATGCCCAATTCATTGACCTCCCTTTTCTTTAATTTATTCATGTGTGCCTTCAGGGATATAAAACTTCCCCTAAAAACTGCCTTTGCTGCATCCCACAAATTTTGGTATGTTGTCTCATTATTGTCATTCTCTTGAATGAAGTTTCTGATTATTTGTATAATTTCTTGTTTGACCCACTCATTCTTTAGGATTAAATTGTTTAATTTCCAATTAGCTTATAGTCTGTTTTTCCATGGCCTTTATCGCATATGATTTTCATTGCATCATGATCTCAGAATGATGCATTCAATATTTCTGCCTTTCTGTACTGAATTGTGAGGTTTTTATACCCTCATACATGGTTGATTTTTAAGTACGTGTCATGAACCGCGGATAAGAAGGTATTTTCCTTTTTATCCACATTCAGTTTTCTCTGCAGATCTATCATATCTACCCTCTCTAAAATTCTATTCATCTCCTCAACTTCTTTATTGTTTATTTGAGGTTAGATTCATCAAGTTCAGAGAGGGGGAGATTAAGCTCACCCACTAGTATAGTTTTACTTTCTATTTCTTCCTCTAATTCCCTTAACTTCTCCTCTAGGAATTTGGATGCTATATGTTAAGTAAATATATTGCTTCATTTTTGATGGTGCCTTTTAGCAGGATATAATTTCCTCCCTTTTCTCTATTAATTAGATCTATTTTTGCTTTTGCTTTATCTGAGAAAAGGATTGCTACCCCTGCTTTTTTTTTACTTTAGCTGAAGCATAATATATTCTACTCCAGTCTTTTACCTTCACCCTGTGCACATCCCTTTGTTTCAAATGTGTTTCTTGTAGACACCATATTGTAGGATTGTGGTTTTTAATCCATTCTGCTATCTGCTTCTGTTTTGTGGGAGAGTTCATCCCATTCACATTTACAGTAATGATTACTATCTGTCTCTTTCCCTCCATGCTATTTCCTCCCCTGCTTATGTTTTTGTTTCTTCTTACACCCTTCCCCTCCTTAAGTGTTTTTCTTTTGACCACCACCTTCCTCAGTGTTCCCTCCCTGTGGCCCCCCCTTCTTCACCTGCCCTTTCCCCTTACTACTATTTAACTCCCTTCTAATTCCCCCCTCTTCTTATCTCTTCCTTACTCTCCTACTGCCTATAGGACACAACAGAATTTTATACTTAACAGAGTATGTTATTCCCTCTTTGCCCACAAACCAATGAGAGTAAATTTCATACATTGCTCCTCTCCCTCCCTCCTTTCCCTCTATTTAATGAGTTTTTGTGGCTTTTCACATTAGAATTTTAACATTAACTGATTATGTTGATCCCTCTGTGAACAAGAACCAATGGGAATAATGTTCAAATGATATTCATCTCTCTCTTTCCTTCCCCTCTACTATAGTATGTTTTTGCCTCTTCATATGGCATAATTTACATTTTTCTTCCTCATACTTTCCTTTTATTGCATTACAGTCCCTTTGAACCTTAATGAGGTGGTTTTTTTTTATCATCAGATTAGTTCATTTATACCCACACCCTCTATCTATGTATATCCCTTTTAAAGGTCATGATAAGCACATAGATTTCAATTGACAGTTATCAGCTTCTCATATAGGGATGTAAACAGTTTACTCTTCTTGCATCCCACATTATGTGCATGTGTGCATGAGTGTGCATGTGTGCATGTGTGTATGTGTGAGTTTCTTCTACCTCTCTAATTTTGGTTTTAAAATCTTTCTTGAGCTCCTCCAAGAATGCTTTTTGGGCTTGAGACCATTTCATATTTCCTTCTGTGGTCTCAGTTGTATAGGGTCCATGTTGTCCTCTGTATTTGGTTGTTCTTGCTTGCTATAATAAGCTTTGATAGATTTTCTTGCCTTCCCCTTCTCCTACTCAGCTTCCTTCCTTCCCATTGTAATTTCTTATTTACTAATTTCTCAGGCTGGGAGCTAAGGACCTGGTTGTTGACTTTGTGTGCTGTAGCATCTGGGGATCTAGACTGAGGCCAAGGCCAGGATTCTCAGTATTTTCCCTGAATTACCCTGAGGCCCCCAGAGTAATCAGTGGGGGAGGGATAGTCTGGCCACTTCAGATTTCTTCCTCTATGTCCCTGGTTTACAGCTCAGGCAGGCTCAGCAGGTTCTGGCCAGCAGCATTGGTGTCTTCAGATTCCCCTGGTAGTGCTCTGGTCCATCTGGGCTTCTGTTGTTAGTGCTTGCTGGCTCCCCTGGACTTTGGGAGCTCTTGCTGGTCAGGTGAGGGGGGCTTGTTGGGACACCTCCTGCCCTTCATTTCAGAGTCCTTACTGCCTGAGTTACACCCTTACTCAGTGACTCCTTAGCTTGAGACTATTTCTCCTATTTCAGATTTTACTCTGGGTGGGACATTTATCTCTGGGTTTTCTAGGTCAGTGAGGGGGAATCAGAGCAACTAGAGTTTACTTTGCCATCCTGGCCCCTGGAAAACCAGGCAGGTGATTTTTAAACTTCCAGGCTGTGTGCTGATAGCCCCAGGAGAAGCTGCTGTCTCTGCTGTGGACCCTGTGCTTTCTCTTACCTAGCTAGGAGAGATCATAGTGAGAGCTGGTGAGATGGCTGTGAATTGCTCTTGGGGTTGTTGAGTCTGCTGGCTGGGGCTCCTTCTCTCTCTGCTACAGTCTGGTCTCTAGTCCGGGCTGGTGCAGCCACCATGTGCTCCACACTCCCCCTGCCCAGACCCAACTGGGTGCTTTCCTGGACTGGATTCTGCCACCCTCCATCTCCCAGTGGATTCTGACACACCAAAATCCATTCAGATTCACTTTTAAAATTTAGAGATGGATTCTTGGAGGAGCTTAGAAAAGTTACTGCTTCTGTTCTGCTATCTTGGCCCCACCAACTCCCCTAAATTCTAAGAAAAACTAATGGTTTAGATGGGGGTGAGACAGCAGCAAGCCAAGTCATGTGCCCTCAGGTTATGTGTTCTTAGCCACTTCCTTCCCTATCCTACTTCAGAAGATTTGGATATGTTGATCAAGCATTGACAGTGAAAATTTGTAGCCTGATTGGAAACCAACAGACAAAGTTATGGAAGGTTTTATTGAGTTTTAAAATGGATAGGGACTGTGCTAACGATGTTGATGACTATTATTTGTAATTATTACTATTTAATTACTTATTAAGTTCCCAAGGTCTCTGCTTGGAAGAGAAGCTGGCCACAACTTGTTATCTTTGATTCAAATTCCTTAGGTCTCTTTGTCTGGGCCAAATCTTTTAGCTAATCAGGTTAAAACATTTTTGCAAACTTCCAGAAGAATAAGGAGTAAGGAACTGATGTGAAGTCTCACCAAGGAGCTTTTTAAGGAAGCAGAAGAAAAATTGTTTAGATTGGGCTTAAATATTTATGTTTGTGTCCTGGCTGTGTGGCACTCAGATATAAGCCTGAGGAAAAGAGCACGCCATCCAGTTGGGTCTAGTTCTGTACATTGGCTGGATCAGATCACAGCTCCTCCAACAGTGCATTAGTGTCCGAATCTTCCATGTCCTGTCCAATATTTGTCACTTTCTCCTGATATCATTTTAGCCAATCTGATAGGTGTGAGATGATATCTCAAAGTTATTTTAATTTGCACTTCTCTAATCAATAAGGATTTAGAGCATTTTTGATGACTACATATAGCTTTGATTTCTTCATCCAAAAACTACCTTTGACCATTTATCAGTTGGAGAATGACCCATATTCTTATAAATTAGAAAACATCATCTATATATTTGAGATATGAGACCTTTATCTGGTAAACTATTTATAAAAATCCACCGCTCTCGTTTTCTACTTTCCTTCTAATCTTGGCTATATTGGTTTTATTTGTACAAACCCCTTTAAATTTAATGTAATTAAAAGTGCCCATTTTATTTCTCACAATGCTTTCTATCTCTTGTTTATTCATAAATTCTTGTCCTCTCCATAAATTTTGTAATATGTTCCATATTCATCTAATTCCTTATGATATCTCCCTTTATGTCAAGTCATATATCCATTTTGATTTTTATAAAAATGGTGTAAATAGTGTGAGATTTTGATCTGTACCCATTTTCTGCCAGACTGCTTCTAGTTTTCCCAGTGATTTTTCCAGGTAATGGATTCTTGTTCCCAAAGCTTAAATCTTTACATTTGTCAAACAAAAGGTTACTATAACCATTTACTACAGTGTTTTGCTTGGAAGCATTTTTCCTTCTTTACATTCCCCCTCAGGTCACATAGAATCATAGAATTTCAAAGTTGGTGATCAATGTAGTGATTAATGGATTTCCATCTACATTGAGGAATGTTCTGTCATGTGATACCACATTTTATTGTTGTTGTTGTTGCTTTTGCTTTTTTTTGGAGGGCAATTTGGGTTAAGTGGCTTGCCCAAAGTCACAAGGCTAGTAAGTATGTCAAGTGGTCAGGGCCAGTGGTCTCTTCACTGCACCACCTAGCCACCCCAATACCACATATTTTGAAATTTAGTAGTGTTCTGGTTAACATTTTTTTCACTTTCTTTGTTGAAAAGGCATGTCGTCTCTTTATTAAATTTTTGGATAACATGAATCTGTGAAGGATAGTTATGAGGGATAGTGGAAGGAATCAACTGAAATTTATGCCTTCCTGTGATAGTAATGCCAATTAAAGATTCCCCTGTATTGGCTTGGTTTTCAAATTGATTGTGTTAAAACCCAGAGCTTGTGAATCCCACTTGTGAGATGGACTTGTTGATGTGAAAAGAGAGAGCTGAACTGGGAGGAGCTGGTGACATACATTTAGAGAGACACAAGAAAAGAGAGAGGCAGAAGAACTTTTTGGAAGCAGCACCTCGTGGAGGCAGAGAGAGACTAAGAGAATTGCTGGGGGCCACTTTGAATCACCCTGGACTTTTGAGACCTGCCCCCTGAGCTGCCAAGGACTGAGGAGACATGGCTGTTTTGCTGGTACTTTGTCTGTCTGTTTTGATGTTGTTTTGCCAGATTTGTCCACTGGTGAAAGACAGTCCTGTTGAAGAAGTCCTGGAACCTGGCTGTTGGCTAAGAAGCCCTGAGACTGTCCTGCAGACAGAGAGTGAATACTGTCCACTGGTGAAGGACAGTGCTGTTGTTGCAGGGGTCTGGGAACCTTTCTGTTGGTTCAGAAGCCCTGAAGAAGGATTTTCTTGTTGTATGTTTACAGAAATCCTGGGAGAGGGTTTTGCTAATGTTTTCAGGGGTTCTAGGACTGTTCTACAGACAGAGGATGAATTAATGAAGGGACTGGCAATGTATCTTGTGGCCTTGCTAAGCCTTGTCTCCCCAGGAACTAAGATTGCTGAGAACTTGCCTCGTGTCAAGATGAAGAAAAGACCTCCATTTGGGTATTAAGTGCTGTGCTTAAACTTGATGTAACTCTGGGGTAGATTCAATTGTGATCCAGGGGTGGGGAACTTTTGACCTTTTTGTGCTCTGTGATTGAACAAATGAAGGTACTTTACTTATGTTTGGAAACTAATCTCCATTTGAGAAGAGGGGGTTTTGTGGTGGACTAAATGAAGGTACAGCCTAGGGGTGGAGTAGTATTTAGAACAGGGACTTTGTAATTGATTGAATGAATGGAAGGTCCTGGGGTGGGGTAGTACTTGGAAATTATTTAATCACACTTAGTAAATGCTGTATTTTGAATGATGTCATGTTTTGATCTTCTCTGTTCTTGGTTTGTCATTGAATAAAATGGAGAGCACCTATGCTGGTATTTTGAACCTTGGGAAGTTGCCTTTCCTTGGCATTACATTACACTTCCACATACCATAACCTAGAATAATAGACCAAATTTAATGCAATAAAATGTTTTAAGGATAAATGTTAAGTCCCTTACTTGGGCTAAAAAATGCAACTGCATAAGCATAGGACAGAATATGTAAGTGTGTGTGTGTGTGTGTGTGTGTGTGTGTGTGTGTGTGTGTGTGTGAGTCTGTATGGCTATAGAAGACCTCTGTGTTTTTATGAACTGCCATGATCCTCAATATGAGTTGACAATGTGTCATAGAAGCTGATATGAACTTAGGGTGAAATAGTATATGTATACTTTCCAGAAAAAAGTAGCTGATAGTAGCAATGAAAGAATAAGGAGTATTTGACTTGGAGAAAAGAGGACTGACAAAAGTACATGATCAATGTCTTTGAGTAACTGAAATTTTCACATGCAATTCAGGGATTAGGCTTGTTCTTGCCACCAGAGATCCAGTCTAGGACTAATGACTCTGAGTTACAAGGAAGTGATTAGAGACTGATGTAAGTAAAAACTTTAAGGAGGTGGGTGAACTGGGAGGTCAGTGTGTTTGAAGGCTCATCAATGTGAATTTGGCACATCATTTAAGTGCCAAATTATGAAAGAGGGTTTGGGGTGAAAATGAAAATTATGAGAACTTCTAGAGAAAAGGGAATTCTTTAGAACTGGTAGAATACTGTAATTAGGACCTAGAGGATACTATATAAGTAGATGAAGTGAACTTTCAAGAAATACTTGCTTAGTAAGGAGAGTAGGCTGAGCATCTAGAAGAGACCATGAGGAGCAAGGAATATGTGTACTCTCCTCTTGGGCAGTGGGGCCATGAATAAGGTAGACCTAGTAATGGAGAGTGTTCAGGTATGTAGAGACTTGCAAAAGAGAGATAGGAGAAGTAGTCAGAGAGATAAGAGGGTATCTGTAAGAATATAATGTAAAGGAAGTTAAGGAAGGAGAGCTATAGAAAAGTCAATGTTTTGACACACAAAAGGGTGTGATTCCAAATAAATGAAACATTCTGTTGAACACCAAAAACTTAAAAGAAATGAAAACTAATAATAGCTATCGTTTATATGGCACTTGTACCCAGAACCTTGCTAAGTACTTTATAATTTATAGACTCATTTGATCCTTACAAGTATCCTGGGAGTCAGGTGCTGTATTCTCTCTATCTTATACTCAAGGAAACTGAGGTTAAGTGACTTTGCCAAAGACACACAGCTAATAATTTGTTTCAGAATTTGAGCTTAGGTCTTACTGACTCCATGGTGCCACCTAGCTGTTATAACTATTTTTGGCCTTTCTAAAGTGCATTATATATGATCAACGAAGTAGCAGACTTTTTGTGAACATAACTCATCCAACCTAACAAACTCAAAATATATAGTAATTAAATTTGTATCAATAAGATAAAAATATGCAAACACTGCTCAGGATAAAAACCTTATGAAATAACACTGGTGAGCTCTATGTAAATTGGGAATGCTAAAGTTAAGAATGAATTGAAAGTGGTGAAGAAAGCTAAGGAAAAATTTTTAAGTTTATATATGTATATAAAAACACATACATATGTATGTGTGGGTATGTAAACAAAATGGAAGATGAAAACAGGGGTACGACCTTTGCTTCAGGTGGATGGGACAATGATCATTTAGAACAGAAATAAAGCAATGTTGCTCAATTGTTTTATTTTGTTTCTGATTTCTATGAGAAGGAAAATTGCTGTTCTATTGGAAATGATGAAATCAAAAATGACTAACGGGGGTGGCTAGGTGGCGCATTGAGTAGATCGCTAGCCCTGGAGTCAGGAAGACCTGGGTTCAGATGCGGCCTCAGACACTTAATACACACACACACACACACACACACACACACACACACACACACAGACACACACACACAAACAAACTAGCCATGTGACCTTGGGCAATTTACTTAACTCCAATTGCCCTCCAAAAAAAATAAAAGCAAAAAAAAATGACTAACAGGAAGTTGATACCCAAGAGAAATAAGAATTTAAAAAAGCACTTATTCCCCTTTTGAACAATTCAAGTCACTTGGCCCAGAGGAACAACACTCTTGGTTTCTGAAAGAACTGGTGGATATGATTTTTTAGTAAGAAGCTGTGACAAATGGGAGAGACACCATAAGAGTGGACAAGGGCAAAAGGAATGCTTTTCAAAGAGGCTTCAGAAAAATCTATGGTGTCTAGGCCAAGGATTTTGATTCTTCAGAGAAGACTGGATCCATCATGAAAGAGATGATTGTTGACTATCTAGATAGGTGAAACAGGGACTGTAAAGAATCAAGAGTAGGTCATACCAGACCAAGGTCATGTCGTGTTGTTTTCGGTCAGGATTCTAAAACTAGTATAGGAAAGGAATGTAGTACATTTCATGCTATTTGTATGGAGAAGATGGGAAGATACGACTTACCTGATACTTTGGGATACTTTGGACTCTTTCTCCCAGAGCAAGACAGGAGCCACCAGGGTTGCAGGGGTACCCTGAGGGGTTGTAGATATCTTTGACTAATTCTGTTGGCTTAAGCAAGTCCTCACTTTGGTATTTCTGCCAGTGATTAGTGTCCCAGGTCCATTTAATAAATAAATTATCAGTAAACTTTGCTAAAGGGATACTTATTTTAATCACAAGGCAAAAACAAAATTAAAAACTTTTTTCCCAACACTGCTGGGCATACCCTTTTCTATACCACTTCAGTCTCTGCGGAGCATGGGGTGAAACTTATCACACTTCCAACACAGCATTTACCCTCACCCCATTCACTTCCAAGTGCATGTGTTTCATATAGCACTAGGCTATATGCAGTTCATTCCTCAGGGTCTTGATGCTGGGCTGCCTGGCCACAAAACCTGGCATGTGCTCCAGCTCCCAGACTTGTGGTAGCTTTTGAGGTTCATAAGGCCATAGCTGTCTCCAATACATTACCTGAAAGCAGGACAGAAGACAAGAATAGAGGGTCATATGAATAAATGATGGCTTCAGAGAGGGAGGGTCTATCATGGTCTCTTTGTCACATTTATAAATGGTGCAAATTGGGAGGGGTAGCTAACACAATGGATGAAAGAATAAAGAACCAAGAAAATCTTGAACACTGTAGTGAATCTAATTAGGTGGAATTCAATTGGGATAAATGTAAAGTCTTGCCCTTGTGTCCAAAAAAATCGACTTCACAAGTAAAGGATGGGGTTAGACCTCAGTTATTCTGAAAAAGATCTGGAGATTTTAGTGGACTGCAAGTTCAATACAAGACAGCCATGTGAAGTAGCAGCCAAAATAACTTATGTGATTTTGGTCTGAATAAAAGGGATATTTTTTTTCCAAGAACAGGGAGGTCTCAGTCCCACCCTCCTTTACCTCATTAGACCACATCTAGAGTACTGTGTTCAATTCTGGGCCCCATGGTTTAAAGCCACTGATAGACAAAAGACTGTGTTTGTGTGAAATAGTGACGTTCTATAGTGTGGGTAGGGATGGACAGATATACACCAGAATTTGAAATGGAAGAACAAGTTAAATAAAAAATATATACAAAAATAAGACCTTCTCCACTTCAACAAAACCCCACTTTTAAAGCTCAGATATTTGCTATCATAGTTTATAAGGTACACATCCAATTCAAGTTTTTCTACATTCTCTTCCAGGGAAACATAGGTCCTCTCTTCAGAAAATCCCTTGTTGGTCCTATGATCTATATGACTTGGAGATATGAAATTAACATTGCCCATGGGTAAAACTTTTTTTTTCCTGATCTAAGTAAGCCTCTCTGACCTGTACTGGAATATCTTCTCTGCCCTTTAAGGCTTCTACTTTTTAAATCAGCTTCACCTACACATCTTAAGACCGCATACCCCTTGCCCCATGTGGCTTCAATCTTTTGTCATCATTATAAGCTGAAGAACAGATATTCAATAATCTTGAGTGAAGTCATTCACTGGTTTAGCCATAAGAGTATAGTTCCTAACAAATCAGAGATAATAACTACCCAAATTCTAGAAGATTCCTTCAATATTAAAGGTTCTTTGAACATGGACAAATCACGAATGACTTCATCTTCTCTGTGTTGGTGGTCACCCGTTCTTGAGCTGTAACCTGCAGACTTGACAGACTGACATTTGCTCATGAAAAATTTTAGACCATTTTCCTTCAGTCACTCATATGTTTTTATTCTTCCCAGAGCCAACGATGCTATCCAGATATGCTAATGTTCAGTCCACATACCCAACTACTTTCTTCATTAGTTTTTGGAAACTGACAGGTTTCCTTGCAGCATAAGATCAAACCAGTAAACATTCAGCTGAGCATATGAAAACAGTCTTCTTGTCTTTTTCTGCCTTAGGGGTCAGGTAGTGGCTGCTGTGGAAATTCAGTACTGAGAAACACTGGCTATCTGATGGATAATCCAGTATATCCTGAACCCTTATTATGGCTCAGTTCCTTTATTCAAAGATTAGCCGTCAATACATTCATATTTTTTCATTCTTCAAAAATAACACTAGAGGCAATTCATACTGACTGTTGGATGATGAAGTGATGGTTCCATTAACCAGCAAATTCTTGAGAGGGTTTCTGAGATCATCCATCCCAGACAACAGACATTTCCTTGAATGATAAGGAAGCAGTCAGTGAGCTTGAGCACATCCCACTCTTACAGTAAGAACACATGTAACTTCCTGATGAACTACCTCAATAACTACTTTTAGTCTTTGGTTATGAGGGAATCTCCAAAATCCAATTGCTCTGAAGCCACTTCAGAGTGTTCTTATGCTCTTCTTGTCTCTGTGTGGTTTCCTCCTCTTGCCCAGACCACACAGATAAACAAAGTACTGACATATTGGGACCAAATTTTCTGTTTTTTAAAATTTTCTACTCATATCTGGAATTTGTGGTGAGTCTGCATGCACCAGCACCAGAGTGCCTCTCACCTTGATGACATCAGTAATTTATGTGGGAAATGTTGAAGTTCCTTCAATGCATTCAAAGGATGGATAGTTTTGTCACTTAATTTTCAAGGACAAATCATTCCGGAGACTATTAGTAGTTGTATGTGCATCAAATGTCTCCTTAAAACGGCTGGAAGCTAAGCATTTTTTTAGCTTAATTGTCTAGAACAATAATGTTGTCCACATGCTCCAGCTTCACTGTCACTTCTGTATGAGGGCTGATGAGAGGACCCCAGATCCCTAATACCTCTAGGGGGAGCTTTATGTATTCTAGAAGTACATTTGGGACCAGAGTTTCCTCCTGAGAAGGGAAGTCATATTCATTTAGTACTCTGGGTGACTTATTCATACTCATCCACAATTAAATATATCACTCTCCAGAGAATCACAAAATATTAGAACTTAAATCTAGTCTAGATCAACCCTGTAATAATTTTTATATTACTATCATTTTCTAATCTTTTATTTCCCCCCAACCCCCATCTCCAGCAAAGAATAACAAAGAAGAAAGAAGTTTAGCAAAACTATCCAAACCAACAACCAAGTCTGGAAATATTAACATGGATATATGTCCATAGCTCCCCATTTTTGCAACAAAGGGAGAAAGATTCCCACAATTCGTCTTCATAGATACGTTTTGGTTACTCTAATTATACACAATCAGGAGTTTGGGGTTTTTTTTGGAGGGGGGCGGTTTCTTTTGTTTTGTTTTTTCTATCCTGTCGACTACACCAAATATGTAATGCCAATCATCAGCAGCTCTCCTGAGGACTGTTGCTGTGAATAACTTTAAGGGTCTTGTAGCAGAGTACAACGAACTCTCTATTTATTCAGCAATACATTAAAGCATAACTTTCAGGAAACTAAAGCATAACATTCCCAGCAATATAACAAAGCAACTTATTACTAAGGTGGTTACATAGTCTTAAAACTCATCATTCAGTATATCTTACAGTTATCTTAAAGGGGGAGCAGAAAATACAAACACCATCCTCCCCTAGGTCACAGTAAGTTACAATCTCCTCAGTCAATACAGAGTATCCAAGTAATGTCTACTTTCATCTTGATTTGAGGCTGGCTTCTAATCATCCTTAAGCCAATCATCCTTAAGGGACATCAGAAAGTACAAACATCATACACTCCTAGGTGACAGTAAGTTTCAAATCTCATCAGTAAATACAGAGTATCCAAAGTGAAGTCCTCTTTCATCTTGAGTTGAGGATGGTTTCCAAACCCCACAGCTCCTTCTCCCCTGGCTGACTGCTCCCAACTCCTGCCTGTATTCACATGTAGGCAGCTCTCAATTCCTGTTCTATATCTCAACTCATGGGACTGCTCCACTCAAAGCTCTTTACAGTTTTCTATTTTTAGGAAAACAAAATTTAACAGGGCTACAACAATAATTATACACATTACCAGCACCATCACCTTGATTAACTTTCTCTCTCAGAAATCAACACAGAACAACAGACAGGGCTTCTGTCTGAGAGAACAACACAGATCAAGAGAGAGAGATTGTGCCAAAATCACATACATTCTCTCACTCAGTTCTGACTACTCCCAGCTCTATTCTTCCTCTTATCTTACACTTCTAGATCCACCCTTTTTGCAATCTCCTCCCACTATGAGCTCCCACGTGACTACATTCAGCCTACAAAGGGGCAGTGGAGATCTTCAAATTCCCCTAGACCTACTAAGGGCAGGGAAGATCTTCAAACTCCTTTAGGACTATCAAGGGCAATACAATGTATAGTGTTTCCAATCAAAGATTCTTGATACAATCAAAGGCTAGGTTCAAAGGCATTTGATTAGCTAAAATTCAATCCAGAAAAACAGAAAAAATTCTGTTCTTCTTGACATTGTAATTGTTTTAATCATTTTGTATATTTTTTTGCTAGTTCTAGCTACCTCATTCTAGATCAGTTGTCACATCTCACAGTTCTCACACAAATATTCTCACACCTCTCTGTACTCTTTATAGTCATCATATTTAGCAGCAATATTCCAAATTATTAATGTATCCTTCTTTCATTCATCCTCTATCAATGGCTGTCTATTTTATTTTGAATTCTTTTCTACAATAAAGAAAAACTATGAATATTTTGGTGTATATAAGACATCTCTTTGCCCTCCTTGGAATATACTGCTCTGAAGCAAAGGTCATAGACATTTCAGTCGCCTTCTTGACATCAATCCAAATTGCCTTCCAGAAGAGAGTGGATTGACTCACAGCTCTACAAACAGTTTTAAAGTGATTGTCTTTACAAAGCAGCCTCTCCTTCCCCACCCCTAATATTTCCTATTCCAATCATTTATATCTTTAAAAAATTTCAGCCTTGACTTTTCAAAAATAAGTTGTGTGTGGAAACAGTGAAATGAATAAGAAAAAAAATGGTCTTCATCAGAGCAACTGAGTTCAAAACCTGAACTACTATTATTACTTTGGACAAGTTGCCTACTTAGACCTCAGTTTCCTCAACTGTAAAATAAGTATTCCCTAGAAAGTTGATAAAGTCCATTTGATCTATAAATCTATGATTCTAAAAGACTCTACAAAGGTTGAATATGACTAGGATATAACATAATCTGGTCTATTAGTGTTAGTAAGAAGGGGCATAACAGATAGGCTGGTCAAATGTTGTACTGATATGTAGGAGAAGATATATAGGAATAATTTTATGTGTATGTATATGTATATATATGTATCTTTATGTATGTGTGTCTGTGTGTACATATATGCATGCACATATACTGTGTAAATATACATATACATATACCTACACCTTTATGTATGGATATTTGTATGTGTGCATGTATATACATGTATATATGAATATCTTTCCATTAAGTTGATGAGCATAAATTCATGTATATATGTCATATGGGTATACATACACAGTCATTAAATCAGAGGAAGAAATCTGAGTGCATTTTCTGTAAAGATGATTTGCACTGATAGGCAAGACTGCACTGATAGGTAAGGTCAATAGTCAATAAATATTTAAGTGTCTCCTATGTGCCAGGCACTGGAATAATCACTGGGAGTCCAGATAACAAAAAGACAATCCCTGTCCTCAAGTAGTTTACAATCTAGTTGGGGAAGATAATCCATAGAAGGAGGGATGGGAGGGTACTCTGTGGGGTGATGTTTTCAGAGTCAAAAACCAAACAGAGAAGCTAGTGGGAATTGAAGAGTTGTCTGGAAATTTTGAGAAGCCCTTGAGAGAAGGAAGTTTTGGGAGAAGCTTGTTGCTCTGCCTTCCTGGGGAGAAGCAACTGGGGGTGCTGGGCATGTGTTAGGTATCAAAGCTAAATTTATTTCCATGATGATGAAATTTCTGTAGATGAGCTTGTTGTTGTTGTTACTCCTTCCTTCATTCTGGAAGACGGCCAATAACATCATGAGAGGGATGTCTTGACATACCAGTGAATTGGATTTAAGTGAGACAGACCTATGTAAAGTCATCAACCTCACTCTCTCTTCCAGAGTCATCAATATTCAGTGACAAGACAAAAGTCAAGCAGACTGGCAGTGGCCCAGGATGCAGCAGGTGACCTTAGTCTTACTAAATTGAGGTCTTTCCCAGGTCTCAGCTTGTCTAAGGCAACACCCATTCAATGACTAAGGGTGTTTTTGACTCAGTAAGACCTGAGACAAAAGATGGCTTTATCCTGAGATAAACTTATCTTTAGGTAAGCATGATGTTGGCAGAAATCATACAGAGCAGCTATTAAGAGATAATGATTGGGCTACATGCACTACCTATGGAGGGAGCACCCACACTGATATAAACATAGTCCCATTAGAGTAATAATAGCTACTGATTACAAATGGAAGACCAAGAAAGGAGTTATACCTCTGCTAGGAATGACTGGAAAGATCGTCATAAATAATGGACACAAGACAGCACAACTCACTTCTTTGTTCTTTTTCTCCAACAAGCATAATGATCATATGACTGAGACGTAGAATAAAAATTACTAAAATAATATAGCTAGCATTATAGAGTCTACTATATGCCAGGCAATCTGTTAAGCTCTTTATAATTATTATCTCCTTTGATCCTCACAACAGCACTGGGAGGTAGGTACTATAATATCCACATTTTTCTTGACATCATTGAGATGTTAAATGACTTGCTCAGGGTGAAACAGCTAATAAATGTCTGAGGCTGGATTTTAACATAGGATTTTCCTAACTTCAGGCCCAGTGTTCCATCCACTGTTATCACTTAGCTTCCTAAAAGTTCTTGAAACCCTTGATAAGCAAGGATCTAGTAAAGCAGCACCAAATCACTCTTAAGAAACCTAAGCCATCAGACCCCAAAATACATCATCCTTAATTGAGAAATGGATAGGTAGAAGTATGGTTGTCATGATGCTGTCTATGATCTTTGGGCCTCTGTTGAGAATGGAAGACATACCACAGAACAGAAGATGGACAAATGTTGCTCCCAGTTTTCAAACAAAAGACAGAGAACAAGTTCTTTAAACTAGAGATCAGTGATCTTGACTTTGATCTATGGGGAAAATGCTAAAAAGAGTTGTCAAAAATATAGTGTTTGAAAAAAAGTATAGTGAAGGAAAGAAAGAAGGGAGGGAGGACAGAAGAAAGGAAGGAAGGAAGGAAGGAAGGAAGGAAGGAAGGAAGGAAGGAAAGAAGGAAGGAAGGAAGGAAGGAAGGAAGGAAGGATGAAAGGATAGAAGGAAGGAAGGAAGGAGGAAAGAAGGAAGAAAAAGAAATAAAAAGAGAAAGAAAGGAAGGAAGAAATAAGGAAAGAAAAACATTTATTAAGCCCTTAGAGTGAACAAAACATAGTGAGGACCAAATATAAAAACAAAGACAATTCCTTTTCTCAGGGTGCTCATATTCTAAGGAGGGAAACAATGCAATTAAGAAGTTTCAGCTGCAGGTCAAATGGCAAGGTCCCATGAATCACAGGACACAACCACGAAGTAGATACTAACTAATACCTCTTCCTTAACACCCTTTCAACTGCTTCCACTGAACAGTTAACCAGTTGAACCATTTGACTGTCCCAGGGTCTTCAGAGGCAAGAACTTTCTTTTCCTGCTCTTCAGTAGCTATTGTTTCTGAGTAGGCCAGGGCCTGAAATACTCACAGATGCCAGGCCATCTCCACAGAGAAGGTTAGGGATGAGGGTAGAAGGACGTTTTTGGGCCAGATTGTGAAGGGTTTTAAAAGCCCAACAGGAATTCCCATTTTTATCCTAGAGATGAAAGGAGCCACTGGAGTTTAGTGAATAAGGAGGTGACAGAATGAGTAATTTTGTACAGAGGATGGATTGAAATATGGTGAGGCTTGAGACAGGGAGATCAATGAGGAGGCCATTGCAATAGTCTAGGTGAGAGGTAAAGACTGCCTACGCTACAGATGGCTGTGTGTGGAGAAGAAGGTTTGGATATGACAGATGTTGATGTGCTAAAATGAGTAATTCTTGGTAGCTAATTAAGTACATGGCAGAGATTACTCCAAGGGTGCAAACCTGACAGGATGTAAGAGTTCTGGTGCCCCAGATTACACAGGTAGCTGGCCAATACTGCAACCGATATTATAATCCAGGTCTCCTCATTATGCATTCCAAAATACCAAGGTTCCTCTTCATGACTGAGGTCATGTCTGACGTCTGATATGTCAATGAATTCTTCCAAACCAATTAGATAATTTAGTTCAGTAGCATTTATTTATTTATTTATTTATTTATTTATTCATTTCTTAAGACCTGTGTCTCATCCATAAGATGGGTTAGTAATGTCTGTAGCACCTAGCTCACAATATTACTGTGAATCTCTGGTAAGAAAGTGTATGTAGGGGCAGTTAGGT
The DNA here is from genome assembly GCF_028583685.1 of Petaurus breviceps papuanus. NCBI lineage: Eukaryota > Metazoa > Chordata > Mammalia > Diprotodontia > Petauridae > Petaurus > Petaurus breviceps. Next base: position 4,699,044 of record NW_027186356.1, on the reverse strand, counting down.
GGCACAGTGAATAGAGCACCTGCCCTGGAGTCAGGATGGCCTGAGTCCAAATCTGGCCTCAAACACCTAACCTTAACTTCCTTGCCTTCCCCACTCCAAAAAGCAAAAAAAAAAAAAAAAGAAAGAAAAAGAGAAGAAAAGAAAATGTATGTAAAATGCTGTGCAATCTTTAAAAGGTTTTTTCAGTGTCAACAGTTACTACAAGGGTTAGCTCTGAATCTTGGCACCCAGAAAAAATGAGGAGTCACCCACACATATGTGTAAACCTTAAAGTAAGAGTTCTCTTATTCCCTCAAAGGTCATTGAATACCAAACCTAGAGGGACATCAATGAACTCTGAGTCCAAATCATACCTAAAGACAATTGCCTCTATGAAATATCGTGAAGGTCTCTGATGAAGGGGAACATCCCTCCATTCTCTCACATGAAATACTGGGCACTGGTAAGGATGAAGATCTAACCAAAACCTAGCATGGAGGAGGGAGGAAAAGGGAAGATGCGTCCCCCAGGATGCAGGGTTCCAAAAAGTTAGCCATTGGAATAATAGCAAGAAAACCAACAGAAAGGATTGCTATTCTCTTCTTATCAGTATGAGAGAGAGTCGATGAATTGAGTAAAGTCAAGAAAATAATTTTTGACCTGCCAGAATTGTCAAATGGTCAATTGTCAAAGGAACAGGCTGCTCTTGAAGAGATGGATGCACCTGCCTTTCCATTGGCAAACCTGGAGTTTCTAACTCAAGTGGAGAAAACTCAGGCCTCTTGAGAGCACTTGTGGAGTACTGTAAGTATGGTGAAGTATAGTGGATGGCTTCTCTGGGTGCTTCCTTTTATTCTTTTTTAAATTTTTTGTTATTTATTAATTTGTTTACTTTTAGTTTACAAGATTCAGTTCCACAATCCCTTGAGTTTCAAATTTTATCCCCCTCCCTCCACTCCACCACCCCATGGCAACATACAATCAAGTATAGGATCTGCAAATACTTTCACATTAGACATTGGTCAGGTTATAAACAAGAATTGTATCAGATGGAATGAACAATGGGAAAGAAGAAACAAAACCAAACAAGAAAAAGACAGAAAGCAGGTAGTTTGCTTTAATCTGCTTTCAAACTCTGTTCTTTCTAGTACTTTCTCTGAATATAGATATCTCTTTCCATCTTGAGTCTTTTTGAGCTGACTTTTAACTCTGCATTGCTGAGAAGACTCCAGTCTACCAAAGTTGGTTGTCACACATATGTTGTGTCTGGAATTGTGTACAAATTTCTCTTGGTTCTGCTTTTCTCACTCAGCATCAGTTTGAATAAGCCTCTCCAGGTAAATATGAAATCTATCTGCTCCTCGTTTCTTATACCACAATAGTATTCAATTACATTCATACACCACATCTTGTTTAGCCATTCCCCAATTGATGGCCATACCTTTAATTTTTAATTCTTTTCCACTACAAAAAGAGCTGCTAAAATATTTTTGTACATATGGGTCTTCCTCCCACTTCTATTATCTCTTTGGGATACAATCCTAGAAGTGGTATTACTGGGTCAAAAGGTATGAAATTACTTATAGCCCTTTGGGCACAGTTCCGGATTACTCTCCAGAATGGTTGAATAGGTTCACCACTCCACCAACAATGCGTTAGTGTTCCAATTTTTCCACATTCTCTCCAGCATTTGTCATTTTCCTGCTTTGTCATCTTAGCCAATCTGACAGGGGAGATGTGATACCTCAGAGTTGTTTTGATTTGCATTTCTCTAATCAAAAGTGATGTACAGAATTTTTTCATATGCTTATAGATATCTTCAATTTCTTCCTCTGAAAACTTCCTGTTCATATCCTTTGACCATTTATCAATTGGGGAATGACTTGTATTCTTATAGATTTGACTCAATTCTCTGTATATTTTAGAAATGGGGCCTTTATCAGAGACATTGGTTGTAAAAGTTCTTTCCCAATTTTCCACTTCCCTCTTAATCTTGTTTATATTGGTTTTGTTATTACAGAAGCTTTCCAATTTCGTGTAATAAAAATTATACATTTTGCATTTTACAAAGCTTTCTAATTCTTGTTTAGTCATAAAGTCTAACCCCTCTCCATAAGTCTGACAGGTGAGCTATTACTTGCTTTCTCAGATTGCTTATAGAATCAGCCTTTATACCTAGATCATGCACCCATTTAGACTTGATTTTGGTATATGGTGTTAGATAATGGTCTGTGCCCAGTTTCTGCCATACTATATTCCAGTTTTCCCGGCAGTTTTTGTCAAATAGTGTGTTCTTATCCCAAAAACTGGGGTCTTTGGGTTTATCAAAGAGTAGATTATTATAGTCATTAACTGTTGAGTCTCATGTACCCAGTCTATTCCATTGATTCACTGCTCTATTTCTCAGTCAGTACCAAGTAGTTTTGATGACTGCTGCTTTATAATACAGATTAAAATCTGGTATAGCTAGGCCACCTTCCCTAGCATTTCTTTTCATTAATTCCCTTGATATTCTAGACCATTTGTTCTTCCAAATGGATTTTGTTACTATTTTTTTCTAGTTCTATAAAGTACTTTTTTGGTAAATTGATTGATTGGTATGGCACTAAGTATGTAATTTAATTTAAGTAAAATTGTCGTTTTTGTTATATTAGCTCAATCCAGTGATGAGCAATTGGCAAAAAAAAAAAAATATCTGTGTTAGGATGTATCATGAAAACTGGAAGAGAGAGGAGATAGTTTGCCTGATCTGCATTCAAATTCCATAGTTCTTTCTCTGGATGTGGACATGATTTTCCACCATAGGTCTTTTGGAATTGCCTTAGAACATTGCATTGCTGAGAAAAGCTAAGTTTATCAAGGTCAATCATCGGACAATGTGGCTGTTACTGTGTATAATGTTCTCCTGGTTCAGCTCACTTCACTTAGCATCAGTTCATGCAAGTCTTTCCAGGTTTTTCTGAAGTCCACCTGCTCATCATTTCTTACAGCACAATAGTATTCATATACCACATTCATATACCAGAACTTGTTCAGCCATTCCCCAATTGATGAACATCCCATCCCCTCAATTTTTTTCAATTCCTGGCCACCACAAAAAGAGCAGCTATAAATATTTTTGTACATGTGGGTCCTTTTCTTGTTTTTATGATCTCTTTGGGATATAGACCTAGAAGGGGTATTGCTGGATGAAAGGATATGAACACTTTTTATAGCCCTTTGGGCATAGTTCCAAATTGCTCTCCAAAATGGTTGGATCAGTTCACAACTCCATCAACAATGCATTAGTATTCCAATTTTCCCACATCTTCTACATTAATTATTTTCTGCTTTTGTCATGTCAGCCAACCTGACTGGTGTGATGTGGTACTTAAGAGCTGTTTTGATTTGCATCTCTCTAATCAAGAGTTATTTAGAGCATTTTTTGTATGATTATAAAGAGATTTAATTTCTTCCTCTGAAAACTGCCTGTTCATATCCTTTGACCACTTATCAATGGGGAAATGACTTGTATTCTTATATATTTGACTCAATTCTATGTGTATTTTAGAAATGAGGACTTTATCAGAGATACTGGTTGTAAAAATTCTTTCCCAGTTTTCTGCTTCCCTCCTAAACTTTGTTGTAGTGGCATTGTTTGTACAAAACCTTTTCAATTTAATGTAATCAAAATAATCTATTTTGCATTTCATAATGTTTTCTATCTCTTGTTTGGTCATAAATTCTTCTATTCTCCATAAATCTTACAGGTAAACTATTTCTTGCTCTCCCAGTTTTCTTAAAGTATCAGCCTTTATATCTAAATCATGTACCCATTTGGACTTTGTTTTCATTTACAGTATAAGATAATGGTCTATGACCAGTTTCTGCCGAACTATTTTCCAATATTCCCAGAAGTTTTTGTCAAATAGTGAGTTCTTATCCCAAAAAGCTGGAGTCTTTGGGTTTATCAAATAGTAGATTACTATAGTCATTGACTACTGTGTCTTGTATATCTAACCTATTGCACTTATCTACCACTCTATTTCTTAGCCAGTACCAAGTAGTTTTGATGATTGCTGCTTTATAATACAGTTTAAAATCTGGTATGTCAAGGTCACCTTTCCTTAGCATTTCTTTTCATTAATTCCCTTGATATTCTGAACCTTTTGTTCTTCCAGATGAATTTTGTTATTTTTTTCTAGCTCTATAAAATATTTTTGGTAGTTTGATTGGTATGCCACTGAATAAGTAAATTAATTTAGGTAGAATTGTCATTTTTATTATATTAGCTTGGCTTACCCAGGAGCAACTGATGTTTTTCCAATTATTTTTATTTGCAAGTGTTTTGTAATTGTGTTTATATAGTTCCTTGGTTTGTCTTGGCAGGTAGACTCTCAAATATTTTATATTGTCTACAGTTAATTTAAATGGAATTTATTTTTCTGTCTCTTGCTGCTAGGTTTTGTTTGTAATGTACAGAAATGTAAATGATTTGTGTGGGTTTATTTTATATCCTGCAACTTTGCAGATTAGAACAGATTCAGGCCTGACAGGAGTCCTTTGCCTGAGGGGGCTTATTTAGCCATCAGGGCCAGGGTCTCACTGGCCCATGGTCCTCAACAGGGTTGGCTAAAAGATCTGGTGAAAGAGCTGTTACCACAGAATAATTAGTGAATGTGTGTATTTGTGTGAAATAGTGACCTTCTTTAGTGTGGGGTTGGGAGGGAGGGAAAGATATAGCTTGGAACTTAAAATGTCACAAAAAATTTAAACTAAAAACAAATAAATACAAAAAAAGAAAAAAAATCCTGAACTTAATAGATGTTTTGACATACAAGAAACAATATAAATATAAGGTACACAACAAATACTGATTATAAGGGATCTATAAGGACAGACTGTTTACTTTTTATATGTGTAAAATGTAAAATTTATGTCTAGGATTCTTATTAATAATTGAGTAGCTCATAAGAAAAATTGGGAAAAACCTAGGCTTGATATTAATTTTAAAAGTAAAAACCATTTAGGAACAGCTAATAAGAATAATTATTTTATACAAATGAGGTGCAAGAGGAAGAATTGATATCTAGGAATAAGATGGGAGAGGAGGGCTGGTAGTTCTGGTAAACTACTTTCATCGGAAATGGGTGTCAGAGGGAACAATTCATATGTATTTAAAAGAGTATAGAAGTCTTCTAAATTCAGAAGAAATAAAATGGTAGGGGCATTGGGGAGAAGTGGACAAGGGAGGTATCTTTAAAGGGGAGGGTGAGAGAATAGGTAAATAGGGGTATAGAAGGGTGTTTAGATTTAAGGGAATGGGAGGATAAGAAAGGGATCCTTGGAAGTGGGTAGGCAAATCATAGGAGGGTAAGGTAGTGGGTAAAAGTAAAATAGAGGTGGCAGGAAGGACAGGAAACAAGAGATATGCATATACATAGAAACAAAGACCAGGAGTAAAATGGGTTTGGGAATTTATATGTCTATATATGTATATGTGTATGTATTTATCTATAGCTATGGAGAAACATATCTAAACTTTATTGTAGCCTTCTGGGGGGATATTTATATATTTATAGCTATAGAGAAACATATCTAAACTTTATTGCGACCTTGATGGGGTGGGGGGTGTTGAAGGAGGGAAAAAAAGAACAAAGTAAAAAAGTGCAGAGCAGAGAACAAAAGAAAACTCACAAGGAAGCAAAGAAAAGATGGACAAACCTCAACACAACAAGTATTATTTATCATATAGGTTTTATTGAAATGAAAATTGATTGTTACATATTTTGAATACCCTCTTATGTTCTGCTATGAACATGACATGCCTCTATTTCTTTTTAACTTTGTATTTAAGTTCCAATATTTAAGTTTATTATGAGTTTTTGTTTCTTTTCTCTATTCTCTATTTGTGTTCTGGCATTTGAGTTTAAAATAAAATTTTGGAAAAACAAAGTGGGGCAACTTGGTGGTGCAGTGAATAGAGCACTGGCCCTGGAGTCAGTAGGACCTGAGTTCAAATCCATCCTCAGACACTTGCCAAACTTACTAACTGTGTGACCTTGGGCAAGTTGCTTAACTCCAATTGCCTTGCCTTCCCCCCTCCAAAAAAAAAAAAAAAAACTACTGAACTAATAAATAAAACTAAGAACTGGTTTTATGAAAAAAAAAACACTAAAATAGATAAACCTTTGGTTAATTTGATTTAAAGAAAAACAAAAAAGAAAACTAAATTACAAGTATCAAAAATGAAAAGAGTGAATTCACCACCAATGAAGAGGGATTAAAACAATGATTAGGAGCTATTTTGCTCAACTGTATGCCAGTAAATATGACAATCTTAGTGAAATGGATGATTATTTTTCAAAAATATAAATTGCCTAGATTAATGGATGAGAAAATAAAATATTTAACCCCATTTCAGAAACAGAAATTGAACAAGCCATCAATGAGAAAATATCTCCATGGCCAAATGGATTTACAAGTTAATTCTACCAAAAATTTAAAGAACAATCAATTTCAATACTATATAAACTATTTGAGAAAATAGGTGAAGAATGTGTCCTAAAAAATTCCTTTTATGATACAAATATGGTGCTAATACCTAAACCAGGAAGAGTCAAAACAGAGAAAGAAAATTATTGACCAATTTCCCTAATGAATATAGATATAAAATTTTTAAATAAAATATTAGCAAAGAGAATATAGCAACTTATCTCAAGGGTAATACATTAATTCCAGGTAGAATTTATACCAATAATGCAGCACTGGCTCAATATTAGTTAAACTATCAGTATAATTGACCATATCAGCAACAAAACTGACAGAAATCATATGATTATCTCAATAGATGAGAAAAAGCTTTTGGCAAAATGCAACACCCATTCTTATTAAAACAGTAGAAAGCATAAGAATAAATGGATTTTTTTAAATTTCCCCAATCTTTCTAATAAGCACCTACCTAAAACCATAAGCAAGTATCATATGTAATGGGGATAAGCTAGAAGCATTTCCAATAAGTTCAGGGGTGAAAAAAGGATATCCATTATCAGCACTGTTATTCTATATTGTACTAGAAATGTTAGCTGTAGCAATGAGAAGAAAAAGTAATTGAAGGAATTAGAATAGGCAGTGAAGAAACAAAGCTATCACTCTTTGCAATTGATATGATACTATAGTTAGAGAATCCTAGAAAATCAGATAAAATATTACTTGAAATAAACAAATTTAGCTAAGTTGCAGAATATAAAATTAGCCCTTCTACATATCACTAACAAAACCCAGCAACAAGAGATACAAAGTGAAATTCCATTTAATGTTACTGTAGACATAAAATATTTGGGAGTCTACCTGCCAAAGCAAATCCAGGAACTACATAAACACAATTACAAAACACTTTTCATGCAAATAAAGTCATACCTAAATGGGTGATCTAAATGCCACCCACACCAGGTGGCAGGCTGGCTGGTGAGGTAGTACAAGTCATCACAGTGTAAAAGCAGCTACTTGTTGTGACTTGCCACGAGGGCACTCAACTCCAAAATGACTGAGATGTAGAGATTTGACTTCCTGTCCAAAGCATGGGGTCAAGGTCAAGGGCTAGGTTAGTCATGAAGAAAACTCTGGCCCTAAAGATTCCACACAGCTCAGATTAAGCTCCTTAATGGCCCTCCAAACCAAACCCACACAAAGTTACCTGTCCTCATCATGGACATGACCTCTTTCCAGCAAGTCATCCCCATTCCTTCCTCTCACTTTTAGTGAATCATCCAAAAAAATCATCCATTTCCCTAAGAGCCCCAACAAACCTGGCTACTTTTCCTCCATTATGTGTTGGAAGAGACCCTTGAGGATGCCTAATCTGCTTTATTTCTTAATAGGAATAAGACATCAAGTTAAGGGAGATCTGCTACTTTCCCAGGCAGTACCTTCCACTTTGTGATAGCTTCCATTATTAGGGTTCTCCCTCCCCCACATCAAATCTATATCTACATCTCTATACCTTCCATTCATTGCTCCTGGTTCTGTCATAGGCAATCATTGTGATCCTCATTTTACATATAAGACTACTGAGGCTCAAAGAATGACTTGCCCAGAGGTCAAGCTCCTTAGCCTATTATTTAAAGGTCTTCATAGCCTAGACCTAACCTACATCTTCAGTACTGTCTCCCACCTTCTGCTATACTGCTCCTCTATTACTCTCTTAACTAGTCCCTAAGCACAACATTCTCTGACCAAACTTTGCTCTCATCATTCCTCTTGCCATCCCTCCCTGATCTCCTAGCACACAGTGAGTTTTTCCTTTTCTGACCTCCTAAAACCCTTGGTGTCTAAAGCACACAACACTAACTGCTCTGACTCCCAGCTTCCTCTCAACTCTGCTCCACCCTTCCTTCTCCACCCGTTCAGCAAACACCTCCACCACAGGTTACATTCGATCTATTGAGGGGCAAGGAAGATCTTCAAATTACCATTACCATTACACTGGCTCTGTCTTCTCTGCTGATTTCCAGACTCACATCTCCAACTGCCTATTAAGCATCACAAAGATGCTTGTTGTCCCAAAGACATATTAAATTCAACATGTCCCAAACTAATTATCTTTTTTTCCTCCAAGTTCTCCCCTTTCCAAACTTCACTATTGTTCCTGAGGGTATCCTTATTGTCCCAGTCACCTGGGCTCTTTGCCTGTATGTCATACTTGACTCTTCAGTTTTTCTCACCACCTTCCTTCCCCCAACCCCACCAATATCCAATCTCTTGTCAAGGCCTCTTAATTTTACCCTTATGACATCTCTGCATATGACCCTTTCCTTCTCTAACACTGCCGCCAGCCTGGTGTAGGTCCTCATCACTTTATCTTTGACTATAGAAATAGTATCCTCATTTATCTCCCTGCCAGAAATGTCTTCTCTATGCAGGCCACCCTCAGCTACTAACGATGATCTTCGTAAAGCTCAGGTCTGACCTGAGGTCACCATTCCTATTCAGTCAACTCCATTGACTCCCTATAAACTCCAAGATTAAATATAAAATTCTTCATTTGTCTTTAAAAGTCCTTCATACCTCCCCACACACATTTTCCCAAACTTCTTACACTGTACATTCTCTCCCCAACCTCCGGGTATTCATTGACCCGGTGACATTAATCTCTTTGCTGTTCCTTGAATAAGACCAGGAAGTCTCTTGACTCCAGGCATTTTCTTTGGCTGCCATCCATGGCTGGACTTCTTTCCCATTTCAGCTCCTCCTCCTTCTCAACTCAGTTCCCCAACTCTACTTCCTGGTTTTCCCTGAATTTGTTCAAGTCCCAGCTAAAATTTCACCTTCTATATGAAGCCTCCCAATCTCCCTTAATTCTAGTGCCTTCCTTCCAGTGATTAATTGTCTCTAATTTATCCTGTTTGTATCTTGGTTGGACATAATTATTTGCATGTTTTCTCTTCTACTAGATTGTAAACTCCTTGTGAGGAGGGATTGATTATCTTTTGTCTTTCTTTGTAACCCCAATGCCTTTAGCATAGTGTCTGGCACATATCAAGTACTTAATACATGTTTATTAACTGATTCGCTGACAAATTGCATATCTACCAACTAACATTCAAGAAATCATGGGATGTTAAGGGTTTTAATATAGAGAGCTATGAATAACCACTATTAAAATGATATTTCTCCAGTTTATTAAATAAATTAGATTTGATGAACTAGTGAACATTCTGAGTTTAATTTATTAATTAAGGGATACGTTAAGTTTTAATAAATAATAAGGATGTGTCCAGGTATACTCCTGGTCTGCCTTAGAACTCATGATGATGATATCAGTAAGTGTATAAGTCAAGTAGCAAGTTGAGGTGGGAATCTAAAAGTAAGTATGGTCCACTCCAAACCTTGTGTTGCTATTGCTGTCATAGTAACAGTAGTAATAATAACATTTATATAGCATTTTAAGGTTTGGAAATAATACTGGGAAGTAGGTACTATTATTACCTACATTTTACAGATGGGAAAATTGAGGTTGACAGAAGTTATATGATTTGCCCAGAGTCATACCGCTAGCAAGTATGTGGGGCTGGATTTGGACTTAGGTCTTCTTGACTCCAAGTCTAGGACTCTATCAACTTCATGATTTAGCTGCCTCATAGAAGCATACATAATATAAATGTGAGGAAATTTTTTACCTTGTAGGGGGAATCAATAGCTGGAGGAATGAGGAAAAGTCTACTGTGGAGTATGACACTTGAGCTTAGGTCTGAAGGAAACTCAGGATTCTCTGAGGTGAAGGAGGTAAAGAAGGAATAGAGTATAGGCTGTGCAAAGGCATCCTCCCAACCTATTTGGTTTACATCTTGTTCCTTTCATAGCCAAGCTCCTCTATTGCCTCCACTTCCTTCCTTCTCATTACTCAACCCCTTGCAATATGGTTTCCAATCTCATTACTCACCCAAAATTGCTCTTTCTAAAGCCAGTCAAGAATAATGAAGATGAAGAAAGTCATTGGTAACTTTGATAGAGCAGTTCCTCTTAGTGAGGAGGGAAGAAGCCAGATTTCAAGGGACCCAGTAGTTATTGAGAGGAAAGGAAGGTGAAGCAATGAGTGTTGACAATTTTATTTTTTTATAGGAGTTTAACTGAAAAGGGAAGAGATATATGGGATGATAGCTTGAAGAAATGATAAAATCAAGTGACTGATCACACCTTATGTGGCCCAGGTGGGTCTATCAGGGAAAATACTCAGTGTAGGCTTCAGCCTTAGTGATATTCTCTTTACCTACCTACCCCCTGGGCCCTCCAGGCTCACATGCATGATGTTTATAGATTGGCTGAAGATCTTTACATAGGACTTGAGGATATCAAAATGAGAAGTGGGGGTCAACAGGAGCTGGTATTGTCTCCATTTATGTCCTCCACTTGGCAGCAGCCCATCCTCTAGAGAAGAGAAGATGGGAGAAGCTCAGGTCTCTACTCTTCAGTTACCCAGAACTTAACTCCACTCAGACCATATTACTAGTTACTGAATCCTTATCCCAGACCTCTGCTATGTCTGAGTCCTTTTCCCATAACCCCCCAGCCCTCAGTCCTTAGTTTCTAAACATGTGCCCCATACCTAGGCCTTTATTGTCCAGTTCACAAACATCCAATCTCTAGCTTCCTAGGTTAGGGGAATACTGAGTACCTTCCCCTGAGATTTCATTCCTACTTCCTGGTGATAATTACTGGCCCCACCTATCATTCACCCAGCAAAGGCTCCAAAAATCCATAGAAAAGCTTATCCTTATATGCAATATTGGCTGTTGAGAGAGATTTTTCAAGGAGTTGACCTGATCATATGACGAGACAAAGGGGAGGGGAGAACAAGCTATATAACATCTCGGAGTAAGGATAATGAAGGTTATCTCAGCCTGGAACAGGGTACCAAATTCTTAGATTGGTAGGTAGGGAACTTGAATTTCCTTCACTCTGCCATCACCCACCCCATCCCTACCCTGGAACAACCTATCCCCAAGCCTGTCACAACTGGGACAAAGAGAGCAGAGTGGAAAAGCGAGGGAGGCTGTTGTGGGATGGAGAAAGGAGCAGAAGAATGGGCATGGGAGACACTTCAGATATACCCTGATGTGTTAGATGTACACATACCACAGAAGAAACCAGATTTGACCCAAAGTACTACAGACACAATCTCAGCTATGTCCCAGACATAGCCCTAGACTCTTATCTTTAGACACAGGTAAGATGTGGATCAATATTCCTCAGTACAGTCACGGCCCTAGACATGACTCCATGCATTACCTACACATTGCCAAAGTTAGAATTTAATTCTAGACATTGACCACAGGGCAACAGAAAACTCCCAGATATGATACTAAATAACATCAGTCTAAGAGGGTCCAAATAGCACTCACAAGTAGCTCAGAACCTTAATACTATGGACATAACTTAGACAATCTCAGACATAGGCAACACCCAATTTGTACATGGTTCTATTTTCCCTGGTCTCCCTCAGGAACCGTGATATAACTTAAGTATGTCCCAGACTTCCCACCTAGGACCCTTCAGGCTCACATGCATACTGTTTGCATATTGGTTGAAGATATTTACACAGGACTTGAGGATGTCAAAGTGAAAAACTGGAGACATCTAAGACATGGCTTAGGTGGTTCTCAGACATGAGTAGACCTGGTTCCCAATTCATCATCCAGGAACTCCTTCAGGATTCAGACATCTCCACCTGAACATTTTCTAGACACCTCTTAGACATGGTACTGAGCACAATTCAAGACATATACTCTAGACTCTTGACATAGAATTAAACAATGAACCTACTTAGAGCCCATATATAGTCCTGTATGTAACCTAGATATGACTCCAGACAGACTAGACATGACCTTAAAAATGTAATCATTACAGTTCAGCTAGCCCAGAGAGATGCCAGACATGTCCCTGGATAGATTCAGAAATGGCCCCAGAAATATTCCAGACATGACTCCAGATAGATCCTGGTCATGGCCCTAGACTCATGTTAGGCATGGTTTTATACAGCTCTAAGTATGACTCCTGAATTGTCCCAGACACACCTACACCTTGATGGACAGACACAGCTTAGACAAGTAACTAGACAGATCCCCAGAAATTGCCTTGGCTTCACCAAGGCCTTGTTCCAGACACCTCTCAGAAAAAGCTAAGATTCTCACCCTGGACATCACCCCAAATACCACCCTGCAACACACATAATCAAGACACTACCCAGAAAAAAAGCTCCTCCTAAAAAACACGTCTCAGATATTTGAAGGGTAGCTAGGTTTTGAAGTGGATAGTGTGCTAGGTCTGGAGTCAGGAAGACTTGAGTTCAAATCTGGTTTTAGACACTTAATAGCTGTATGACCTTGGGCAAGTCAATTAAACCCTATTTGCCTCAGTTACCTCATCTGTTAAATGTGGATAATAATAACACCTATATTCCAGAGTTCTTATGAGGATCAAATTATATAATAATTATAAAGCACTTAGCACAGGGAGTAGCACATATTAAGAGCTACATAAATGCTAGCTGTTATAATTATTATTATTATACTTCACACATGGGTCAGATCCTCTCTTGTCTATCTTGTCTCTCTTTCCTGCCAGCCTAATTTTGCCATTCTCCCTTTTACACACTCTAGTTTCAGTCAAATTGTTACCTGTTCCTTACAGGTAATTTCCTCTGGATTGTTTTGTTGACCCAACCCAATTCAATTCAACAAATATTTCTTGAGCACCTATTATGTGCAAGGCACTGTGCTAGATATAGGGGATAAGAAAATAAAAATAAAAACCAGCTTGAAATTTATAGACTACTATTAGGGTGTCCCTCACACTTGACCTCACTCCTTGTGAATCCTTGCTTTTGAAATATTTCTCTTTCATAAAATCCCAGCTGAGGTACAGATGAAAGAAAGAAGCATCCCCACAGAGAGGCAGCAAGGTTCCAATATAACGTCAGACACTCACTAGTTGTGTGATCCTGGGCAAGTCACTTAACATTTGCTTCATTTTCCTCAACTATAAAATGGTAATCATGATAGCACCTAAGCTCCCAGGGTTATAAGGATCAAATGAGATACTATTTATTGTTTTGTGTTGCTTTTTGGAGGGGGAAGGTGGGGCATTTGGGGTTAAGTGATTTGCCCAAGGTCACACAGCTAGTTTTTGTGTTAAGTGTCTGAGGCTGGATTTGAACTCAGGTCCTCCTGACTCCAGGGCCAGTGCTCTATTCACTGCACCACCTAGCCACCCCATGAGATACTGTTTCTAAAGTGCTTATCACAGCTGCCTAACCCAGTATGTGCTTAATAAATATTTGCATACTCCCTTCCTATATACCCAAATATTCATAGCAACATTATTTTTACAGTAACAAAGAACTGGAAACAAAGTGTATCCTCATTATTTGGGCATTAACTGAACAAACTTGGTGTATAAACATAACAGATGATTATCGTGATGAATGTGAGGCATCCAGAGAATGTCATGCCCTTCTTGGTGCTGAATGAAATTATCAGAAAAAGAAGAACAATTTACTCATAATAACCAGAATAATGTAAGTGCAAAAAAATTAAAAAGACACTCTGAACAATCATAATAGGAAATCTTGGCCCAAGAAAATAAATAATGGAACATAAGTCCTTCTTCCTTACAAGAGGCAGAATGTTGCATGGATTGCCAGATCTAGTTCCTGCCTTGGTGGCTTTAGCCTGTTTTTCATCCATACAAATGGGAGTTCAGTGGGGGAATGAAAGACAGAGAGCCAGGATTACCCAAAAATGACCATGGTCTATAAATCAAATGCATCAATAAAGCTTTCATTTAAGCAGTAAAGGGGGTTATTGATTATGAATCTCAAAGTTAAAACTGTTGCATTCATAGGGCCCAGTAAGGGGTCAAGCACAAAGCAGGACAGTAAATGTTTATTGAATTCATTTACATTTCTAGGGGAATTAGTTTACAAATGAAACCCAGCTGTCCTGAAATGAATTCCCTTCTCTGTCCACACCCATCTCCCTCCTAGGCCCATCCATATCTTCCAGCTTCCTCACAGCACAGTCCAGAAGATCACTGAATGTTAGAGCAAGACAAGACCTCACAGATTTAGTCCAACTTTCCAACAGAGGATGGCCCAGAAATGGCAGTATGACTTTTCCTAGATCACAAGGCAATAAGTGGCAGAGACCTTATTTTTTAAGTTAATTTATTTATTTTTAGTTTTCAACATTCACTTTCATAAGTTTTACATTTTCTCTTCCTCCCTCCCCTCCCCCTCTCCAAGATGGCGTGCAATCTGAAATAGGATCTACATATACATTCCTATTAAACATATTTTCACATTAGTCATGTTGTATAGAATTAGAACAAATGGGAGGAACATGAGAAAGAAGGCAGAAGTCTTATTTTAAGCCAAATTCTCTTCCATTATACCCCAAAGGGAGATGCTAAGAAGGACTGAGTGACCCTCTTTCCTACCTGTGTAGCATCAGAGACCTTACCAGCCCTGTCCATCCTTCTGGTGTCTAGTGATAACATGCCTGCTGTGGATAAGCCCTCAATACTTGTCTGCAAGGTCTTGTGTCTCCAAGCCAAAATGGTCTAACTAAACAAAGTTACAAGTACATCTTCCCTCTGCCTCCAAATCCGACAGATCAAGCCTGACAGATCTTTCTTTATCAGTTCCTACCTCAACCACTGAAGGCAGAGATCAATCTCCCTTAATATATCAGAAAAAATATCTCTCTTCAATTTTCACAAGCATTTCTTTGACAAAAAAAAAAAATGGCATCTCTAGGACCAGTAGACAATGCTTCTCCCAGCTGCTACTGTCCTATTTTAACCCAACACCCACATAATTCATGCCTTCCTGCCACTGGGCAGGGCTAGACAATTGCCTCCAGCATCTTCCTTCCAGGCCAGGAGAGAGAAAGATATCCTGGAAAATACCCCCAACTTGACCTTAAAAATAGAAAGTGACCTCCCTTCCTCTCTTCTTGCCTGGTCAGGGGGTCTCAGGGAGCCTAAGGGTCATTTGTGTGTGGAAAATTGGAACTATGGAATGAGTACAAAAGGGGGAAAAGGAAGAGGAAGATGACTGAAAAGCTACAGGGGACCAGATAGAGGTAGGGAGGCAGGAGGATAATGAGTGGGAAAACAGAGGATGAAGACTGCTAAAGAGGTACAGCAGCAAGTATCCTAGCATACCCAGGATGGCTGCTAGCACAGGTTCTTTGATCTGCTTTTCTAAAAGAAAGCAATTCAAAAGAGGGTTAACAATCTTACTTTAATCAAATCTACATCTATATCTATGTCTATATCTATATATAAATAGATGATAGATAGATAGATTCGATAGATAGATAGATAAATAGTAGATATCCTTCTCCAGGGTCACACAACATCACAACCTGTATGACCCACTGCCTAATTACAAAGTAACAAGGTGTGCCCCTTCCTGAAAAACAAGCCTCCCCTAAGCAAACTTCTCTGTTTGGGCTCCAAGTGAGGCCCATTAAGGGGCAGAAAAGATCTTCAAATTCCCTTACCATTACATTCAGCCCCAAGATTTTCATGCCCATTAAACAGGCAATTTATATCTGAATTGGCATTAACATCTCTTAAGTATAACATAATTCCCACAAAATAAACACATTACATCTGCAAGATACATAACATAACAACTCATTACCAGAATGATCACTTGACCTTAAACAACCACAAAGTATATAACATTATAATCCCTTTAGTCCAAAACAAAAATGTCCAAATAAAGTTCTTTTGGGGGGGGGGTGTCCTTCTCCCCATGCTGCCCTTGCAGGCTTCTCCCTGGCACTCTCAGGCACAGGCTCTAATGAGTCAAGTCCCAGTCTTAACACTGCTCCAACCCTTGCTTCCAAGTCCTGATGGGTATCTGAAAAACAAAGCAAACAGGGTATGGTACTTGGGGATCCACAGAACTTCTACCCACACACCATAGACAACTCCACCTTTCCCTTGGTTCACAAACTGTCCCAGGGGCAAGCAAGAAAACACATTCAGCATTCCTACCTTGCAGCACAGTTCTTATCTTGCACTGGGGCTAGATTCTGAACTCTGAAGCCATTCCTGGCTTCTGCCAGAGTCCCAATGTAGGTAGTTCTCACCTCACTAAAGTCAGTACACAGGCAGTTCTGTGCTCCTGCTCCATGGCTCCACAGACTCACAACCACCACAATTGGGAAACAAAGAAATATCTCAGTCCCCAAACTTTCCTTTTAGTTTGCAGATCCTTCTGACTATTCCATTTGTAGCACCAAGCACCCTAGCATACCCAGGATGACTGCTAGCACAGGTTCTTAGATCTGCTTTTCTAAAGGAAAATGTGTGAGAGAGGTGAAAACTTCTCAGACTATACCCTAAAATGCAGACAGTGCTCAGGCTATAATATCCCTTTCATGTTTAAAGGAACTTTTTGTAGTTTCCACTTTTTCATGGGATAGATCAGGTATTAGCTGTAATTAATTACAGCTCTATTACAGGATTTTCTTTCATGTCTTGGGGCTTGATGCAATCAGTGCAATGTCATCATCAAACAGAAACATAAAGAAGACCTCACTATCCATAGTGAATTCCTAACTCTCGGCAATCAGTCAAGTTAGCAAGCATTAGTTAAGTGCTCACTATATGCCAGGTACAAAGCTAAGTTCTGAGAATACAAAGACAAGCAAAATGTGTACTTGGCCCAATTAAGCTGTGTTTCCTTTTTTGTTCTCTTTAGTGACCTTTCCACCTCCTCTATAAACACATTGAGGACTGTGATATTTGGGTCCAAGAGTAGTGATTCCAGAAAAGACTTCTGCAAATCGTTTCCATTTTTCTTCTATCTTTAGTCCTTCCATTTTCATCCTCAAATTCTGTTGTTATGACTTTGCTCACCTAAGCATCTTGATAATACTTTTTTTTAATTGGTATTATTTTCTACTGGTTCTCTCCACTTCAAAAGATGAGCCAAGATAGAGGCATAGAAGCAGGAAAACGCTGTGAGCTCTCCCCATAACGACCTCAAATACCTATAAAATATGACTCCAAACAAACTTTAGAGGTACAGAATCCACAAAGGGACAGAGAGAAATAAATCTCCTGCTGAAGGCAGCCCGACAGGCCAGCAGGAAGGGTCCATTGGAGAGTGCTGGAAGCTGAGACCAGTCCCACATGAGCCCACAGTTTGAACCTCAGGGCAGGCCTGACTAGGAGAGGCTGGAGCAGACTTTGGTAGAGTGGATCCCCAGCAGCTGTGGAAGTTTTCAGAATTATCAACCCATAAATGCTTGGCATTTATGTAAAAAGTCAGGGTGGACTTTGCGGGAACAGGGGGTCTAAGAGTGCAGTCTGGCCTCTGTCTCTGGGGCGAGAAGGTGAGAAGTGGTGGAAACACTGTGGCATGGGCATGCAGCTGCCACCATGTGGCTGCTTCAGAGCTCCTGGCCTGAAGATTGTAGGGGGACCAAGTGAGCAGTCTGAGGGGTGCTTTTGCTTTAACCTGCTTGGATCTGGAACACTGTCTTGGGTGGAGGTCCTGGGGTGTGTGACCAGATGCCAGAGCCTGTAGAGGCTTCAAAAATGGCACCCAACTAAAAGCTCCCACATCTGGAAAAGTCCTAGCTATTTGGGAAAAAATCTCCTCTCTGGAAACAGAGTTCTACTGTGGCAAAAGACTCAAGAGTCAAGTAATTGAGTGGCTACATGAGCAAGCAAAGAAAGCACAGCAATCCAACTTTAGATTCCTTTTTTGGGGAACAAAAAGGATCAAAGCATGTAACAGGAAGAAGACAACAAAGTCAGAACTCCTGCACCAAAAGCTTCCAAGAAAAATATGAATTGGCTACAATCCATAGAGGAGCTCAAAAAGTATTTTGAAAACCAAATAAGGGAAGTAGAGGGAAAATTGGGTAGAGAAATGGGAATGATACAAGAAAATCATGAAAATAGAGTCAAAAACCTGACTGAAGAAAATAACACCTTAAAGAATAGACTAACTCAAATGACAAAAGAGGCCCAAAAAGCCAATGAGAAGAATGCCTTATAAAGCCAAATTTGCCAAATGGATAAAGAATCTCAAAAGCTCACTGAAGAAAATCTTCAGAATTAGATTAGAGCAAAGGGAAGCTAATGACTTCATGAGAAATCTATTAAACAGATCCAAAAGAATGAAAAAAATGGAAGGCAATGTGAAATGTCTCATTGGAAAAACCACTGACCTGAAAAAGAGATCCAGGAGAGATAATTTAAAAATTATTGGACTACCTGAAAGCCATGATAAAAAAAAAAAAACCGTAGAAATCATCCTTCAAGAAATTCCCTCATTTTTTTTTCAGTTAGAGGTGACCTTATTATTTGAGTATATAAACCAAAATTTATGCAACCAGAGCAGAGGCTGTGGATGATTCATATCTCCAATTAGGTGGGAGCACTCTCTTGGTCTTGTAGTACCGAGCCAGCCAGTGAATTCAGCTCTCATTCAGAATCAGATGGAATTTAGAGTCCTTATCCTTTCTGTTTCTCTCAAGATGTTTTTGAACAGCACCAGCTTTCTTGATCAAGTGATAAAGATCTTCAGGCAGATCAGGGGCAAGTCCCTTGGACTTTAGAATTCTCAAAATTTTGTTGCCAGTTACAAAGCGTACTTGTGGCATGCCATGAGAATCCTTCAGGATCACACCGATCTGGGAGGGTGTCAGGACCTTCTTGGCCAGCTTGTAGATCTGTTCCGTCATGTCGTACGAGGTGAGCTTCAGCCATGTGGGCACTCTGCAGCAGTACGGCAGAGACGACTGAGACAGACCCTTCCCAGGAGCGTGCATATGACCCATGATGGCGATGAGCAGACAGCGAAAGAAGAAATTCCCTCATTTGACAGGAGAGAAAACTGAGGCCCAGAGCAGTTAAGTGATTTGACCAAGGTCATAGAATAATAGATTTAGCCCTGAAAGGGAATTTAGAAGCCATCAAATCCAACACCTGTATTTTATAAATGAAGAAACTAAGTCACAGAAAGTTTAAGTGATTTGCTCAGGGGCACATATTAGTATCTGAGGAAAGATTCGAACCCAGGTCTTCTTTGGGCGTCAGGAAATCTAGCCTTGATTCTCAGATCTCAAGCTTACTAGCTTCACCCCCATCCTGGGACTTAGTTTTCCCCATTGTAAAATTAAAAGGAAAGATGGCCCCTTCTATGTATATGTACATAGATAGGTAGATAGATAGATAGATAGATAGATAGATAGATAGATAGATAGATAG
>NW_027186356.1:4578976-4679279 GCF_028583685.1 Petaurus breviceps papuanus | reverse complement strand
TAGATAGATAGATAGATAGATAGATAGATAGATAGATAGATAGATAGATAGATAGATAGATAGATATAGATGGATAGATAGATTTATATAGCTATGGATTCTAAAGTTATACATCAACCCTTATCTTCAGAGCTGGCAGGATACATGGGACTGGACAGACAGTGGACTGAACAAATATAATTAAAATAAGAAATATTTCTAGTTTGCTTCCTATCCTCAACATTGGCCTATATACTCAGGAAAGATACAGTTACCACCAAATCTAGTTCATAAAGATCTCTTATCTGCAGTTTT
This sequence comes from Petaurus breviceps papuanus, assembly GCF_028583685.1. Taxonomy (NCBI): domain Eukaryota; kingdom Metazoa; phylum Chordata; class Mammalia; order Diprotodontia; family Petauridae; genus Petaurus; species Petaurus breviceps. Next base: position 4,678,985 of record NW_027186356.1, on the reverse strand, counting down.
AACTAGGCAGTGAGAATGGTCACAATGTGAAGGATTTTAAATGTATATTCATCACATATTTTTTACTAGGAAAGATTCTTCATGTTCATTGTTGTTCAGTCCTTCAGGAATGCCCAACTCTTTGTGACTCCACGGACCATCCTGTCCTTGGAGTTTTCTTGGCAAAGATGCTATAGTGTTTTGACATTTCCTTCTCTAGTGGATTAAGGCAAACAGGGTTAAGTTACTTGCCCAGGATCACATAGCTAGTAAGTGTCTGTAATAGTAATGGAATATAAAGATCCCCCTGTATTGGCTTGGTTTTCAAATTGATTGTGTTAAAACCCAGAGCTTGTGAATCCCACTTGTGGGATGGACTTGTTGATGTGAAAAGAGAGAGCTGAACTGGGAGGAGCTGGTGACATACATTTAGAGAGACACAAGAAAAGAGAGAGGTGGAAGAACTTTTTGGAAGCAGCGTCTTGGAGGCAGAGAGAGACTGAAAGGATTGCTGAGGGCCAGTTTGAATTGCCCAGGACTTTTGAGAGCTGCCACCCAGAGCTGCCAAGGACTGAGGAGACATCATTGTTATGCCGGTACTTTGTCTGTCTGTTTTAATGTTGTCTTGCCAGATTTGTCCACTGGTGAAAGACAGTCCTGTTGTTGCAGAGGTGTTGGAACCTTGCTGTTGGTTCAGAGCTCCTGAGACTGTTCTGCAGACAGAGAGTGAATTCTGTCCACTGGTGAAGGACAGTGCTGTTGTTGCAGAGGTCTTGGAACCTTGCTGTTTGTTCAGTACTGTTCTGCAGACAGAATGAATTAATGAAGACACTGGCAATGTATCTTGTGGCCTTGCTAGGCTTTGTCTCCCCAGGAACAAAGATTGCTGAGAACTTACCTGGTGTCAAGATGAAGAAAAGACCTCTCTTTGGGTATTAAATGCTGTGCTTAAGCTTGTTGTAACTCTGGGGTAGATTCAATTGTAATCCAAGGGTGGGGAACTTTTTACTTTTTTTTGCTCTGTGATTAAACAAATGAATGTACTTTACTTCTGATTGGAAACTAATCTCCATTTGAGAAGAGGGGCTTTGTGATGGACTAAATGAATAAACAGCCTAGGGGTGGAGTAGTATTTAGAAGAGGGACTTTGTGACTGATTAAATGAATGTAATGTCCAGGGGTGGGGTAGTACTTGGAGATTATTGAATCACACTTGGTAAATGCTGTATTTTGAATGATGATAAATTTTGATTCTATGTATTCTTAATTTGTCACTGAATAAAATGGAGAGCACCTATGCTGGTATTTTGAACCTTGGGAAGTTGCCTTTGCTTGGCATTACAGTGTCTGAGGGAAAATTTGAATCCAGGTCTTCCTGACTCCAGGCCCAGCACTCTATACATATGCTCATACCAGGTGCTATTCTTCTATGTCATACTGTCTCATCCACATGTTCTTTAGAGATCTGATTGTATAGATATTTCATATGTTGGATTTGCCAAGTCTTGTTTATATTCAATGTATCTCTAGTGCAACATTTACCACCATATATGTCATTCAGCAGAATGAATCAGTTGAATGAATGAAGGATTATAAAAGGACTATTTATTAAAGCAAACAAATAAGACATATATGGATTACTGTTTTCAGTTCTAGGAAGTATATTTTTGGAAAGACACTGACAAAAGGAAACACAAACAGAAAAAAGAAACAAGAAGAGAGAAGGACCCCAAAATTATGCCATATAAGTGTAGGGTTAGAGTCCCACTGAACTGTTATAAATATTTCAGAACATATAGGTTCTTTTCCCTTTTCCCTAATCATCTTTGGAAATAGACCTAGTAGTGGTATTGCTGGACCAAAGGATATAGGTAGTTTAATAATGTGGGTTCAATTCTAGATTGCTCTCCAAAATGGTTCGATCATTTTACAATTCCATCAACAATGAGCTACTGTCCTAATTTTTCCATATCCTCTCCAACATTTGTCACTTTCCAATATGGTAGGTGTAAGAGAAATGGTAAGCTCAATGATTTTTTTTAAATGTGGAAAGACTTGCTTTAAGTAATGAAGAGTTAAATGAGCAGAACCAAGAGAATATTGTATACAGTACCAGAAATATTGTTTTAAGAACCAGTACCCAAATTAACTATAAAGGACATATGAAGAAAGATAGTATCTGCATCCAGAAAAACAAATGATAAATAGAAGCATGTATAGAATATATGTATACATATACACATATATGTGTGTATATATACATATACATATATATGTGTGTGTGTGATGGCAAATAAAGAAGTATTTAGTGCCTTGTTTCATCTATTTAATTATTTAGTACCTTATTTCAGTTTTAGTGTCTTTTGAGCCTTTCCCTGATTATATCAAGTCTTTGTTAAGCAACAGAACTTGTGAATTCCACAGTGAAAGGAACTTGCTGATGCAACAGGAAGGGACAGAACAGGGAGGGGCTAATGATCATATAAAAGTAGAAGCACAAGTTAGGATAGAGCAGAACTGAGAAGGGGAATGGTTGTGGCAGCCAGTGCTGTTTGTCTGTTCTGTCTGTGTTGATTTTTGTTTGTGATACTTTGTACAGAAGCCCTAGGACCTTACTGGAAGCCCTGAAAGAGGATTTTCTTGTTGTCTGCTTACAGAAGTCCTGGAGGAGGGTTTCAGAGGTCCTGGGACCATACTGATGAATTGTGTTATGTTCTCAGACCTTGTTGGTGGGTCTGTGTTTATTTCACAGGCAGATAGTGAAATGATGATTGTGCCAGAAATGTGTATAAATGTTATTGTGGCTCTGTTAAGTTTTGTTTTCTGAGAAACAGAAACTGTTTGGACTTGAGGTGGACTGGACACTGTGAGTTTCAATATGGAATAGGAGCTGGATAAAGAACTAGACAAGGAGCTGGACAAGAAGCTGAGAGCTGCCTGCCTGTGAATCCAGGTGACAGCTGGGATCATGGAAGGGGAACCATGGAATCTGAGAGCCTGCCTTGAGTCAAGATGAAAAGATCTCTCCTTGGGTACTTAATGCCAACTGAGAAGATCATGATTTACTGTGGCCTATGGGTGGGAGAACTTTGTACTCTGTAGTTGTACCTCTTAAGGATGATTGAATTAAGGATGATTGAAAACTAATCTCCAATCAAGAAGAAAGAAGACTTTTTGACTGAGAGATTAAGACAATGTGACCTAAGGGTGGAGAACTTTGACCTTTGTACTTTGTGTCCCTTAAGGAGGCTTGCTCCTTACAGACGATTGAGTTAAGGACTTACTGAATGATATTCTTTGTTTAAAACTATGTGACCACTTTGGTGAAAACTATATGGCCACTTTAGTGGTAAATTATTATGTTATAACATTGTGAATGCTGTACTTTGGTTTCTGTGAATGTTTTGTCTTAGTTTATTACTGAATAAATAGAGAGTTCACTATACTATGTGATCAGAACCTTAAAGCTATTCACAACAGCAGTCCTCTGGAAAGCTGTGCATGCTTGGCTTTACAGTGTGTGTGTGTGTGTGTGTGTGTGTGTGTGTGTGTGTATGTGTGTGTGTATTTCTAATACTCCTGACTCCAGGGCCAGTGCTCTATTCACTGCACCACCTAGCCACCCCTAAAATATATATATATATATATATATATAATCTACATGATAATTTTGTTGTATATTTGAAAGGAATAGCAAATTGTGTGTAGTAGATTTGCCATTTCATATATAATTATCTTTTTTATTGTACTGTTATGGAAATACTTATTTTATTCCATAAAATAAAATTTTAAAAAGTAGTTGCTTTGGTTAGGTAAGAACTTTTCTTGATCAAATAGACCAGACCTGAGTATAAATCGGACTTGTACACCTCCTAGAACCAATCAAAGCATTATTGTTTGAGAAACTTGGTTATGTCCTGAGGTACTTATAAACATGAACTATCGCTACACTGGAGAATTTCCTAAGGCCTGGAAGTAGAGAGAGAGAAATGGGGCCATACAGAGCAGAACTGGGAAAAATTGAGAGCCCAGGAGCCACCAGAGAAAGGAGAAAAGAACTGAACTGCAACAGAAGGAGAAGATATCAAGGAAAGCCATTGGACCTACAGGCAATGGAGCACTAGACTCAGGCTGATGATACCAGTTGCACCTATATACTCAAAGACCAAAGAAAGTTCCAAGAAAGTTCCTATTATTTTCCTATTATTATTTTCCCAATTTCATCCCTCCCCCTCATCCCCACTTCATGCCTATTTGCAGATACTGTAATATAATCTGTTGCTTTGTTACCCAAACTTTTCCAAAAACCTAAATTTTGTCTCAAACACAGAAGCCAGAGGTTGGCTAAAGATAGATATAAATGTCAATTAAGCCAGAGACCTTAACCTCTACCTACATCTTAAGAGTTTTCTTAACTGGGGGATTGGAACAATTGTAATGTTACTCCTAACTTTTTTGTTTAAAGTAAACTCCTTAAAGCCACAGAGAAAGGAAGTGGAAGAACCTTAAGGGAAACCAAGATATCAAATCGGGCCTCAGACACTTACTAGCTCTGTGACCCTGGACAAGTCACTTAACCCTGTTTGCCTCAGTTTTTTTCCTCTGTAAAATGAGTTGGAGAAGGAGATGGCAAACCACTCCAGTATCTCTGCCAAGAAAATCCCAAATGGAGTCATGGAGAGTTGGACATGACTGAAAAATGACTTAACAACAGCAAAAATATTTCCCTGGCCTTCAAACAAGCTAATTATTGTGCATGATTGTTACATCAAGATTAGATGAAGGAATGAGGTTAGTTACCCTTGCAAGGTGAAAATTTGTAGGAGGCCTGATAACTGATTTCCAATATTTACAAGGCAGCTTCATGGAAGAGTGATTACATTTCTTCTTGATTTTAGAAGACAGAAGTTGAGCAATGGGAAAAGTTAACAAGAGGAAGATTTAGGCTTGAGGTGAGGAAAGAGATATGGACCAGACCTGTGATTTTAATAGAACTTCCAAGAAAGGAATGGCTTCTACCCATGCAGGTTGGCCTTCCCTCAGCAACTTTTTGTCTTAGAAAGTCACCTAGACCACTAAGAAGTTACGTTACTTGTCTTGGGTCATACAACCCACTGGCTTTGGTGTCAGAGACAGTATTTGAGCCCAGGTATTCCTGGATTTGAGACTGACCCTCTACTTACTATGCCACTCTGCTTTTCCAGGGAAGGAAAAACTTCCTAAAATTAGAGCTATCCAAGAGTATAATGGACTAAGTAGTATGGATCTATACTACTTGTCCAAATGCCAAACTCTGTCCACAGACATGAGTCAAACTTAAGCACCATCCCCCACCCCAGATATTCTTGCTTCAAAACTTGCTCCAAAACTAACTGCCTAGCCCTTGGTGTCGCTGATTTCACCCCCAAGGCCCAGCCACAAGATGATGACATCATTCACTTTTTTTCCTGGCTTGATTAAACTTGACTAGAATTGATGCATGCAAACAATACCCAATAGTGGTAAGCTACAGTGAGATTTTTCTTTCTTTTCCCTTCTCTTTTTTACTTTCTCCATTCCTCTTTCTCTCTTTCCCTCCCTCCCTCTTTTCTCCTTCCTTTCTTCCTTCCTTCCTTCCTCTTCCTTCTTTCAGACATTTAATTTTGTGATAATACATGATCATAATAGGTTTAGAGATAGAAGGGACCTTAGAAGCTATCTAATCCAACCCCCTCACTTCACAGATGAGGAAATTAAGTCACATAGATTAAGTGATTTGCCCAAGATTAGATAGATGGTAATTGTGAAAAGTAGGATTTGAACCTAGGTCCTCTGACCCCATTTTATTGCACCATGCTTATTCGAATGAATTAATTAAAAAAAAAACAACTTGTGGTTATTAGGTACAAAACACTGTGCCAAGTGCTAAGGACACAAATCAAAAAGTAAGACAGTCCTCATCTTCAAGTTAACATTCTGATGGGGAAGATGACATATATGGAAGGCTTTAGTTCCAAGTCAGAAGGAAAGATCCCATGGTCCTTAAGGTACAGAAGAAAAGTAGTTGGTAATGTTTCCTAACATAATTTTTTCTAATAAAATCATATCAGTTTCTCAGGTTGAACTATCTGACAGTGTCAAGGATTTTAGTGGCAAGAACTTTTGGGGGATTTGTAATACTAGTAGCTATAGTACCTGTGGAAGAAGTTTGAGATTATATTGTTTGGTGGTCAATAGAATGGAGAACTTGGTGAAGAGGTGAATAATGAACTAAAAACTTACAATGATGATGTATAAATTGGAATCATGCGTAGAGATTATTGACTTGGGGGGCAATTGAGAGAAAGTTGGCAAAAATGTCTAGCTCCTTGTTTTAATCCCATCATGGAAAGAACTCTTGTTTTGAGTAAACCTAGAGTTAATGATTTGAGGAACCCATCACATATACCCAGACTCAACCACAGACACAGGAAGTGGTCCTTTGCTGAATCTCAGGATATCTCAGCCTAGGGTTGGGGAAAATGGTAAGCAATCAGAGCCTGGAGCTTTCACAGCATGTCAAAAGGATTGTAGCCCGATCAAGTCAGATATGCCTTGAAAAGAGGTAAGAACTAGATCATAGTATAGATTGCACACAGCATCATGACGAATCCAGCAACATTCCTATCTCTGAGTGTTCACTAGTGACCCTGGTGTTACATCCCAGGTACAATGCTATAGTTCAGAAACAACAAGGCTCTCCAGAATAGATTACTTACCTATGGAGGAATCCAGTCTTCAGGAGAAATTATTAGTTAAGTCAAGTTGTCAAACATTTATTAAACACTATGTGCTTGGCAGTATGCTAAATTCTGGGGATGAAAATACAAGTGTTGAAATGGACGCCGAGACTGAACAGAGACCAAGACTAGATAAAGCCAATTCAGGGAGCATTTATTAGCTGACCAGCGGCAGACTCAGGAGCTAGGCACTGAGAGCTGCCCCGAGCCATGGTCAAGGCAGGATATATAAAGGCAAAAACCACAAGCTTATCTAAGTGTGCAGGGTACAGAAAAGTTGCAGCAGGGGTCAGATACAAAGAGTGTCACACTTATCTGGCGCAACAGCAGGGTTTGTCAAGTTCAAGATGGTCTTTGGGACCCCTGGCTAGGCACATACGAGTTCAGGAGGATTTCAGTAATTTTCCAAACTTGTTACATACAGGGGCTTAGTATATGAGGCCATGGGCATTTCAGTCTAATGAATGATAGTTGCGACCCTCAAGAACCTTACTTTCTAATGAGGTAAGACAGCACCTAAAAAGGAACTGAGAAGTGAGGTGTGGGGTGTGGAGGGGGGAGATACCCATTTTGATGGCACAGTGGTGAAATCTGGAGAGTGAGGGATAATTTTTCTGGACTCTCTCTGAAAATGGAGTTTCCTTGATGAACTCACCAATGGGATGAAAGAGGCCAAAGGGGCAAGGGAGAAGGCAGAAGTATGGAGGCCAAATCTAGAGAGTGAAGCATGGTCAAAGTGAGTTGGTTGAAAATCTCAATGAGTGAGTGTATTCAAGGCAGTGGTCCTCAAATCCGGTTAACTAATTCCAAGGGTGAGAATACCACAGGCAACTACACGGGTAGGAGGAAACTGCTTATAGAGCAGGCTGCCCAAGGTTTCATGGAGTTTTCCACATTAGCCCCCCAAAAAGAGACCTTGGATATTCCGCTATTGGCACTTAGTATTATAACCAAGCAACTGAGAAACTCTAATCTATCCTGAAAGATGTTGTATATTCATGGGGTGGGTGTAGGGGAGTCTGAATGAGAAGAAATGCTTACTCACCCTAAAAACTAGCTGAGATAACCACTGTGAACAATGATATCAATGATGCTCTTGTCTTGGTTCTCATAAATATGTGAAGGCTTAGAACTGCATGCAGAGTAGCTTCTAGAACATTTGCCAAAATAGCTAGCTAGCTATTTATTTATTATTTATGTAATTTTCTATTACTTAATGCAATATAATTAATTTAATTTGTTATATTTTATTTCTATTATTTGTCACTGGACTGGGTCCAGGTCACTTGCAGAAGTGTTCCCAGCTCCACAACTTTTTGTCCTTGAGAAAAGAGATGTGTATAACTAGATCTGTAGAGAATAATCTGGGTTGATTTCCCTTTGGCCCTCACCTAGGGGATGCAATAAAGATAACCACCGAGGCCTAGCTAAGCAACCTGATGATATCCACATGGTTGTTGTTCAGTTGTTTGTCAGTTGTGTACAATTCTTCATGACCCCATTTGGGGTTTTCTTAGCAAAGATACTGAAATGGCTTGTCATTTCCTTCTCTAGTTTATTTTATAAATGAGGAAACTGAAGCAAACAAGGTGAAGTAATTTGCCCAGGGTTGCACAGTTAATAAGTGTCTGAGGCCAGATTTGAGCTCAGAAAGATGAGTCTTTCTGACTCCATGTCTGGTATTCTATCCACCATGGCACCTAGCTGCCCAAAAATGTTTGTTGTTTAGTTGTTTTCAGTCATGGCTGATTCTTTGTGACCCCTTTTGGGAGTTTTGTTGGCAAAGATACTGGACTGATTTGCCATTTTCTTTCTCTGTTCATTTTATAAATGAGGAAACTCAGGTAAACAGGGTAAAGTGACTTGACTAAGAGTACGAGATCTTAAACTGTATTATAAGACAGTAATCATCAAAACAATCTGGTATGAGCTAAAAAAAGTAGAGTAGTTGATCACTGAAATAGATTAGGTATATGATCCACATTAGCAAACTGCTTTAGTAATCTAGTGTTTGATGAACCCAAATATCTAAGATTTTGGCATAAAAACTCACTATTTCATAAAAATTGCTGGGAAAACAGAAAAGCATTTGGTCAGACAGTAAATAATTGTCTAAGGCTGGATATAAACTATGATCTTCCTAAATCCAGGCCTGGCATTTTAAGCAATCTATCCAGATTAACAAACAAAAATTCTTTACACTGCTCCATGGCCCAGGAACATTGGTTATGCTTCTTCTTCTATACCAGATATTTAAGAAAGACATCAAGGTCCAAGTCTTCACCATTGGCTGCTGGGATCTCAAGGACAGAGGACTGAAGTGAGGAACCCAGCATAAAATTCTCAGGTAGAAGACTGGTGTCTCTCCAGGGAGGCAGATTCCTTCTCTACCACTCCAGCACTGTTGTGTTTCTCACTAATAAAACTAGAGCATGACTAATGGCATTGTTCACTGGGATTGCCTCTGTTAGCTCAGAGTGAATAAGTATGTCTTCTGATACCAACTTCACCCCCAACCAACCTTTCCCTGGATAGGCTGGAGTTTCTTAATCGCTCCCTTTGTACTCAGTCTGTGATAAGAGGGCCACCATGGGGCACTTGTCTCTGGAATTTCCCTGGGACTATGTGATGCCTGTTCCATTCTATGTATGAGCTCTCTCGCATATGTGTATTTATGACTTTCTGAATTACTTTACAAGACCTGAGGACAACCTTTTGCCCTACACCAATTGCAGGTCGCAGCTAACGAACAGTAAACATGAAATTCTGCTGACTCCTGCTCTCTTGAATCCCTCCACAAGTGAACAGTTTGTTTGGGGAGTTTGGACTTTCTGAATCACATTATTTTTTTGTGTTTGGAGTATTTTATTTAATTTTAAAAATTTGCTTATTTTTAGTTTTGAACATTCATTTCCACAAGATTTTGAGTTACAAATTTTCTCCCTGTGTGGGGTGTGGAGACCCTGACCCAAATTGACTATTCAGACACCTCTCAAAGTGAAGGTAGTTTTATTAGAATTTCGCAAGAAGTCGGGGGTCCAGTCTCTAGGACAGCACCAAGAGAGGAAGCCAAGGTACAAAAGCAGAAAGTAGGTTAAACAAGCAAGGATTACCCGCCCTTCCCAAACATTAACCTAATTATTACTAATGAGGCTCTAATTTTGTTAGATAACATCCATTTGAATACATGAGGTCCACTACGCAAGCGCAGTAACAACCTCAGGATGTTGAACCCCCTTCAGTCGAACCTAGATGTGTCCTTATCTGGGCCTGAGTGTCCCAAGGTCACTGTCTACTTTCTGATTGGTCAAATCCACCTGCTGCTGCCAGCATTACTTCAGTTTTAGTACTATCTAGGAGTTCTCTGGGAACTCAAGCTTCTTCCCAAGGCTACTGTCTGATGCTTTTTATCACTAGTCTTATTTCAGCAATTCTTGCAGTTCTATAGAAACTTAACCCTTTGCTACCTCTCAACTACTATTCCTTTCCCCAAACTAAAAACACTTTTAATTTGGTCTCAATAGTTAATCCAATCAATTGTATTAATACTAAGTAGCTATTATATTACCTTGAAATACACAATGACTTACATATATGTATATATGACTTACATATATATATGCATGGAAGCAATATTGAACTTAGTTACAAAATATAAGGAAGTAATAAAAACGTATATAGGATGTTCAGAATGGAGAAACTTCACTGCAAGTCATCCCTCACACTCCCCATCTTTCCTTTAGCTCCCACCCCAAAATTCAGTGATCCTACTGAATACCTCTTCCCCTTCTCTCTTACATCCTCTCCAATACTCCCTCTGACTTTCTAGCAGGACAAGATGGATTTCTATACACACTGACTGTATATCTTATTTCCCAGTTGCATGTAAAAAAAACCCCAACACAATTTTTTAAATCTTTTTTTTTTTAGCATTTATTTTTAAAACTTTGATTTCCATATTCTTTCCCTTATTCCCTTGTCACCTACCCCTACTGGGAAGATGTGATTTAATATAGGTTGTACACGTTAGTTACACAAAATGTTTCCATAGTAGATATGTTGTTTAACTATATTAATATATTATGTATGTTGATTAACTATATTTCCCTCCATCCTATCCTTCCCCCCACTTATTCTATTTTCTCTTTTTACCCTGCCCCTTTTCAAAAGTGTGTACTTCTAACTACCCTCCCCCCCCCATTCTTCCCTCTCTTTTATGATCTCCACTCTTATTCCCTTCCCCCTTATTCTCCTGTAAGGTAAGATACTCAATTGAGTGTGTATGTTATTTCCTCCTTAAGCCAAATTCAATGAGAGTAAGGTTGACCCATTCCCTTTCACCTTCTTGCTCTTCCCCTCCATTGTAATGGTTTTGCCTCTTTTATATGAGATAATTTACCCTATTCTATCTCTCCCTGTCTCCTTCTCTCATTATATTCCCCTCTCACCTCTTAATTTTATTTTTTAGATATCATCCCTTCCTATTCAATTAATCCTGTGCCCTCTGTCTACATATACATGTACACATATATACACACATTCACATATGTATTTATACACACATACACCCTCCTATATAAACATATAAATGTATGTATACACACACATATACATATATATTTCCTTCAACTATCCTCATACTGAGAAAAGTCTCATGAGTTACAATTATCATTTTTCCATATAGGAATGTAAATAGTTCAACTTTAATAAATTCCTTATGATTTCTTTTTCCTGTTTACCTTCTCATGCTTCTCTTGCTTCTTGTAATTGAAAGTCATATTTTCTGTTCATCTCTGGTTTTTCAAGAATGTTTGAAAGTCCTCTATTTCATTGAATAACCATATTTTCGCTTGAAGCATTGTGCTCAGTTTTGCTGGGTAGGAGACTCTTGGTTTTAATCCTATCTCATTTGACTTCCAGAATATCATATTCTAAGACCTTTGACCCCTTAATGTGGAAGCTGCTAGATCTTGTGTTATCCTGATTGTGTTTCCACAATACTAAAATTGTTTCTTCCTGACTGCTTGTAATATTTCCTCTTTCACCTGGGAACTCTGGAATCTGGCTATAATATTCCTAGGAGTTTTCTTTTGGGGATCTTTTTCAAGAGGCAATCAGTGAATTCTTTCCATTTCTATTTTGCCCTCTGGTTTTAGAATATCAGGGCAATTTTCCTTGAGAATTTCTTTTTTTTTTTTTTTTTAAGCAATCAGGGTTAAGTAACTTGCTCAAGGTTACACGGCCAGTTATTTCTGGGTGTGGTGCTGAGTGTCTGAGCCCAGGATTCGATCTCCAGGTCTTCTCAACACTGGAGCCAGTGCTCTTACTTGCTGTGCTACCTGGCCGCCCCCCTTGAGAATTTCTTGAAGGATGATTTCTGGAAGCTTTTGGTGCAGGAGTTCTGACTTAGTTGTCTCCCTCCTGTTCCATGCTTTGATCCTTTTTGTCTCCAAAAAAGAAATCCAAAGTTGAATTGCTCTGCTTGCTTTGCTTCTTTTTTTTCACTCATTTTGCCACTCAATTACTTGACTTTTGAGCTTTTTGCCACAGTAGAACTCTTCCTCCAGAGAGATCTTTGTCCCAGATCACTGGGGTTTTCACAGCTACTGGAGCTATTAGTTGGCTGCTCTCTCTGAAGCTTCCACATGCTCTGGCTCACTGGTCACACACCCCAGGACTTCCACCCTAGACAGCAATCCAGATCCAACTAGGTTAAAGCAAGAGTGATTACCCCCTCAGAATGGTTGCTTGGTCCCCCTACAATCTTCAGGCTAGGAGCTCTGAAGCAGCCACATGGCTGCATGGCTGCCGTGCCTCAGCTTCTTCTCCCTCTGGAGGCAGAGGCTGGACTGCACTCCCAGACTCCCTGTTCCCAAAGTCTACACTGACCTCTCACTTTGTTTTTGGCGTTTATGGGTTGATAATTCTGGAAACCATCACAGCTGCTGGTGATCTACTCTCCCGATGTTCCTCCAGCCAGGAATTGTTGTGGATACCCTAAGGCTAAAATTGTGGACTCTGGCAGGGATGGGCTCTGCATCTAGTGTGCTGCAATGGACCCTTCCTGTCTGCCTGCGAGGCTACCTTCAGTGAGAAATTTGTTTCTCTCTGTCACTTTGTGGTTTCTGTAGCCCTAAAGTTTGTTTAGAGTCATTGTTATAGGTATTTGAGGTGTTTGTGGAGGGAGCACACAGATTTTTCCTGCTTCTATGGTGTGATCTTGGGCTTTGGTCCTTTTTGTCCCTCAAAAAGGAATCTAAAGTTTGATTGCTGTGCTTGCTTTGCTTCCTTTGCTTGCTCATGTTGCCTCTCAATTACTTGACTTTTGAGCTCTTTGCCACAGTAGAACTCTGGTTTGAGAGGGGAGAGCTTTGTCCCAAATTGCTGGGATTTTTACACCTGCCAGAGCTATTAGAAGGGTGCTGTCTCTACAGCCCCCACTAGCTCTGGCTTGCTGGACACACACCTCAGGACTACCACCCAACACAATGATCCAGATCCAGGAAGGTTAAAGCAAGAGAGCTTACCCTCTGAATGGTCGGTTGGCCCCCCTACAATCTGTAGGCCAGGAACTCTGAAGCAGCCACATGGAGGTGGCTGCAGGGCTGCCACACCTCCACCACTTCTCACTCTGGGAGCAGCAGCTGGACCGCACTCTGTCTCCCCTCAGTTCCAACAGAGTTCTACACTAACCTTTTACTTTGTCTTTGGCATTTATGGGTTGATATTTCTGGAAACTGCCACAGATTCTGGTGATCCACTTTCCCAAAGTCACCTCCAGCTACTGCTGGTCAGAGCCACACTGGGGCTAAAGACATGGGCTCAAGTGGGCTGGGCTTGGCTCCCAGTGTGCTGCAATGGACCCTTCCTGTCCACCTGCTAGGCTGCCTTCAACAGGATATTTGTTTCTCTCTGTCACATTGTGGGTTCTGTAGCTCTAAAATTTGTTTAGAGTCATATTTTATAAGTATTTGAGGTGGTTATGGGGGGAACTCATGGACTTTTCTTGCTTCTATGCCACCATCTTGGCTCTGCCCCCCATAAAACACTTTTCATACAAATAAAGTCAGATTTAAATATTGGTATATTTATTGTTCATGGGTATGTAAAGCCAACATTTTAAAAATGACATTTTTAGCTATCTAATCTATTTATTAAATGCCACCCCAATTAAATTACCAAAAAAAATATTTCACTGAGTTAGAAAACATAATAGTAAAGTTCATTAAGAGGAACAAAAGGTCAGTAATGTCAAAGAAACCAGGGGAAAAATTTGTAAAGGAAGGATATTTAGCAGTCCCTGACCTTAAACTATATTATAAGGTGGAAGCATTGCTACAGGGTAAAATGAATAATTCTGATTATTTTAAATATAAAAATTTCTTGTAAAAATAAAACCAAAGTAGACAAGAATAGAAAGAATGCAGAAAATTGGGGAAAAACTTTAATTGACAGTCAGATAGGATGTGATTGTATTGCTATATTTCTCTGGTGTAGGAAATGATAAGCTGGTTGGTTTAGGGCAACATGGAAAGACTTGGATTTATGAAGTAAGATGCTATCCATTTTTGGAGAAAAAGATGTTTGAGGTTTCATGGTGTGTTGTGACAGCACCATCTCAAAGAATTCAGAGTAAGACCACCTCTAATCCAAGTAGAGGTATTTAATTGAGGATTGATGCCCCTCAGAAGTGGGCTAGAATCCAAGAGGAACCAGAAATTTAGTAAGAGAGCAGAAGCAAATATTTTGTGTGATGATGCTAATTACACAACAGAAATTATGAATATTAAAAATGTAGAAAGGATTTGTTAAGGGATTAAGTAATGTGGAGGGATCCTTTCTATGGCTTGGTGATCAAACATCCTTGGTCATGCTGCTTTCTGATTGGCTAGCTATTGGGGTCCTGTCTGGTCAAGATGGATAGCTAGATATTGTGGTCCTGTTTTGGCCTAAATGGATGATGTGATTGTGGTTGAGTACAAGAACACACCTCTTCAAATATGTGAAATGGATCTTGGGGCAGTGGTTAGCTAGGGGCAGTGGCTATATTGAGTCTGTGTGCCTGTGATGTGGTTAAAGTCAGATTGTGTGATCAAATCAGGACATGTCTGCTGTTCAGTGAGACTCATAAAAAAGTTAGAATATTGGGGCTGGGAACAGCTTTATTAAGATTCCATCAACATGACAAGTGGAAATAGGTATATTATGGCCATATGTGTGTATATGAGTATTTCTGTGTATATATGCTTATAGATATCTATGTATACATTTATGTGTGTATGTATATATGTGTGTAAGGGTTTGTAGCATCAAGCATCCCAGTGTCCCCAAGGTGGCTGCCAATACAGGTTCTTAGATCTGTTTTGCTAAAGGAAAGCAACTCAAAATGGGTTAACAAGCTTACTTTAATCAATCAAACATATATTGTTTACCTAGTTCAGGGGGAAAAGGTCAGTACCCTGAACTTCAGAATATACAGAAGTTACAAGCATAAGTTACAAGAACATTTCAACAGACAGGCCTCCAAACTGTCCAGCCATTACATCCATACCAAATCACAGTTTCCAGAGAGGGAAGCATCAACATCTGGGTTTTTCAAAGCCAGGGGGCTCAACAGCTGCCCAGAGTCTCATCTGGTCAAATCACACAACACTTTTCAAAGTGAGCCCCAAAACAAAGCCTCACAACAGAGTTTATATAGCCTTCTCCTGGCTCAGAGAATGTCACAACCTTCTTGACCCACCGCCCCCTTAGGAGATTCAAAGTATCTCCTAAGAAAAAAGCCTCACTGCAGGCTCCAGGTGCACTTAAGCCTAGGGGCAGGGAAGATCTTAAAAATTTACATTCCCATTACAGAGTTACGGGATTTAAAGATCTTCCATGCCTGGTGGACATGCTGACTTAGCAGGAAGGGGTGGGGCAAGAGGAAGTGGAAGCCAAGCTAGAGTTCCTGCAGTGACTGGCAGAGGCAGTGGCCACAGTAGTGATAGTGGCCGAGGTGGAGGTGGAGGCGGGAACCCCCTTTTTTTTGAGCCAGCCAGAATTTATGCTGAGGACTGCCAGGGACTGGAACTGGGGGAGGCTGGAGCTGCTGGGAGCACACTTTTTGGATGCTGAGTAGTTACTGTGACTGGGGAGAGGAGGATCTTTGCCTGAGGTAGCCTGTTCTGTTTTAAAGGCTTGAGAATTTGGGTGCTTACTACATTAACTACGTGTGACAATTTTGCAACTACTGTGATGGCTTTGACTTTCTGGTTTTGGGACTCAAGTTTTCTGGTATTTTAATAAATGTTCTAGCTTTATCCCCCATGTAGACAGCCTGGTATATTTTGTGATTAATAACCACATGAGCATATTTATAGTTGCCATAGGCATTGTGAATATTGCATTGCTGTGTGTATGTATGTATGTATATGTGTATGTATATATATTTGTCTCCAAGTTTAAATGTACGTTTCTTTGTCAGGGAGGGAAGGAGAAAAAAATAAAATAAAAAAAATGTGCTGCAGAGAACAAAAGAAAACCTAGAAGGGTGCAAAGAAAAGCAAGGTAGCTTTGAAAACAATGAGTAGTGGGGTGGCTAGGTGGTGCAGTGAATAGAGTACAGGCCCTGGAGTCAGGAAGACCTGAGTTCAAATCTGACCTCAGACACTTAGCACAAAACTAGCCATGTGACCTTGGACAAGTCACTTAACCCCAATTGCTCTGCCCTCCCCCCTCCAAAAAGCAAAAAGACAAAAGAAAACAATGGGTAGTATTTATTGTACAGGTTTTCTTGAAATGGAAATGTATTATTTTATATTGAATCCTGTCTTATGTTCCACTGTGCACACAGAAATAGTTTTTCTCTTTTCTCATTTTGCATTTAAGTTTAAAAAATAAAAAAAAATGCAAAAATTAAAAGAATCAAAATCACTCTTTAAGAAGAGTTGGGGGAGGGGCGGCCAGGTGGTTCAGCTAGTAAGAGCACCAGCTCCGGTGTCGGGATGACCTAGAGATCAAATCTCCGGCTCAGACACTCAGCACCACACCCAGAAATAACTAGCCGTGTAACCTTGAGCAAGTTACTTAACCCCGATTGCTTAAAAAAAAAAGAGTTGGGGGAAGAAACTCTGGAGATATTGACGGAACTTGATCTAGATAAAGATGGCATATATATACATATATATATGTGTGTGTACATATATATGTGTACACATACATAGATATGTATCTACTATATATACACATGTATATATACACAGAGACAAATAAAATTATATATCTATGCACATGCACATACACATATGTACATACTTTTCTCCCTCTTCCTCTAACACCCAAAAGATGAGGATACAATCAGATCTCTTGAAGAAACCTCTAGAAAAATAGCTCTGAGATTGAGTCAGTGGAGGAGTGTCAGGGTTTCAAATGAAATGAGCTTTAGGCTACCACAGGAGAATTAATGGTTCCCTAAGAAGTCATTCACCAAACCTGGAACCTAGGTTATGCTAGGCTTTCCTTGTCCTATTTCCTAGGCATATCTGGTGCTGTCCTGTATAGCAGGACAGTCCTAGGATTTGAATTTCCAAGGTGGTTATCTGAAGGATCAGTGTCTCACCTGAGTTGTGGTTCAGTCTTTTTCATTCATGTCCAACTCTTGGTGACCCTTTTGGGGGGGGGGGGTTCTTGGCAAAGATTTTGGAGCAGTTGACCATTTCTAGCTCATTTGACAGATGAGGAACTGAGGCAAATAAAGTAAAGTGATTTGTCCCAGGGTCACACAGCTAGTCATTGTCTGAACCTGGATCTGAACTCAGATCTTCCTGACTCCAGACTCTGCCCTCTATCCACTGCACCACCCAGCTTCCCAAAATATGTATGTGTATGTATGTATGTGTATGTACACACACATATAATAGCAAGAACCAAAGTACCCCCCAAATGCCCTCACACCAGAGCATACCTTGGCCCCTAGAGAGAGCAGATTTGAACTTAAAGTAGATGTTACAGGATAATTCCCCACCCCCAACTACAGACTGGGACACATGATCCTCTACCATATCAGTCCCTAAGAAGAATGGGCTTAAACTTCAAGTGATACCTACAAAGCATCCTCTCATTTCTGGATGTGTTACAGCTGGTGTACAAGTTCCTACTTTGTTTGTAGTATATGGCACAGAGGTTTGTTTCTGAGTTCCTGCTCTGCTGGAATGAACAAGTAGCTCTTCAGGGCTGTATTCAGAAGCTGCAGGTTTGGAATACTTCTACCCTGGAGTCTGTCTACCTTCTGAACTTCTGGTGCCTTGTTACCTGTCAAAGCTCATAACATCATTTTATCTCCAATACTCTTTCATGTAAAATCAGGGAAGAATAAGTACAAAAGAGGAAGGAGCTAAATTGCTATATGTATAAGGCCACATGGTGATCAGTCTGAGAAGGGTTTACCCCGTCTGCAAGCTAACAGCATCTCTTTCTCCTTATACAAAAAGAGACTCAGAGACAGAAAAAGACAGAGAGAGAAAGAGACAGAGACACAGAGGGGGAAACAGACAGTCAGAGACAGACAGACAGACAGACAGACAGACACACACACACACACACACACAGCCAGAAAGACAGAGCCAGAACCAGAAAGAGAGAAAGAGACAGACAGAGAGGCTGGTTGAGTACCTCTTTTTGAGCTTTACGTGCACAGCACACTCAATTCTGGTTCAATCGTCAATGAAAAGATTTTTTATCAACATACAATAATCCAAAAGGAAACAGGAATACCAGAGCATACTGATAATCAGGGCCAGAGCGCGCTGCCCTTACACTTCACCAGAACCTATATAGTCACGCCAAGACTATACAAGCAGAGAATACTGTGCACGCACTAAGGATTGTGCTTCCATTGACCAGTCCCCTTTTACACCAATGTTGCTGATCGTTGATCTTCATTAAATGTATTCCAATTCTTGTCAAGAACCTACAATGTATATATCAGGGGAGAATAAATACAGCTGAGAAAGAAGAAACAAAATTGTCTTTCTCCTCAGAGCAAGGAACCATATGTTCAGTGACTGACTACTCAGATGGTCTGTGCTCCCTCATTTCAGGGATGTATGTATAGCAATCTTGCTTTATTCAGACAGCTGAAGCCCTGTCTTTGTTCTTTTTTTGTTCTTTGTTCTAATTTCTCTGCTTGTATTTTTTACTTAACTGTCTTTCTTGTATACTCACTTCTTTATTAAAGTAAGATCATTAACCCCTTTAAAGCTGCCTTTCCTTTATCAAAGCAGATCAAAGAACCTGTACTAGCCAGCCATCCTGAGTGTGCTAGGGTGCTTGCTATTACACCCAGGCCCAAGTTTTCCCATGTGTAAAATGAAAGGATTAGACTAAAAGAACCTTAAAATCCCTCCCAGCTCCGATATTCTGTGACTCAGTGAAGATGGCAGGTAACATGTGCAGGACGGATAGGATATTGTCATAATATTCCAAGGGAAAAGCAATTAAGGTCTAAACTAGGGTGTGGTTGTGGGGAGGGAAATAATCGGATGGGTATGGGAGATAGGAGTCAGTGACTGAGTGGATATTGCCCAAATGGGCAGACTCTGCCCTTTAATGTAAAACTGGTGCCAGGGCAATTGGATTGGTGCCCAGAATCCTTCTTATTACGTGGTACCCAACAAACTGCTGCCCTGTCCTTGGAATTACTGAGGTCTGGGAAAGAGTGAATGAAGAAAACTGTCCCTGGAGGCTGCTTTCCAATCTGCCCAGATGGGACAGTGAGAGAGGAAGGGGGAACCGGGGAAGATGATTCAGAGGAAAAAGTATTCAAGGACAGAAAGGGAAGACAAGTGATCAAGGTGTGAGGAACAGCAGAGGGGGAGGGAAGAAGAGGAAAAAAGTGGAAGGATGGCAAAGGAGGAGAGGAGAATCTGAAGGGGAATAGAAGAACAGAATAGGAATGGTTAGAATGTTGTAGGGACTCTTCGTATGCACGATAAGGACAGGATGGGGGGAGGGGAGGAAGAGAAAAAGAGGAGGAAAGAAATCAGAAGGAAGTGTGGGAGGGAGCTCTGGAAGTCAGTGGAGAGAGTGACTTTGAGGGCCTGGGTTGTTAATTCTCCTACCCTTTCACCTACTGCTCAGTCTCTTCTCATTAAACTGGCTCCTCTTTTTTTCTGACTCTGGCCCCAACCCTCCCCTTTCTTGGCTCCAATCAGTTTCCAGTGACTCATTCAGGCTTTTTCTGTCTTTTTTTTCCTGCAAAGGTGGAGTCTAAGAGAAAGAGAAGTTGTTAGGAGGGGGAAAGAGGATTATAGAACACTTTCCTCAGTTTTGGGTTACAGTGAGCAGGAGGTGGGATCCTAAGACATCAAAACAGGGACATCCAGAACTCTCAGAGTTCCTCAGAAGAGAATTTACCAGGTACAGTTGGGAAAAGACTCCAAATGGGGACTGGAGAGGGAGTATCTCATCTGGGCCGCTTGGGGCTAAGAGTAGGATCATAGGGGAGGGGTGGTGACTGGGTGGTGCACTGAAATAGGAGGAGACAGGACACAAAAGAGAACAAAGAGGAAGCTGGAAAGTTGGGAGACAGGGAGAGGCAGAGGACCCAGGAGGTGGGAAAAAAGGTTGGAAGATGGGAGAAAAGCAGAGCTCTGGTAATTCTCCCTGCAAACAGTCTTGACTACAAGTTCAACACAGGGCCCATTCTTTCCCTGATACCCTGCCCCCATCCGGGACCTAGTTCTGCTGAGTCGGTGTTTTGTTATCATTCTTGTGTGATTTTTTACTCAGTTCTGAAGATCTGTGCTGGACAGGGGCCAGCTGAGATGAGGAAGAAAAAAGTGGCTGGAAATAGGGAGAGACTCCATGTCTTACCCAGAAGAAGACTATTTCCCTTTGCAGTCTCAGAATCCCCAGTCTCCAGAGGAAGTTATCCTTGAAGGCATTTCCTGGTTATCTGAGTGAATCAGAGTCCATGTTGCCAGAGGGTCCTTAAGGAGAGTTTAGCACCTTGGCTAGAGTAAAGGGGCCTAAATTCAGAATCAGGAAAGACAGGTGTAAATCCAGCTGCTGCTGTTGCTGCTGCTCACTGGTTGTGTACATTTGGATAAGTCTCAACCTCTGTGAGCCTCAGTTTCCTTCTCTCTAAAAGGAAAATAAAAATATTGATAGTACCTAACCTCCTTGGGGTATTGTAAGACTCCAGTTAGTCTCTCTGTCTCTCTTCATCTCTCTCTGTCTCCCCCTGTCTCTCCCTCATTTTCTCCTCTTCTCTCCCCCACCTCTCTCTATCCTGCTAATGAATGTAATTGAGGGGAGACAGGATGGAGGGTCAGAGGATCATAGGTCAACAGCTGAAAGAGGACTCAAAGGCTGCCCATCCATCCCCTCCTCTTATAGACAAGGAAACTGAGGCACAGAGTATTCAATTGACTTATAACCTTCCATTTCCCATGTCTGTGCCTTTGCATCTCAAGGCTGTATGTGCCACATTCTTGGAACCCTGCGCCACACCCCACCCCACCATCACCTCTACCGTGTTTCCCCGATAATAAGACCTATCCCGAAAATAAGCCCTCCCCTTACTGTGTAAGATTCCTCTAAAATAAGCCCTCCCCCCAAAATAAGCCCTATTGAGATTGCTACTGTAGTGAAGGTGATCCCCTGTTCTACACGCTACATTACGGTACCCTCTGTATGCACCATTCCCCCCCCCCCAGGTGAAACGCACGCCGCGCTCCGAGCTGCATCCAATCAGAGCTGCAGCAGTGAGCGCATCATCCTGTTCTTTATTGAATTCATTATTGAATAAAGGTACATTTTTTTGTTCACATTTACCTGTTTATTAAAATTTCTGTCAATGTTCATTAAAATAAGCCCTCCCCTGAAAATAAGCCCTCTGGTGTTTTTCTGTCCAAAAAAATTAATAAGACAGTGTCTTATTATTGGGGAAACACGGTAGTTCTAAGAGAAACCCTAGTTTCCTTCAAAACTCAGTTCAAACAGCACCTCCTACATAAAATCTTTCCTGACTCCTCCTGGTGAGCATCCTCCCTCTCAAATAATCCTATATTTACATATATATACATATATACATTTTCTATTTGTATATATAATACACATACTGTAAATCTAGATACATATATAAACATATATATACTTTTCCTTTATAATATACTATGTATATAAGCATATGTGAGTGCACACATGTTCCTATACATATGTGCATATATATACATACATCTATACATGTGTATATGTTTTGCATGGATACATCACATATGTTATACACAGTTTTTTTTGCATATGTGTGTTATTTCCCCAAAAGTATATACATTCTTTAAAGGCGGGTCTTGGTGCCCCTAATAATATGCTTCATTAGTTGTGCCTAATAAATGCTCTTTGATTAACTGCCTGAGGTCACACACATAGTAAACTGCTCAGATAGGATTTGAAAGAATCTCTCTCCATTGTACCATGATAAATGTTGGAATAGGAAATGGGAAAGATGGGGTATGAAGATGAAGGCCCCTTGTAGAGATGCAAGAGATAGGGATAGGGCCTTCCATGACACTGGCAATCCTGATCAGAGACCAAGGAGGTGGGCAGAGAGGAGCAAAGTCATTTGGGGGATG
The DNA here is from genome assembly GCF_028583685.1 of Petaurus breviceps papuanus. Classification (NCBI taxonomy): domain Eukaryota; kingdom Metazoa; phylum Chordata; class Mammalia; order Diprotodontia; family Petauridae; genus Petaurus; species Petaurus breviceps. Next base: position 4,656,634 of record NW_027186356.1, on the reverse strand, counting down.
CAGGGATCCCAGCACCTGTCTGAGGGGGAGGCCTTTTGATAGATGGAGGAGCCCCAGGAGGAAGCAGGGAGAGACAGGAGATCCATTAACATTCTATTGGGCATTTGGTGAGCTATTTCTTTTCTATTTTACTTACACTCCTTATCCAACCTTTGACTGCCCTCCTAATATGAAAGTTTATGACTCTTTCTATTCCCCTCTAGCTAAGCAGTATTTACCAGGCATGGATCTATAGGTGATTCTACCAGTCTTTATAAAACTTTTAATTCTAAAAGTCCTTATTTCTTAATATCTCTAATGAACTTTGGTAAAAGACTATCTCATGACACAAAGGTCTGTGGGAAGGAGGAGGGGTCATGGAGAGAATATCACAGATTTATTTTACTGTGGACTCACATCTGTCAGAAGCAATTTTTAAAGGGCACAGTAAATAGAGAACTAACCCTAGAAGACCTGAGTTCAAATCTGGCCTTTGATACTTGCTGCCTGTGTGACTCTGGGCAAGTCATTTAACTTCTAAGATCAGTTTATTCACCTATAAAATGGATGTGATAATGCACCTTCATGTCAAGGTTCTTGTGAGCATCACATAAGAAATTTATGAAGCATTTATAAACCACAATGCCTGGCACTTACTAAATGCTTTTTTTCTTTTGCCTTCCCTCCCTCCCCTCCTTACTCCCTCCCCAGAAACTCAAGGGTGGGGGAAGCCTGTTATCAACTTCCCACTTAATCTCCCATGGTCACCCAAAGAACCATTACTTATAACAAAGAAAAAAAGTACCATGGAGAAAAACTAAGCAATATATCAACATCTTTGCTCCCCAACCTCTAAAAAGCAAGAAGGTAGGTGGATTCTCATATCACTTCTCTGAGACCAAGTTTGGCCATTATAATTGCACAGAGTTTAATTTTGACTTCCTTTTTTTCTTTACATTTATATTGTTGTAACATTTTTAAGAGGGGGAAAATAACAAATAGAAATATTTAAATAAGCCACAATAAGTCTTGGAGGTATATCTATCTATCTGTACGTATGTATGTAGGTATGTAGGTATAATTTTCAATTTTATTTATTTATTTATTCATTCATTTACTTTTTTGTTTATTTATTTATTTATTTTTAGTTTTCAACACTCACTTTTACAGGATTTTGAGGTCTATTTTTCCCCTTCCCTCCTCTAACCCACTTCTCAAGATGGTCTACAATCTGATATAAACTATACATTTCCACTTATATTACATGTATCTCCACATTAGTCTTGTTATGAAGAATCAGAACTAAAGGGGAAAACCACAATAAAGAAATAAAACAACAAACAAAAGAAAATGGTATGCTTTGATCTGCATTCAGACTCCATAGTTCTTTCTCTGGATGTGGATGGCATTTTCCATCATGAGTCTTTTGGAATTGTCTTAGATCATTGCACTGCTGAGAAGAGCTAAGTCTATCAAAGTTGAGTTGGTCATCGTACAGTGTGACTCTTACTGTGTACAATGTTCTCCTGGTTCTGCTCATTTAACTCAGCATCAGTTCATGGAAGTCTTTCCAGGTTTTTCCTCATCATTTCTTATGGAACAATATTATTCCATTACATTCATATACCACAACTTGTTCAGCCATTCTCCAGCTGATGGACCTCTCCTCAATTTCTAATTCTTTGCTAAAGAGCTGCTATAAATGTTTTTGTGCTTATGGGTCCTTTTCCCTTTTTATGAACTCCTTGTGATACAGACCTAGTTTAGACTTTCATTGTCTTTCTCTGTTTTCACTCTTCCCAGTTTAGGTGTCAGCACTATATTTGTGTTATAAAAAGAATTTTGTAAGACTGTGTCTCTGCCTATTTTTCCCAATGATTTATATAGTATTGGAATTAATTATTCTTTAAATACTGTATAGAATTCACCTGTAAATCCATCTGGCTTTGGCAATTATTTCTTAGGGAGTTCATTGATGCCTTTTTCAATTTCTTTTTCTAAATCAGGGTAAAGTATTTTATTTTCTCTTCTGTTAATCTAGGCAATTTACATTTTTTAAATATTCATCCATTTCACTTAGATTGTCAGATTTATTGGCATACAGTCAGGCAAAATAATTCCTAATTATTGATTTAATTTCCTCTTCATTGATGGTGAATTCACCTTTTTCATTTTCAACCCTGGTAATTTGATTTTCTTCTTTCTTTTTAAAATCAAATTAACTAAAGGTTTATCTTTTTTTTTTCATAAAACCAGCCCTTAGTTTTATTTATCAGTCTGATAATTTTCTTAATTTCCATTTTATTGATCTTTATTTTCAGGATTTCTAATTTAGTATTTAATTGAGGATTTTTGATATGTTTTTTTCTAGATGTTTTAGTTGCATGCCCAATTCACTGATCTTCTCTTTTTCTATTTTATTCATGAATCAATTTCTTTGGCTACGTCCCATAAGTTTTGATGTGTTGTCTCATTATGGCCACTCTCTTAGATGAAGTTATTGTTTCTATGATTTTATCCACTCATTCTTTAGGATTAGATTGTTTATTTTCAATTAATTTTAGTTTTTTTCATAGTCCTTTATTACATGTAATTTTTATTGCATCATGATCTGAAAAGGATACACTTAATATTTCTGCCTTTCTGCATTTGATTGTGAGATTTTTATGCCCTGGTACGTGGTCAATTTTTGTTTAGGTGCCATATACCACAGAGAAAAAGGTATATTCCAAGTCAACCTTATTCTCATTGAATTTGTCTTAAGTAGGGAATAACATACACACTTAACTGGGTATCTTACCTTACAGGAAAGTAGGGGGGAAGGGGATAAGAGGGTGAGAAGTAAGAGCAGATTGGAGGAAGGGATAGTCAGAAGCAAACACTTTTGAAAAGGGATAGGGTCAAAGGAGAAAATAGAATAAATGGGGGATGGGATACTATGGAGGGAAATATAGTTAGTCTTTCATAACATGACTACTATGGAAATATTTTACATAACTACACATATATAACTTATTTTGAATTGCTTGTCTTCCCAGTGGGAGTGGGTGAGGAGGGAAGAAAGGAATCTGGAATTCAAAGTTTTAAAAACAAATTCTAAAAAAGAATTGTTGTTGAGGCAGCTAGGTGGCGCAGTGAGTAAAGCACCATCCCCAGAGTCAGGAGGACCTGAGTTTGGTTCCGGCCTCAGACACTTAACACCCACACAAAAGAAACTAACCTTCTAACCTTGGGCAACTTACTTAACCCCAATTGCCCTCCAAAAAAAAAGGCAAAAAAAAAATTGTTACATGCAACTGGGAAATAAGACATACAGGTAATGGGGTATAGAAATCTGCCTTGCCTTACAAGAAAGGAAAGAGTTAAGGGGAGGGCTGGGGGGGATATATGAGAGGGCAGATTGGGGGAAGGAGTAATCATTATGCTTACCATCTTGGGGTAGGGGTAGGGGAGAGATGGGGAGAAAATTTGGAACTCAAAATCTTGTGTAAATGAATGTTGAAAACTAAAAATTAATAAATAAATTTTTTGGGAAAAAAGTAAAAGGTATATTCCTTTATATCAACATTCAGTTTTCTCCAGAGGTCTACCATATCTAACTTTTCTAAAATTCTATTCACTTTCTTAACCTTTTTATTGCTTATTCTTATTTATTTATTTAGATTCATCTAGCTCTGGGAGGGGGAAACTGAGATCCAGCACTAGTATAGTTTTGCTGTCTATTTCTTCCTGCAACTCACTTAAACTGATCCTCTAAGAATTTGCATGCTATGCCATTTGGTGCTTATTTGTTTAATAATGATATTCCTCCATTGTCTATGCTACCCTTTAGCAAGATGTAGTTTCCTTCCTTATCTCTTTTAATTAGATCTATTTTTGCTTTTGCTTTGTCTGAGATCAGAATCATTATCCTTGCTTTTTTTTTTTAAACTTTGGCTGAAGCATAATCTGTTTTTCTCCAGCCTTTTACCTTTACTCTATGTGTATCTCTCTGCTTCAAATGTGTTTCTTATAAGCAACATATTGTAGGAATATTGTTTTTAATCCACCCTGCTATTTGATTCCATTTTACAGGAGAGTTCATCCCATTCACATTCACAGTTATAACTACTGTATCTTTCTCATCATCCTATTTCCCCTGTTTATACTTCTCTCCTTTTGCTGTTTCCCTCTTTACAAGTGTTGTACTTCTGACCACTGCCTCCCTCAATCTGCCCTCTCCTTCTTCTTTCCCCTTTCCCCTCCTATTTTGTCAATACCTTCTTCTCTTCCTTCTATCCTTTCACCCTTCCTTTTCTTTCCTCTTTCTCCTTCTACTTCTTTATAGAGTAAGATAGATTTCTGGAACCAATTGAATGTATATATTTTTCCCTCTTTGAGCCAAATCTGATAAGAGAAAGATCCAAACAATGCTTGCCCCCACTCCCTTCTTTCTATCTATTGTAATGATCTTTGCACCTCTTCATGTGATTTTATTTACACTATTCTGCCTCCTCTTTTCCCAGTATTTTAAAAAAATTTTTTAAACCTTACTTTTTTATTATCTCATTTTTATTATTTTGTTTATTATCTATTTTATTATCTCTTTTTTTAAACTTTAATTTTTTTATCATCTCATCAAAGTCTACTACACCCACACCTTCTTTCTATGTATACCCCTTTCTGACTGCCCCAATAAAGATACAACTCTCAAGAGTTACAACTATCTTCTTTCCATATGTGGATGTAAACTGTTTAATCTTATTGAGTAACATTTTTTTCTTTCCTGTTTACCTTTTTATTCTTCACTTAAGTCTTGTATTTGATGCTGAAATTGTCTGTTCAGCTTTGGATTTTTCATCACGAATGATTGAAAGTCTCCTTTTTCATTGAATGCCCCTGAATGTCCCAAAAATTTTCCCCTAAAAGATTATGCTCTATTTTTCTGGGTAATTGATTCTTGGTTACAATCTGTGCTCTTTTGCTTTCCAGAATAACATATTCCAAGCCCTCTGATCCTTTAATGTAGGAGCTGTTAAGTGCTATGTAATCCTAACTGTGATTCCATGATATTTAAATTGTTTGTTTGTTTTTTTTCTGGCTGCTTGTCGTATTTTCACCTTGATCTGATAATTTGGGGAGTTGGTTATAAAATTCCTTAGAGATTTTATTTTGGGATCTCTTTCAGGAGGTTATCAGTAGATTCTTTCAATGATTATTTTACCATCTGGTTCTAGGATATCACAGCAGTTTTCCTTGATAATTTCTTGAAAGATTCTGTCTAAGCTCTATTTTTGATCATGACTTTCAGGTAGTCTAATAATTCTTGAATTATCTTTCTTGCACCTATCTTCTAGGTCAGTGGTTCTTTCAATGAGGTATTATATATTTTCTTTTTTTTTTCATCCTTTTCATTTTGTTTGACTGATTCTTGATGTCTCATAGAGTGATTAGATGCCGCTTGCCCAACTCTAAATTTTAAATTGTTTTCTTCATTTAGCTTTTGTACCTCCTTTTCCATTTGACCAATTTTAGTTTTTAAGGAGTCTTCTTCAGTGAATCTTTGTACCTTTCTTTGCATTGGGCAATGCTTTCCCCCCCCCACTTTTTTTAAATTTATTTATTTACTTTTAGTTTACAACATTCAGTTCCACAATCCCCTGAATTCCAAATTTCCCCCCTTTCTCTCCTCCCCTTTCTCCCCCCCCCCAGCCCCATGGCAGCATGCAATCTGATATAAGTTCTACAAATACTTTAGCATTAAACATTAGCCAAGTTGTGAAGAAGAGTTATAACCAATAGAGCGAACAAAAAGAAAGAAGGAATGAAACAAAACAAAACATAAAAGAGACAGAGCAAGTATTTTGCTTCAATATGCATTCAGACTCTGTAGTTCTTTTCTCTGGATGTGGATATACCTTTCCATCATGAGTCTTCTGGAGTTGTCTTATAGCCTTGCATTGTTGAGAGGAGCCCAGTCTATCAAAGTTAGTCATCACAGATATGATGTGTCTCTAATTGTGTACAAAGTTCTCCTAGTTCTGCTCTCCTCACTCAGCATCAGTTTATATAAGTCTCTGCAGGTTATTATGAAGTCCATCTGCTCCTCATTTCTTATAGCACAATAGTATTTCATTATATTCATGCAACACAACTTGTTTAGCCATTCCCCAATTGATGGGCATCCTCTTCATTTCCATTTCTGTGCCACAACAAAAAGATCTTCTATAAGTATTTTTTGTGCATACAGGTCCTTCTCTCACTCGTATGATCTCTTTGGGATACAGCCCTAGAAGTGGTATTGCTGGGTCAAAGAGTATGCACATTTTTATAGCCCTTTGGGCATAGTTGCAAATTACTCTCCAGAATGGTTGGATCAGTCCACAATTCCACCAATGATGCAATAGTGTTCCAATTTTTCCACATCTTCTCCAGCATTTATCATTTTCCTGTTTTGTCATCTTAGCCAATCTGAACCGTGAGATGTGGTACCTCAGAGTTGTCTTGATTTGCATTTCTCTAATCAATAGTGATTTGGAGCATTTTATATTCTTATAGATATCTTTAATAAGAAAATAACTTACCTGCCCCTCTTTCCCCAGGTTGTTTTCTTCTAATCCTTACTGTTGGAAAAGGAGGGAGTAACATTTCTTTCTCTCTCTTTTTCCTCCCAATTTCTCCTGGTTTTATAGCAAGATTCTCCTCCCCATAGATTCTCAGATTAGAGTGGGTTCTTTGACCTTTTATAGAGCTCTCTAAACTTTGAGTGCCATTCATTAGGTACAGCATGAAGGTGGGAGAAACTTCCAGCAGTACCTTCTCTCCTGTGTGCTGCTGCTTTCTCCCTGAAATCTTTTCCTTCTTTTCTCCACTTTTTTTCCAATACCTCTGTTAGTAGCTACAACTATCCTCACCAAAAATTCCCTGGGAGCAGACACATATTCTTTTCCTCAGTTATTCAGATTGGAAAGGGAGGGAGAAGGAGCAAACATTCTAATTCTTGCTATATTTGATGAATCTGGTCTAGGTACTTTTCTTTGACACATTGCAACTTTTTTATTATTTATGTAGGAAAAGCTCTTCTCAGGCCCAGAGACCAATAACCCAAGTTCTGGACTCATGAACACTTGAGGGCTATTACAAGTCTATTATATGTAGGTAGATGAATGACATATGGTCTCTTCTCTTGAGACCCCTAGTGAAGGCAGAGTAGGCTTGAAACCTACTCCCTCTAAGTATGACTTCTCTCTTCTTTCAAGGCAATGCCTTCCTAAAGGTAGAAGGACATTTGCTAGTAGTCTATCAAGATTTGATTTTATATTCATCATAATCCTGATTCAGATCATTTCCATGTTGGGCTTCTTCAAGAGATAAGCATCTGGTTGTTGTATGTGGATGGAGCTTTCGCTAGACCCAACATTCTATCAGGGGAAACAACACTGACACATATAAACAGATGCAAAGTACATATGAAGTAAATATGAAGTAATTTAGGGCTGTCAGGATGAGAGGAGGAAGGCATTCATTTTTACTTTAAAATTTCCTATTTGGAAGACACCACTATCTCCTAAAGTAATATATTCTACTTTTAAATATCTGTTAATTGGTAGAAAGATATTTCCTGGAATTAAACCTAAATTTATCCATTTCGAAACACACTCTTCCTACTGTGGTCAAGCATAAACTGTAATCTTCCAGTGGTACATTCAGGATCTCAGGGGATGCCAGGGTAGACTTGTCTTGAACTTGAATGTCATGTAATAGGCCACCAAACTTCCAACTGAGAATGAACAGATAAGAAAAAGATCCCAAACCCCACTAAGAAATGAAGGATTTTCTGAAGATGGTAAAACATTCAAATGGAGAGGTCAACATCAATGATAGCCAGAGATAAGGAGCAGCTTGTACACTTTCCAGAACATATTCAAGAGACTTATTGTAGAAGCTAAGATCCACTGCTTTTTAAAAAACATTATTTTATTTTTTCCCAATTACATGCAAAATAGTTTCAACCTTCATTTTAAAAAAATTTTGAGTTCCAAATTCTGTCCCTCCCTCACCTTCCTTGAGATAGCAAGCAGTTTTACATAGATTATACATGTATAATCATGCAAAGCATATTTACATATTAGTCAAGCTGTGAAAAAAGACACAGACCAAGGGGGAAAAAAAGCAGAAAAATATAGTGGAAAAATAATATGCTTTGATTTGCATTCAGACTCCATCGGTTCTTTCTCTGGATGTGAGTAGTATTTTTCATCATGAGTCCTTCGGAATTGTCTTAGATCCTTGCATTGCTGAGAATAGCTAAGTCATTCATAGTTGATAATCACACAATATTGCTAAGATCATTTTCTGAAGAGCAACCACATCCTTTTGTATATGACTCATTCATGTCCAAGAGAAAACTAGGAGAGTGGCAGGGAAAAGAAAGGGAAAAGCAGAGGAAACCAAATACAAAGCCTCAAGGGACCTCCGTTTGATCTCTGTGGCTTTTAGTCGGAAGCTCCAGAGGGCACAATGAGGGGATGCTGGAAAAATCTTGAAAAGCAATTTGACAACTCAGACAAACCTGTTTCCTTTTCCTCAATACTTCTCAGCAGGATGGTGAGAGGGAAGTCCTAGTCAAGAGAGCAGTGAAGACAGAATAGATAGTATCAGACTAAGTAAGGTGGTTTGGGTATTGATAGAAGGAGGGAGCATTTATAGGCATCTGGATGGCTGTAGCCAGGTAGACCAAGAACAGATTGGATATTGACATAATGATCTCCTTCAAACATAGATTTGGACAACTCTAAGGGTCAATAAACTCTAGGGTCAATCTGTACCTACAGGAATAAATACAAAATGTTTTGTGTGGCCTTTAAAGCCCTCTCTAACCTGGGCCTCTCCTACCTTTCCACTCTTCTCCCACCTGACTCCCTCACACCACCTGGCCTCCACACAGCAGCCTCTTTGCTGTTCTTCTCCCATGACACTCCATGTCCTGACCACAGGCATTTTCATCAGCCATCACTCGTGGCCTGGAACTCTCTTATAGCTCATCTCTGCCTCTTTCACTTCTTCCTAATGTCCCAACTTCTGCACCAAGTCTTTCTCATTTTTCCTAAGCCTTCTCCTTGAGATTACCTTTAACAGGGGAGACAACAAGTACATAGAAAAACTTATCCGGCATCAATATAAAGTTAATAAATGTAAATATATACAAAGGAGATACAAGGTGGTTTGGGGAAGGAAGGAGGGCACTGTATGCTGAGGTGGAGGTGACAGGGAATCAGGTAAGGCTTCATGTACAAGATGGTGTCTGAACTGCGTCTGGAAGGAAGAGAGGAAACCTAGGAAATAGAGGTAAGGAAAGAGGATATCCCAGGCAAAGGGTATGGCTGGTACAAAAGACTGGAGACAGGAGATGAAATGTTGTGTGTGAAGAGCAGAGAGGACAGTTTTGTTGGATTGCAGAATGTAGGAGAGAGAATAATGTGACAGTGAATCTGGCAGAATAGTTTAGGGCCAGGATGTGTCTGTTTGTGTGTGTGTGTGTGTGTCTGTCTGTCTATCTGTTTATCTGTGTAGAGCAGAGAGACACTGACTCAGGAGGAGCCCTGAGTAAGGTTATCTGGTAGATTCTAGTTTATCTGAAATTCTACGCCAGATGGAGTGGGTAGAGTGGAGGGGTTGTTTGTTGTATTTTCTGGCTGAGAGCACTTTGCAAATGTCCATGGCCTAGGGAAGTCATCACTGAGAAGAGCTGCAAGAAAAAGGAAGGAAAGGGATGTCAAGGATGTTATATAAGCAGGATGAGCAGGTCTTCATAACTGATTTGATGGGAGTTAGGGGAGGTGGTAGAGAAGGAAGAGACTAGGAAGATTATGAGGTTGTGAACCTGGGGAACTGGAAGGATTGTGGTATCCATGAAGAAACAGGGAAGTTTGGAAGGGTGAGCTTTAGAGACGTAATGGATAGAAAGAAAGAACTAATGAAAGGAAGAAAAGAAGGAAGGAAGAAAGGAAAGAAAGAACAAAAGAAAGAAAAGAGAAAGAAGGAAGGAAGAGAAAGAAAGAAGAGAAAAGGAAGGAAGAAGTAGGAAGAAAGAAGGAGAAGGAAAAAAGGAAAGAAAACAGGAAAGAAAAATAGGAAAAAGGGAAAGATGAAACCTATTTTTTTCATTTCTAATGTTATTGATGTGTTTAAGTTTTTACATCATTTACATATACAAATTACTCTCTCATGTACCAAGGTAAAGCTTTCCAGAATAATGACCTCTTTTGACAGATGTATACATCATTTCACAGTTCTAATACCTTCCCACCTCTCTATTAAAAAAAATGAAAAGAAATCTATTTCCTTTCCCTCCCACTCTTTCCCCCATTGAGAAAAAAGGAAAAAATATTTTTGTTACAAATGTACATACTGAAGCAGAACAGATCCTCTCAGTTGCTACAAAGCACGTGTGTCCTTCAGGATTTCTTAGCCTCTCAGGAATGGATAGAATCCCTCATCATTGCTCCTCTGGAATCATGAGTACTAAAATGCTCACTTTGGCATGCAGATATCCAGCAGGCAGTTGGTAAGAGAGGTCTACCTATGGCATGCCCAAGTGACCCTTGCCTTGCATAGACTACTGTCTCTCCTTATCCTAGTCCTCTGACCTGCCTCTGGCTTGGCTGTGCCGCTTCTATTTTGTGGCACAGGTGGAGGAGGGTTAGGCCTAGAGAGGAGAAGGGGGTCTTTCTTTTTCTCAAACTGTTAAGAAGGAGACCACCCGATCCCTCAATCCCTGTTCTGGTCTTAGTGTTATGCCTCAAAGGGGTCCTAGGATGATGACAGGAGCCACCCTAACTACCTGAGAGTTATGTTTCCTACTGACTTGAACCTGCCTCATTTGTCACCTAATTTCTAATGCCCAGTCTAAACTTTTACATACCTTGGTCAGAGACCTTTTTCTGCTCCCATCAAAGGAAGGCTCGGATTTTAGAAAGTTGGCCCATTCCTTGGTGGAATTAGTTCCATTCTACCCAGGTTCCCAGCCCTTCTGTCCTCCTAACTCCTTCAAAGTCCACGTCCCCCCTCCCATTGTCTTTTCTCCCCATTGGCCCCACCAGCTAAGGGAAATCAGGACCCAAACCTGCAGGTGGGAAAGTACCTGGTGAAGGTGAGGAGTTGAGGGAAGGATCATTTGGGAAGTACCTCCCTGATGCCAGGTCAAACTTCCTACAATCCAGAATTTCTTGATGCCTTCTTCCTCTCTCCCCTACCCCATACCCCACCTTCTAGGAACTGCTAACAGCCTGGGACTTCTTCAAAACTATGCCTACTGGGGCTGTGCACAGTCAGAGGGACTCTTAGGAGTAAGTGGTGAAGCTAATATCTACCTTTAGGGACTCTTGGCAAATGGGTGAGGTTTTCTGGCTCACCCTACCTGCTGCTCAAGGATTTTCACCCATCTCTTCTTTCTCTGTTCAGTTTTTTGGAAATGGGATGAGGCCTCCTGCCACTGAATATGACTATGCCAGCTCAGGATTGACTGCCAAACCCCAACCTCTTGTTTATTCAGGGGAGGGTGGTTCTTGAAGCAGCCAGTGTTTGGGAATAATTGAGAGGGGGAAGCAGGAGCAAAGTATAACTCGTGGGTCCATCACAAGCAGATGAAACATTTGTCAGCAGGAAACTGAAAGAGCTGGTGGGGAAGCAGGATTAGTGCTTTCCTTGGAGACTCCCCCTTCTACACACCCCAGGAACTGGCTTCAGGGATCAAAGGACTCTGCTTGGGAAGAGAGCCCTGTCTGCCACCCTGAAGGGCTCGAGATTCTAGAAGTGGAATTCAGACTCAGGCCAGGTCAGCTTGAACTTAGGAGAGGTCGCTAGGGAGGGAAGTAGCATGAATCAGCTCTGTTACTTCAGTGGTTCACAAAGTGCACATAAATCTGCAGCCTGGGCCTGGGGCTTGGAAGAGGCTGATGGGGGGGGGGGTTGGGATCCTAGGGTTAGTTACTGGCATCAAGAAAATGCTGGCATTGAGAAAAGAAAGCAAAAAACAGAAGACCGAGAACCCAGCTGGGGGTTGACAGAGAGCCCTCTTTGTTTAATGGCTGGGGCACCGCTACTCTGTTTTTAGGCTTTCTTTAGGAGTCTGGGGGATGTGAGAGGAATGAGGAATGAGCCTCCAGCAGACTCTAAGACTAAGCAGACAAGGCACTGGTGCCATTCAGAGCCTCAGTGTCTTCCTTCTTCCACAGACCTCTCATGTTCTTCTGCTTTCTTTCCTCTCCTGCCTCTCCTAATCCTGTTACTCCCTTCTCCCTCTTTAAACTGCTCTGAAATGGCACCCTACATTTAGGCCTCCTCTCCATGCCTCTTTGCTTCTTCATTCCTTGGCCCATATCTCCAGCCCCATCCATTATCCTAAGACTGCCCTATACCTCCCTCTCTGCCTCATGGTCTCTCTTCCGCAGATGCTTCCTGCCCCCAAGTGGCTATTTCATCAGCTGGGCCTGGCAGGCCTAGAGTCTGGGCTTTCTTCCATCCTGCTCCTGGCCTTCCTCGCCCTTGGCACCTGGATCCTGGTCAAGGGCCTAACCTGTGTCCAACAATACTATATCAACTGCCAGAGGCTTCGATGTTTCCCTCAGCCCCCTCTTAAGAACTGGTTCTTTGGTCACCTGGGGATGGTAAGTAGGGAACCTGGAATGGGGCCTGGGGGAGTCAATGGAGACAGAGGATGTAGGACTGAAGGGACTAATGAACTGAGGGAGGAACTTGGGCTGGAGGATGAGATTGGGAGGATTAAGGGAACTGAAGAGATGAGGGCATTAATAGGATAAGGAGAGACTGAGGATGGGCCTCCAAGCTGCCAACATGGTCATAGAAGTAAAGGAAAGCTTGGTCTCCTAGACTAGATGAAAGAGAAGGGCGTGAGGCCCATGGGTCAAGTTGTAGTAATCTCCAAGATTACCTAATGGGGACTGATAGGATTCAGAGAGGGATTATGAGGACTGCAATTCTAAGGGCTTGGCAGGACTGAAGGGCCTTGGGGAGTGTTGGACAGAGGAGGAAGGGTCAGGGTCTGAGAAATAAGAGGATCAAAGGTTGTCAGGAGCCTGAGAAGTTTGGAGGACTAATGGATGGAGGGTGGGGGGGAGTAGACCAAGGTGACAGAAGGATTGAGCTAAAGGGTTGCTGAAAAATGGAGGGTGTGAGAAAAGCCTGTCTTAGAAGGATAACCTGAGCATTCTGTCTCTTCCGTTTCTCTGGCTGGTAGTAATGGAGTTGCCTATCCTTAGAACTGTCTCAGGGGAACCTAGGGAAGGTGGATGCCCTCTCTGTGTGAGGTGGAATCATCAAGAAGGCTTAGGGCCCAGACTAAATTCCAAGAATATCATAGGGAGGTCCAAGGGTCCTGCTGGGTCTGGGTCAAGAGAATCAAAGCCTCCTTAGGCCATTATCCCCCTTCTGATTTAGTTCCTCTTCTTATCTATCCTCTAGGCATGTTCCCAAGCCAGAACTTTCCTATCACCATCCCAGAACCCCTGTAGTAGACAGAGATTGAGGGCAAAGACTGAACTTGTCTGATGTAGGTAAGGGAGAACAAAAGAGACCTAGTTTAAGCTCTGATTCTGAAGCTTAGTTATGTAACTATGAAGTGATAGGCAACTGGTAGAGTGGACAGAGGTCAGACCTTAGAATCACAAAGACCTGGGTAAATTCACCTTGTTTTGCTTGGCCCCAGGATGCAGAATGAGCTGCAAGAAGTGGAATTTTCAGAGATAAAGTCAGCCAATAAACATTTATAAAATGCCTATTATGTGCCATTTGGATTCAAATTACACCTCTGATATATGCTGACTGTGTGATACTGACTGAGTGTCAAAACTACTTGGAGCTCTGGGCATCTCTCCAAAACTTTATGTTACAGAGAAGGTAGTGACCTGCATTGGTAAAAGGAGTTTCCTTATCTTGGAATTCCCTCTATAGATAGAATTACAAGTCTACTCTATTTCTCTGTCCCTGAGTAAACCACAACTGTTCTTCATCCATATAAGGAAGATTTAAATGCTTCAAAATTTTCCCCTCAGGACCAAGAGGAATCAGTCTACACTGCTTACTCTTGCCCTAGCCCATGGACCATAGCTCTCTTTGTCTCAGCTTTCCCACCTTCACCTCAAAGAATACTCAATTCCTGACTTGACCTTGTCTTTGGTTTGTATTTGTTTGATCCAAGGTTGGACCCTGAAACCCCTCTTTTATTTATTTATTTTAATGATATTCTATCTCCGCGCCCCCAATTACATCTCAACAAATTGTTTAGCTTCCATTTTTTACAAGATTTTTAGTTCCAAATTTCTCTCTCTGCCTCCACACCCCCCTTACTAATATGTTAGACAGTATGATATAGATGATACATATGCCAAAACATATTTCCATATTAGTCACAGTTGTGAAAGAAGAAACAGAACAAAAGGAAAAACAAAACCAGGAAAAATAATGAAGTGAAAAAAGTATGCTCCAATCTTCATTCAGAGTCCATCAGTTCTTTAACTGGATGCAGATAGCACTTTCCATCGAGTCCTTTGTACTTGCTTAGATCATTGTGTTATTGAGCAGACCAGAGTCATTCATAGTTGATCATCACACAGTGTTGCTGATACTGTGCACAATGTGTTCCTGCACTTGCTCATTTCACTTTGCATCAATTCATTCAAGTCTTTTCAGGCTGTTTCTGAAATTTGCCTGTCCATTTCTTATTGAACAGCAGTATTTCATATACATTCATGTACCACAACTTGTTCAGCCATTCCTCAATTGATCAGCATCACCTCAATTTCCAATATTTTGCCACCACAAAAAGTGTGGCTATAAATACTTTTGCACATATAGGTTCTTTTCCCTTTTTATGGTCTCTCTGGGATACAGACCTGGTATTGGTATTAGTGGATCAAATAGTACACAGTGCAGTTGCCCTTCGGTCATTGCTCCAAATTGCCCTCCAGAATGGCTGGATCAGTTCATAACTCCACCAACAGTACATTAGTGTCCTAATTTTCCCACATCCTCTCCAGCAATTGTCATTTTCCTTTTCTGTCATATTAGCCAATCTGACAGGTGTGACCTCAGAATTGTTTTAATTTGCATTTATCTAATCAAAAGTGGTTTAGAGCACTTCTTCATATGCCTATAGAAAGCTTTGGTTTCTTCATCTGAAAACTGCTTGTTCATATCCTTGAACTATTTATCAGTTGGGGAGTGCCTTGTATTCTTGTGAATTCAGTTCTCTACATATTTGAGAAATGATACCTTTATAGACATTTGCTGTAAAAATTGTTTCCCAGATTTCTGCTTTCCTTCTAATCTTGGTAGCATTGCTTTTGTTTCTGCAAAAGCCTTTTAATTTAATATAATCAAAATGATCTATTTTGCATTTCATAATGCTCTCTATCTCTTGTTTGGTCACGAACCTGTAACTCACTTAACTTCTCTCCTTTAAGAATTGGGATGCTACATGCATATGTGTTTACTATTGATATTACTTCATTGTCTATGGTACCTTTTAAAAAGATGTAGTTTCCTTCCTTATCTCTTTTAATTGGGTCTATTTTTGCTTTTGCTTTGTCTGAGATCAGACAAAGCTAACCCCGCTTTTTTTTTTACTTCATCTGAGGCATAATAGATTCTGCTACAGCCCCTTACGTTGACTCTGCATGTGTCTCTGCTTCAAGTGTGTTTCTTGTAAACAATATATTGTATGATTCTGGGCTTTGATCCTCTTTGCTGTCCAGTTCTTCTTTATGGGAGAATTAATCCCATTCACTTTCACAAGTTATGATTACTAAATGTGCATTTTCTTCCTGCTTGTCCTCTCTATCTTTTACCCTTTTCCTATTCACCGATGTTTTGCTTCTGTCTACCTCCTCCCCCTCTGCCTTCCCTTTTTTCAGTACTCCACCCTCCTTTTTTTAGCATTTATTTTTTTAGAAAATGCTTTATTAACTTTTAGTTTACATAGTTCATTTCCACAAGATTTTGAGTTACAAATTTTCTCCCCATTTTTCACCTACCTGCCACTCCAAA
Source organism: Petaurus breviceps papuanus (assembly GCF_028583685.1). Lineage (NCBI taxonomy): Eukaryota > Metazoa > Chordata > Mammalia > Diprotodontia > Petauridae > Petaurus > Petaurus breviceps. Next base: position 4,640,611 of record NW_027186356.1, on the reverse strand, counting down.
ATAGCGATCCCACTGGATATTCCCTCCTCCAATCTGCTCTCTCACATATCTTCTCCCATAGCTCCTCAAACTATCCAGTGGGGCACAGTGGATCTCTATGCCCCAGTGCCTGTATGTCTTATTTCCCATTTATATGTAAAATAATATGATAATAGTATATACATATATGTATATATGAATATATATATATTAAACATTTGGTGAGTTCCAGATTCATATCCTTCCTCCCTTGTCATCCACCCTTACTGGTAAGATAAGCAATTCAATATAGGTTGTACATGTGTAGCTATGCAAAACATTTCCATAGTAAATATATTGTAAAAGACTGATTGTATTTCCCTCTCTCCTATCCCATCTCCCACTTGTTCTATTCTCTACTTTGATCCCATCCCTTTTCAAAAGTGGGTGCTTCCAACTTCCCTCTCCCCCACCTGCCTTCCCTTCCATCATCCCCCCTCTCATCCCCTTCCCCCTTACTCTCCTGTAGGGTGAGATACCCTATTTAGTGTGTATGTCATTCTCTCCCTAAGCCAAATTCAATGAGAATAAGGTTGACCCATTCCCTTTTGCCTTCCTGTTCTTCCCCTTCATTGTAACCATTTTCTCTTACCTCTTCTATATGAGATAGTTTACCCCATTCTGTCTCTACCCATCTCGTCTCATTATATTCCTCTCTCACCTCTAAATTTCACCTTTTGGCATCATCTCTTCCCATTAAACTGGTCCTGTGCCCTCTATCTATGTATACCTGTACACATATATACACATATTCACATATGTATTCCTATGCCCATATACCCTCCTACATAGACATATATGTGTGTGTGTACATATATACACATTTCTATGCCATTCAATTATTCTCATACTGAGAAAAGTTTCATCAGTTACAATTATTGTTTTTCCATGTAGGAATGTTAATAGTTCAACTTTGATAAGTTCCTTATGATTTCTTTTCCCTGTTTACCTTCTCATGCTTCTTTTGCTTCTTGTATCTCAATGTCAAATTTTCTATTCGGTTCTGGTTTTTTCATCAAGAATGCTTGAATGTCCTCTATTGCACTGAATGACCATATTTTCCCCTGAAACATTATACCCAGTTTTGCTGGGTAGGTGATTCTTGGTTTTAATCCCAGCTCCTTTGACCTCCAGAATATAATATTCAAAGCCCTTTAATCCCTCAGTGTAGAAGCTGCCAGACCCTGTGTTATCCTGATTGTGTTTCCACAATATTCAAATTGATTCTTCCTGACTGCTTGTAATATTTTCTCCTTGATCTGGGAATTCTGGAACCTGTCTATAATATTTGTAGGAGTTTTCTTTTAGGAATCTTTTCCAGGAGGTGGTTGGTGGATTCTTTCAACCTCTATTTCCTTCTTGTTCTAAATCATGAGGGAAATTTTCCTTGAGAATTCCTTGAAGGATGATTTCTAGGTTCTTTTTTTATCATGACTTTCAGGTAGCTCAATAATTTTTAAATTATCTCTCCTGGATCTATTTTCCAGGTCAGTGGGTTTTCCAATGAGATATTTCACATTGCCTTCTATTTTTTTTCCATTTGTTTGGATCTGCTTAATAGCATCTTGATTTCTCATAAAGTCACTAGCTTCTATTTGCTCCAATCTAATTCTGAAGGAATGATTCTCTTCAGTGAGCTTTTGAGATTCTTTTTCCATCAGGCAAATTCAGCTTTTTAAGGCATTCTTCTCCTCATTGTCTTTTTGAGCCTCTTTTGGCATCTGAATTAGTCTATTTTTTAAGGTGTTATTTTTTTCAGTCAGGTTGTTGACTCTCATTTCACACTTTTATTACATCATTCTCATTTCTCTTCCCAATTTTTCCTCCACTTCTCTTATTTGCTTTTCAAAATCCTTCTTAAGGTCCTCTATGGCCTGTAACCAGCTCATGTTTTTCTTGGGAGTTTTTGGTGCAGGAGTTCTGACTTCACTGTCTTCCTCGTTCCGTGTTTTGATCTTTTTGTCCCCAAAACGGGAGTCTAATTTTGGATTCCTCTGTTTGCTTTGCTTCCCTCTTTTACTCATGTTGTCACTCAATTACTTGACTTTTGGGCTTTTTGCCACAATAGGACTCTGCTATCAGACAAGGGAGCTTCATCCCAAACGCTGGGGTTTTCTCAGCTGCCGAAGGTATTAGTTGGGTGCCCTCTCTGAAGCATCCACATGCTCTGTAAAGCTGGTCACACACCCCAGGACCTCCACCCTAGACTGCAATCCAGATCCAAGCAGGTTAAAGCAAGTTTGATTACCCCTTAGACTGGTCGCTTGGTCCCCCTATAGTCTGCAGGCCAGGAGCTGAAGCTGCCACATGGCAGCAGCTGCAGGGCTGCTGCACCTCAGTGGCTTCTCCCTCCAGGGGATAAAGGCTGACCATACTCCCAACTACTGGATCCCAAAGTCCACACTGCACTGACCTCTCATTTTGTCCTTAGCATCTATGGGTTGATAATTCTGGAAACAGTCACAGCTGCTGGTGATCTGAAGTCCCTCCAGCCAGGGGCTGGTCAGGCCTGCCCTGGAGCTAAAACCTCTGGCTTGTGCAGGGCTGGACTTGGCTCCCAGAGTGCTGTGCTGGCTGCTTCCTGCCAGCCAGGCTATCTTCAGTGAGAGGTTAGCTTATCTGTGTCATTTAGTGGGCTATGTAGCTCCAAAGTTTGTTCAGAGTCACCTTTTACATGAATTGGAGGTGGTGGGACCTGGAGCCCAGTGGAAGCTGTGGTACTACTCTGCCATCTTGACTCTGCCTCCATCCTCCTCTTTGCTTAATCTCTTTGTTTCTTATTTCCCTGTCCAGTTAGATAGATTTCTATATTAAACTGATTGTGAATATTTTTTCCTCTTTCAGTCAATGCTGATGAGAGTAAGGTTCAAGCCAGGAGTGGGGAACCTCCATCCTTGAGGTCACAAGTGCACCTCTGCGACCTCAAGTGCACCCTTTGAATCCAAACTTCCCATAACAAATTTCCTTAATAAAAGGGTTTGTTCTGTAAACCTTGGACTCTGTCAAAAGGTCACACCCAAGAACCTAGGAGGCCACAAGTGGCCTGGAACCTGCAGGTTCCTCTGCCCTGGTTCAGGCGATGCCCATCACCCACCATATCATCCTTCTATCCACTGTAATAGTTTTCTGCACTTCTTCATGTGAAACAATTTGCTCCATTTCACCTCTCTCTTCCTTCTGCACCCAGTGTGCTCCTCTTTCTCATCCCTTAGTTATTTTTTATGTCATTTCCTCCAGTTTACCTTATATCCATACCCTCTCTCAAATGTATATTCCTTCTAGCTGCACTATTAGTGGTACAATTTTTCAAAACTATAAGTATCATCTTCCCAAGGGATGTAAACAGTTCAGCTCCATTGAATCCTTTATGGCTTCTTCTCCCTTTTTCCCTTCTTAGGCTTCTCTTGGGTCTTGATATTGGAGGTCAATTTTTTTGTTCAATTCTGGTCTTCTTATGAAAGCTTGAAATCCCTCTATTTCATTAAGTGACTATATTTACCCTCGAAGAATTACACTTAATTTCACTGGGTAGATGATTCTTGGTTGTAGTCCTAGCTCCTTTGCCTTCTGGAATATCATGTTCCATGACTTCTGATTCTTTAATGTTGCAGCTGCTAAATCCAGTGTAATACTGATTGTGGTTCCCTTATATTTGAATTGTTTCTTTCTGGCCACTTGCAGCATTTTTTCCTTGACCTGATAGTTCTGTAATTTGGCTATATTGTTCCTTGGAGTTTTTATTTTGGGATCTCTCTTCTGAGGTGATCAGTGGGTTTTTTCAATGCCTATTTTGCTCTCTGATTCCAGGATATCAGGTCAATTTTCCTTGATAATTTCTTGCAAGATGCTGTCCAGTTCCTCCTTTTAATTATGGCTTTCAGGTAATGCAGTGATTCTGACATTGTCTTTCCTGGATCTATTTTCCAGGTCAATTGTTTTTCCAATGACTTATTTTATATTTTCTTGTATTTTTTTTTTTTATTCTTGTGAATGTATTGGATTGATTTTTGATTTCTCATATAGTCATTAGCTCCCACTTGCCCAATTCTAACTTTTCAGGAGTTGTTTTCCTCAGGTAGCTTTTGTAATTCCTTTTCCATTTGTGCAATTCTACTTTTTAAGCAGTTGTTTCCTTTTACTAAGCATTGACTCTTTTTTCATAATTTTCTTGCGTTAGTCTAACTTATTTCCCCAGTTTTTCTTCTACATTGCTTATATGATTTTTAAGCTCCTTTTTGAGCTCATCCATGAGAACTTTCTGACCTTGAGACCACTTCCTGTTTTGCTTTGGGATTTTGACTATAGGTGTTTTGACATTGTTGTCCTGTTCTGAGTTTGTGTCTTTTTTTCCCAGTCACTGACATAACCTTCTATGTTCAGATTCCTTTTTTGTTGTTTTTTACTCATCTTTTTTGACTTTTTTCCTTTCTTTTAAATTTGAGTTGTGCTCCCAGAGTGGAAAGGACACTGCCTTAGGATTCTTATGCTAGGGCTGCAGGCCCTGTCTTTTTTCCTGGTTCTACACTGATGTTGCCCTGAGGCTCACAGGGGACTCTCATGTCTGGTGCTGTGTTGAGGGTATGGTGGAGGGAGGTGGCTAGTACTGCTGGAGGCTATAGATAAGCTGGCAGCTTATCTCATGATGAACCAAGGTCCTTGTCATGGTGTCTCATGTGTGCTGATACTAGTGGGGTTCTTCTGCATTTACCCAGGGCTGCAGTGAAGCACTTTGCTGCTGGTGGCTACCTGTTTACCCAGGGCTATTCTAAGCATGTGACAGTTCATGGCACTGGAGTCTGTCAATTACCCTGCATATGCTAAGGCATGTGGTATTGACATTTGCCTGCTCCACCATACTGGGGCTCAGGATCTTCCACTGCTTTGCTTTGGTGGGTCTTGCTACTGGCTTGCTGGAACTCTTCCTGTCCTGGACTGTGTTCCCTTTTGTCCAAGTGAGAAAAACCTTTCTTGGTGATTTTCCAAGGTTCTTGGGATAAAAGATTGTTTTACCCTGTCTTTTTGCTGGTTCTGGTCTTTCGGGATTCATTTGGGGGAACTATTTAATGGTTTTGTGGCGGTGAATATGGGAGCATTATGGATATTTACTGCTTACTCCACCATCTTGACTGCCCAAAGTCTAAGATTTCGACACCCCTGTTATAAAAGGGAACTGTTCCCTCTACCAGGAATATTTCCACTAACATCAATTGTGGAACACCAACCCTGGGTCATATGACATTAACGATTTCTGTGCTATGGTACTAAAGTCCTTAACCAGCCTTTCCAGCACTTGTATTTTATTATTATTTCTAAGGTTCCTTCCAGTCCTGAAGTTGCCTGTCCTAGGTATCCTTATGCTTCTGACAACATGTATATTAAGATGGTTCTCATCTTTGATAATGTTCTAAGACCCTTCTGACCCTAAATTTCTTTATTCCAAGGCCCCTTCATGTTCAGATATTCTATCCTCTAAGGATCTTCCTCCCCAACATTATATCCTAACATGTTATATTCTGAAAGTCTTAAGGGTCTTCTTCTCCAATTCCTCTAGGGGCCCTTCCAGCTCAAGCACTCTATGTTTTATGATTTTGTGGGGCTAATCAATTTGTTGTCCAGGCTATGCAAACAGGACAGTCATGCCGGAGTCTTCTCAAAGCCAAACTATTAGGAAAATGGAAATGGAGAAGGGCAGGAAGCTTCCATCGGCAGCAGACACAAAGATCCCTGAGTACCTTTCTTCTCTGTGGGAACAGCTAATGAAAGGGCAGGGCAACTGTACAAGCAAGTCCACAGGGCTGCCAAAGAGCTGAATGGGGACTGGAAGTCAGAGAGTGATGAGGGGAGTGATGAGGACAAGTTTATCCATTCTCTGCCCATGAGATGCCTCAATACAGAAAGAGGGTAGGGGAGACAACATATTTATTAAGAGGCAGACAATACTGTGGTGAGGGTGAGGAGGGAGTGAGACTAGTTTAGCTTGGAAGTATGCCGCAACAGTGGCAGCACCGAGACATTTTGTTTTGAGCCCCTTTCCTCTTTGTTGTCTATGTCCTATGTGACATACTTGGAATATTAATAGATATTTGAATTAGTTGGGGGCTTGTGGCTTGGTTGTTCCAGCACCTCAGTAATACATTTATGAGTGTGAAGAAGCAAGGAATGAGGAGAGTGTACAGTTTCATATAGGAGATAGTCAACTATGTGAGTGAATGTGAATCTGGGATGTTTATGGAGGAAGAAGTAAAGCAGGTGCTACTGTTAATTATATCAATCACAGCTCTACAGCCTATTAAGAGATTTGGTAAAGTGCTTCCTGACTTCACAAAGAGTTTTATTGTGGACTTTGTGAAACTAGTAAAGAACACTGAGCAGCGTATTACACCATTCTTTCCCCTCCTTCTTGAATTTCTTGTATGGTGAAACTATAGTTGACATCTCTCTCATGGGCAGTGGTCAATTTTCCAGTACCGCTAAATCTGTGTGATAAGAGTCTACCAAAGTGTTTTACATCTTATCTCTGAAAAAAAATACACACTTACCAACAAGGGAAGTTTCTCTTGTGTTGAGGGAAGAGATGTTATTGGGAAATAACTACAATGGTTTTAAAGCAAGAATGTATTTTTTTTAATGAAGTCATTTGCTCAAGATTTAGTCCAGTTAACTTCTAGGCATGTCTGAAAGTCACAGACGTTACAGGAGATTTTCTTCCACTATTTCAATAATTGCCCTGTGTAATGGAAATGCAAATTTAAAGATCTTCCCTGCCCCTAGGCTAATGTGCACCTGAAGCCTGGGGTGGGGGAGGCTTGTTTTTCAGTAGATACTCCTTGATTGGCCAGTGAGTCAATGAGGTTGTTACATTCTCTGAGCCAGGAGAAGGTATATAAGCCCTGATGTGTAGCTTTGTTTTTGGGACTCACTTTGAGAAGTGTTCTGTGATTTGATCTGAATTCTGGGAAGCCGTTGTTGAGTGTCCCCCGGCTTTGAAAAACCCAGAATGTGGAAACCCGGATGTTGACTGGGTATGGATGTAATGGTTGGACAATTTGGAAATCTGTCTACTTGATGTTTCTGTCTTGATAATTATGCCTGTATACTTTGAGGTTCAGGGTGCTGACCTTTTCACCTGAACAAGGTAAACGATATATGTCTGACTGTAAGCTTGTTAACCCATTTTGAGTTGCTTTCCTTTAACAAAGCAGATCCAAGAACCTGTGTGAGCAGGCACCTTGGGGACACTGGGGTGCTTGCTGCTACACCCTGGTACTTGAAGTCTTGGAAATTTCTTCTCTACACCTCTGTTTAACTTGGCCCAACCTAAGAGAAGGAGCTCGATGTGGGTATAAAGGGGAGTCTTGGGCAGGACCATAGTCTCCCCTCTTGGATATTAATCAAGCCCCTTTAAGGAACCCAATGTCTCAACTGTCCCAGGTTAGACCAGGTGGCATGGGAACAGATGCTTCATATGCTCCAGTAAATCGTTGCTGCCTCAATTTGCAACTTAATAGAAAAGCTGCCTCACCCCATGTTCTGACCCCTGCAAAGCTCTACAGACAAATCTGTCAATGCTGCACCTTCTCAGGAAGGGCTACTGTCCTCATACCCTGGAGGAGAGTCTCCTTCTGGTGTCAGCCCTAGAATAGCCACGTGACACTGGACTGTTACTTCATTTCCCCAGGCACCCAGGATAGACCATTTGTCTGATTTAACCAGTACCATCAATTCTATAACATGATTTCTCTCCACTCAAATCTTTTAAAGGTGAAAAAAATGATGCAGCTTCCGAGCAAACCCATCCTCTTTTCTCTTAACATCAGGAGCTTCCCAGGTTTTATTGTGTTCAAAATAGGGGAATATATAAGTTGCACAGTAACTGATATGGGCAAAGTCAAATGAACTAAAATCCTCTACAAAATCCCTTTTAGAAGTCTTTGCTTGAAGACTTTCAGTGATTGGGGATTTTTATATGTATGTATGTATGTATAAAAATTTATTTATTTTTAGTTTTCAACATTCATTTCCACAAGATTTTGAGTTACAATTTTTTCTCTTCATCTTTCTCCTACCTCCCACCCCAGAATAGCAAGCCTACTGAATACCCCTTCCCTCAATCTGTTCTCTCTTATATCCTTCCCATCCCCTAACTTTCCAGCAGGGAAAGACCGACCTCTATACCCCAGTACCTGTAGATCTTATTTCCCAGTTGCATATAAAAAACAATTTTTAAAAAAAATATTTGTTTTTAAAACTTTGAGCTCCAGATTTTTTCCCTTCATCCCTCATTACCCACCCCCACTGGGAAGATAAGCAATTCAATATAGGTTGTACATGTGTAGTTACCCAAATCATTTACATATTAGTTATATTATGAAAGACTAACTATATTTCCCTCCATCCTATCTCACCCCTGACTTATTCTATTTTCTCTTTTAACCTATCCCTTTTAAAAAATGTTTGCTTCTAACTACACTCACCTCCAATCTTCCCTCCATTCTATTATCCCCCTTCTTATCCTCTACCCCTTTATTTCCTGTGGGATAAGATACCCAATTGAGTGTGTATGTTATTCCCCCCTTAAGCCAAATTCAATGAGAATAAGGTTGACCCATTCCCTTTCACCTTCCTGCTCTTCCCCTCCATTATAGCAGTGTTCTCTTGCCTCTTTTATATGAAATAATTTACCCTAATCCATCTCTCCCTTTCTTCTTCTCCAATAAATTCCTCTCTCACCTCTTAATTTTATTTTTTAGATATCATCCCTTCATATTCAACTCATCCTGTGCCCTCTGTCTATGTATGCATACGCCCATACTCATATATATTTATATACAATACACCCTCCTATACAAACATATATATGTTTCCTTCAACTATCCTCATACTGAGAAAAGTCTTATGAGTTACAATTATCATTTTTCCATGTAAGAATGTAAATAGTTCAACTTTAATAAGTTCCTTATGATTTCCTTTTCCTGTTTACCTTCTCATACTTCATGTTTCCATGTACTGAGCTGAAATCTGTCCTCCTATACCTTGCATACAATGCTATTGTTCACCCTCTGGAACCGAGCAGAATTAGTCTTACCATAATTTCACCTGACAGCCCTTCAAAGAGAGATATCATATCCCCGATGTCTTCTCTTTTCCAACCAAACATCATATGATCCTTGTAAGGCATGGTTTTCTTGTCTAGGTTACCCTGCTCTGGTGGCTCATAGGGTGCATAGTTTAGAGTCAGGAAGTTCAACTTTGGCTTCAAAACATACATTATTGTATGATCCTGAGAATGTTCCATTACTATCACAGAAAGTCACTTAAACTCTGTTTGTCTCATCTTCTTCATCTAACAAATGGGGATAATAGGGGTGGCTAGGAGGTGCAGTGGATAAAGAGCCGGCCCTAGAGTCAGGGGGACCTGAGTTCAAATCCAGCTTCAGACACTTAACACAAAAACTAGCCCTATGACCTTGGGCAAGCCACTTAACCCCAATTGCCCTACTGTCCCCCCTCCAAAAAGTAAAAAATAAAAAAAAATTTTAATGGGAATAAAAATAGAACCTGCCTTCCAGGGCTGGTTTAAACACTAAATAAGATAATAATCATGAAGCAATTAACACAGTCCCTGGAATGTATTAGGCACTATATAAATATTATCTATAATTTTATTGTAATTACTATTTATAGTTAATATTAACATCCTAAAATATATTACCTAGAGATGAGCCCAGTATTCTCCATGTGATCTAACCAGGGCTGCCATGTCTCCATGGCTCTTCAGGATGCTAAAGTCACCAAGTGTTTTTCAGATCACCCACTGTATAGCCATGTTTCCCCGCCTTCTAATTATGAAGTTGATTTTTTGTGAACCCAAGCCTAAGCCTGCACATTCATTCCCATTAAGTTTCATTTCGTTCAACTCACTTCATTCTACCTTTGGGATCTCTCTCTGTTGACCACTGTATTAGTGATTCTTCTTAGCTTTGTATCATCTTAGAATTTAAAAAAGGATGCCATCTAAGCCTTTGTTCCAATTTTGATAAAGATATTGAATAGGAATAAGCCAAGAATAGAACCCTGAGTTTCCTCTACTAGAGACCTTCCTTCAGGAAAATGGCCATAATTCCACCAATTCCACATCCACCTAACCCCACAATATCTATGTATAAATGAGGAACTTGAGTCCAAAGAGTAATGTGTCTAGGCTCACTTAGATAGGAAAAACGGGATTTAAATTGAGGCCCTGAATTCCCAATCCAGTGTCCTTGACACTGCATCATACCTTCTCTCATCTATCTTCTCCCTTGTATTCCTTCCCACAAAACTATGTTTGGAAGATAAAACACAGTCTGTGGCTGGGTACATAAAAAGTTTAGAGATGGAAAAATTGCTCATGAATTTTCATGGTTCAAGGAGATCCAATAGAATCATACAACGTGAGATTCAGAAGGGACTTTAGAAGTCATTTCAATGAGGTCCAGAGAGGGCTGGGGGCTTGCTCAAGGTGATACAGTCAGAACTAGAACCCAATTCTTCTGATGCCCAATCTAGGGATCTTTCTATGATGTCATGCTGCCTCCCCTGTTGGTGTGCAGAGGGAGAATCGGCCAGCAAAGTTATTGCTTTCACCCCCTCCCCTTTGGTCTCCATGGTCATATCTTATGATGGGGAGCTTCACAGTCTCTTAGGGGTTGCCTGGAGCTGGTGACTCCCCCTGTTGAACTCTTTACAGATCACAGAGGAAGGAAATGGGTCAAATTGTCCAATTGGTGATTGCCTATAGGGAGACCTTTATAACATGACTTGGGTCCTTCCACCCATTGCTTACATTTTGCCACCCTGATTATATCAAGCCTCTTACTTTAGGCACAAGTATGGATGCACCAAGGGCCATGGTCAATGTGAGACAACATCTAACCAGTCCTGAACTTGCAGCTTTGCCAGATATGCCTAGAGGTCAACCCTTGGCTATATAATACTCTGTCCTCCCTCCTTCTATCACACCTGTCAAATCATCTGGGCTTCTTGATTTTAAACTTCATCCCTAATCTTTAGTCTCTTCTTTCTATTTCTCAACAATTGAATGAAATACGTATTGACTAATTACCTAATGTGCCTGTGTGACCATGTTTCTCTGTCTCTGTCTCACTGTCTCTGATAATATCTCAAATCTCTTCTCCAGTATCACCCCATAACACTCTCTGCTTTCCCATTTGGTATACTATGGCTTTCCTGATTCTATCCTCCCTGCTAAGGCTTCTCAGTCACATTTTCTTCCTCTTCTTGTTTTAATCCATCTCCTTCCCCCCTTTTCCTCTTCTTTTCTTTTGCTATCCTATCACCTCATTTCTGAATGATCCCTGCCTCCCCAGTTCCTGCTAGCTAAGAGTGGGGAGGGTGGGTAGTTAGAGGAAAGTGAAGCTTATTCTTCTGAAGATGGGTTTGGGAATGCTTCCAGACAGATCCTCTATCTTTGGAGCAGGTCTGAGAAGGAAACTGTCTGGTCTTATCCAATAGCAGGTGTGTGTGTATGTATGTTTGTGTGTAGTGAAGGGAGGGATGGAAGAGGTAGATGAAACTCAGAGCAGCAGAGCCTACTTTGGTCCCAAAGGCTATTTTTTGCAAAAAAAAAAAGAGTTAGTGATGGTGGAATAGAAAGAATTTCTAATGTTTGAAAGTACGGAGATCCATGTTGAGAAAGGAGTTGGTGTGATAGTGACATTAATAATGGAGAAAGATCCCTGGGGTCAAGAGAAAAAGAGAAAGGAAAATACAATGGGGATTTCCAGTGTATATACTACTGTAGTTTGGGGGAATGGAGCCCAGTAGAGGAATCTAGGCATCTGAGAGGGAGTAGGGAGGAGTATGCTAGCATAAGGCTCTGTTGGGCCTCTTGCTGGAGATAGAGGACTTCAGTCTTCCTCTTTATTACCCTAGCCCAGGAAGGTCCACTGGACTTTGGATTCAAAAGAGATATTTCAAAAGTGACAAAGAAGAGGGGTTATTGCTTTCATAAAGTATGGAGGACTAAGTGAATTTTCATGGACCTTTCTAGAATAGTTGTTATCTATGTTCATGGTATAGTCTGGTCTTCTTAGGAAATAAGGTAAAGGGGATTAAGGAACACTTCTCTGTTACCCAGGTTGTTGAGTAGAATTACGTGTTCCTTTAAAAATGGAAGGGCTTCGAAATTAAAAAGACAAGACAAAGGTTGTGTGATAGACTCCATCATAGCCCATTCATGTGATTAGAGTCCATTGAAGCACAGCACATCAGGGAGGGGCAGGGGTGTTTTCCCAGCATATTGCGGCTCATGCCAATATTCTGATTGTATATATCTACACTGATCACTAGACTAAAAAATTGTTCAGCCATCTCCAGCTCTTCATGACCCAATTTGGGGTTTTATTGGCAAGGATATTGGAGTGGTTTGCTATTTCCTTCTCCAGCTTATTTTACAGAGGAGGAAACTGAGGCAAACAAACTTAAGTTACTTACCCAGGGTCGCACAGTTCAAAAGTATCTGAGATCAGATTTGAACTCAGGAAGATGAACCTTCCTGACTCCAGTTCTAGTGCTCTATCCACATTGTTGCCCATAAAGAACAAGAGAAAGGGGAAAGAAGTTGGAGGGAGGAGAGAGAAGGGGAAAGGAAAAGTGATAGAAGTTGGAGACAAATGTGGAGAGGGAAAGAGGGAATGTATCAGGGGAGTAGCAAAGGAGAACTTCATTTCATCAAGATCCTTCTCTGAACTGGAGTGTCCAGGAGGCAGTTGGCAGAAGGCACTCTGTAAAGATGCTCTAACTCCCTTGTGTCTAGATTTTTAACCCTTCCTTGTTGTCTTCAGGCCCCAGGTACTGAAGAGGGTATTCGCTATATTCAGCAGATGAACCGTCTCTTTGATGGTGTCCACATCTATTGGATGGGGCCATTCATTCCCGTGATCAGACTCTACCATCCCCACGTCATCTCTCCCTTGCTTAAAGCCTCAGGTATGTCCCTTAGTTTTCTATGGGCCTAATTTGGAAAGGGAGGCCTTGGCTTGGTAGGGGCCTCAAAGAAAGAGTGAGGATCCAGTGGAAGTAACACAGACTGGAGTCAGGTTCTTTTCTAGTTTCAGCTTCTATGCTGATCTACGTCTAATATTAGGCAACTCTCATTAATTCAATGGACTTCATTTTATTCATCAGTAAAATAGAGATAGTACCTGGCTTGTCTACCTTATATTTTATTCAATTCAAACTAATAAAAATATTATGAGGTTCAGGCTATTCTTCTCATAAATAGAAGGAATAAGAATAAATTGAAATTATAAGGTGCTTCTTTTCAAGAAGAATAAAGACCTTGTCAAATGAGAGGTAGGGGAAATTGGAGAGAGGGGTGAAAATATACTTAGACATGTAAGCATGATACATCTTTGCAGGTGATATGATAGCATACTTAGAGAATCAACCAAAAAAACCACTTGATATAATTAACAACTTCAGCAAAGTTTCAGGATATAAAATAAACCCACATATATCATTGGCATTTCTATACATTACTAACAAGCCCAGAAGCAAGAGATAAAAAAATAAATTCCATGCAAAGTAACTGTAGACAAAAAAAATTATTTGGGATTCTACCAAGACAAATCCAGGAACTATATGAACAAAATAACAAAACACTTTTCATGTAAATAAAGTCAGATCTAAATAATTAGGAAAATATCAATTGCTCATGGATAGACCAAGCTAATATCATAAAAATGACAATTCTACCTAAATTAACTTACTTGTTCCTTGCCATGCCAATCAAACTATCAAAATATTATTTTATAGATATAGAAAAATAATAACAAAATTGATCTGGAAGAACAAAAGGTCCAGAAGTGCTATCCCCATCCAGAGAAAGAACTATGGAGTCTGAATGCAGATAGAAGCATATCATTTTCCTTTTTTGTTTTATTTTCTTTCTCATGGTTTTGTAATTTGATTCCAATTCTTCTTTACAACAGAACAAAGGTATAAATACATTTAATATGATTGTAAATGTATAGCCTACCTCAGAATGCCTGCCATCTTGGGAAGGGCAGAGAGGACAGAAAGAGAGAAAATTTAAAATTCAAAGCCTTATAAAAGTGAATGTTGAAAACTAAAAATAAATAAAGATTTTTTATAAAATAAAGAAAGGAAGGAAGAAGTCAGGAAGAAATGTGTTTATCATATGTGGGACAATGTACACGAATGCACATTGGTATGAGAAAGAAGGGCTAAATATGGGGACATTTAGAAATCCAAAGTGGATGGAGGAGTCTGTATGTGTGAATGGAGGCAGAGAGCTAGCTCACAAGGCAGATGACCATCAGGATTCAAAAAGATCTTGGTAGACAGGAATGTTATTTAATAAAATAAATTTCATTGTGGATCAAATTGTATTTGGTAACAAATAGTTATTTTCACAAGTACAAGACAGAGAGATGTTTTTAGATAGAAACTTATCTCAAAAAAAAATTCAGTCCTGTGATATAGTAACTAAAAAATCTAATGGGATTCGAGGCACATTGACAGAGGCATGAGGTCCAAGACTAGGGGGAAAAATGGTTCTTCTTGGTTGAACTCTGCTGACCAAGGATTCTTCCTCAGTTGGATCACATTTGAGTATTGCATTCAGGTCGGGGTACCTGAAAAATGGTATTGGTGAGGTTGAGGACAACCAAAATGGCAAAGGGCCTAGAGTTCCTGTGAGGATGTGATTGGTCAAAGGAACTAGGAAAGAGACAAGAAGAAGAACAGAAAACTTATAATTGTTTTCTTTGTGTATAGGAAAGGCTGTCACATGGAAGGGGGGGGGTGGTCCAGACTTTTCTTCTTAAGCCCAGAGGACAATGGAAGGAAGCTATAAACACATAAATTCAGGCTCCATGTCAGGAAAAAAAAGAAAAACTTCCTGACAATGAGAGCTCGTCCAAAGTGAAAGTTTCATCATCTGTAAAATGGGCATGATCATAGTGCTTCCTTCACAGGGTTGTGTATACAGTGGGATGCATCTATAGCACCAACACAATATTAAGCACAGCACCAAGAGCTACTATGGATATGCCAGCATAGTTGTGAATCACAAAATATAGCAGTATCTCCATATAGAAGACAGAAGCAAAACATTTATTCAAACACCAGAAAGCCAAATCCCAACACCAGAAAGCTGAATTCATCATAGAAACAAAGAAATCTATACACAATAACACTGCAGAGAGCAACACCAACCTAAAGTCTTCCCACAAACACTCATAAATCCTATCTGTCTCCTTGCCTGCATCCTCTCCTCCCTCCATCTAACTGCTCTGACTCCCAACTTCCTCTGGGCTCTGGTCCAGCTGTTCAGCAAAATCCTCCCACCAAAGGCTCCATGTGATAAAATTTGGCATATTAGGAGGCAGGGAAGATCTTCAAAGTTCCTTAGGCCTATTAAGGGGCAGGAAAGATTTTCAAATTACCATTACCATTACATTCAGCCCCAAGATATTCCATGTCCCTTATATAGGTCAATGGGACTTTAGGGATAACTTGTGTCAACAGAACTTTACAACAATATAACAAGAATAGCAGAAAATAAGTACATAAAACAATGTCTTCGGGTAGGGATTGAGTATAAGAAGCCCTTGAACATTCCCTCCTCGAACAAATGGAACCCAAAATCTTGGGATAAGAGGAAAATGTCTCTTCATAGCTACTTCCTGCTGAAATTGGATGTAGAGGTGTCCCTGCCCCAAGAGGTCCCATTTGAGAGGTCAATTCTTTAGCTGGCATCCATAGCTTGGTCCACCCCAGGTCCAGGAGGTCCCATTCAAGAGGTCAGTTCTTGACATCTGGAGCTTGAAGTGATACATCACAGTTGTAGATAGTGGTGACATTCAACTTAAGTGATCAGGCATCTGCAAGTGGAGGGTACTAAGCCTGCAGGAAACAAATGAAGCAAACAAGTTTAACAGACAAAATATCAAAAAGAAACAAGGAGACAGTAACCAGAAGCAGGGTACGTATATAGGGTCAGCCATTCTTCTAGAGTCCATGAATCCACTATCATAGCCTCATTCATGGTAGAATATATTAAGGGTACAATTTAGTAATCATCTTCTCGTGGATAAGCAACACTTACAGTATTATCTTTCCAATGTACTATAATCTCTGCAGCCTTTGAAACATCATCTGGCTTCCACTTTACCCATACTTTAGCTCCTAATTTTATTCTATTAATAGAACCAAACCCTTCAGTTCCTCTGATAGTTATTTTGGAAGGAGGGTCAGTTTTGACAAGGGGTATTGTTTCACAAGTAATAATAATCACTTGAACTATTTTATCACTTTTACAAAACTGTATAGGCTCTTCACCTAAATGTTTGGAATGTCACAATAATTTCTCCTTGATAATTAGAATTTATTACTCCAGCCAACACATATATTCCTTGAGCTGCTAATCCTGATTTAGGTAATATACATCCAAAATGATTTGGGGGGATTCTCATACATATTCCAGTGGAGTTTTTCTTATTTCTTTTCTATCCAACCAAAAGTCTTCTAAACATGTACATCATATCCTTCTGAGCCAGGTGTTCCTGGATATGGTGATGGGACATCTTGCCTCACAGTCCAATACTCAATATTTGGGATCTTATGTGTTTGTTGTTTTCTAATTTGTAGACTTGGGGTCATCATTCTGTCTGGTGGTGTACTTCCTCCAAATGGCCTATTATTAAAATCATATAAAACAGTGAACAAATTATCCTTCCAATGTTAATATGAATTATTGGACCTTAACTTCCTTAACTGTTCTTTTCATTAATCAATTCATTCTTTCAGTTAACCCAGATGCTTGTGGACAATATGGAATATGATATATCCATTCTATGTTCGCAATGTCTCTTCATTTCTTTCCATTTCAAATGTGACTCATTGTCACTTTGAATCTGCATTGGGGTTTCATTATATAGACTTATGATATCCCGAATTTTACATGTGTTTTTCTGCATCACATTCTTATAGGGACAAGCCACTAGTACACCTGAATAGGTGTCAACACAAGTACATATGTAGCAGCAAGCACCCCAGTGTCCCCAGGGTTGATGCCGCCACAGGTTCTTGGATCTGCTTTGATAAAGGAAAACAACTCAAAATGGGTTAACAAGCTTACTTTAATCAGTCAAACATGTATCGTTTACCTAGTTCAGGGGAAAGAGGTCAGCACCCCGAACTTCAGAATATATAGACAGAATTATCAAGACAGAAAAAGATTAAGTAGACAGATTTCAAACTGTCCAACCATTTTATCCATACCCAATCAACATCTGGGTTTCAACATCTGGGTTTTTCAAAGCCGAGGGGGGGGCTCTCAACAACAGCTTCCCAGAATCCAGATCAAATCACAGAACACTTCTCAAAGTGAGGCCCCAAAACAAAGCTACACATCAGGGCTTATATAGCCTTCTCCTGGCTCAGAGAATGTAACAACCCTATTGACTCACTGGCCAATCAAGAAGTATCTACTGAAAAACAAGCCTCCCACACCAGGCTCCAGGTGCACTTTAGCCTAGGGGCAGGGAAGATCTTTAAAATTTACATTCCCATTACAACATATCAATTTGCACCCTTTATCTTGGGGTAGGGGTATTTGCCAAATTTGAACTGGGTCTTTTCCCCTTGCTATATCTCCAGTTACTACCTGAGGGACAGTTTGTTCCTTTTCCAGCTGACATATATGACATTCCTCTGCTACCTTTTAACAATGCTTATGAGATACTAATACTTCAATCTTATGCCTACCAGTGTGTGGCCTGGACCCCTAAATGACTGGCCGTGTGATAGAGCCATTTTTCTAGTACCAGATCATCAGTTGGTGTCAGAGTAGGGACAATATGTTGAGTAGCAATCTTTGCTAGTTGATCAACATGTGTATTGTACTCACATTCTGGGGTGGTGAAATCCACATGAGCATCTGCATGAAAAACTGACAAATTAGTAACCAAAGACATGCCCCATATATCTTCCCATAATTCTTTGTCCCAGACTTGTTTACCATGAATTTCCCAATTTTTATTTTTCCACATGGGCATCCATGTAGCTAACCCATTGGCTACCACCCATGAATCAGTGAACATATGACACTGTCCTCCTTATTCTGTTTTAATAGCTTGATATACTGCCATAAGTTCAGCACATTGACTACTTCACTAGATTCAAAGTTTAGGTGGAGTTTATTAGCTGGCAGCTGCAAGGGGTCAAGCACACCCAAATCAAACAGACCTGAGGAGTGTGTGCTTGGGGCTTATAAAGACAAAACCCACAAAAAGTCAGTTATTATGCAAGTGGGAAAATACAGAAGCCAAAGATAGCGATCAGGTCGTTGTTCAGCAATCCGTTTGTTGCCCCAATGGAAAGTTCCCAAGTCTATTCTGAGTACAAAGCAAAAAGGGGTGGGGAGGAAGGGGCTGGTGGGTTTGGGACGATCTTGGCAGGTTTGGGCATGTCTCCTGAGCAAACTGTACCCAAGATGGGAGAAATGGGGGAGGTTTACAAACTGGTGATTATAACAATCCCTACTTCTTTTTCTTGAAAGTCAAACCCTTGACTCACAATTGGTGACATTGTATAGAAAGTGACTCATGCAGGGGCTGATGCCTAGTTTCCCTTACAAGGAGAAGCTTGACTGAGTTAATACGGCACTGAATGAGTTTTAAGAAGTGGGAAAACAAACAAGGGCCTATAGTGAGTGCCAGGCCAAGAAGCAGAATGGTCCAGCTAAGGCAAAGATCATTGTGGTCAACAATGGGGATGTTCAAAACAGACTCTGGTACCAATTTCCATCACTTTCTCACTCCTGTCATCTGATCTCTAGGTTCTTGTGAAACAGTGACAAATTTTCCCGGACTATGCCAGAATTGTTGGCTTAAAAACAGCAGGCCTCCCCAAGTTCAGCACAGAGGTCTACTTGTTTTAGAAATAGGAGATCCAAACCTCTGTGGTTCTGGAGGACCATCTCCACCAGTGAGTTAACCTGTCTCTTGAGTTGGGAGATAGAGTGCTCCAGGCGGCTCAAGTCTAGGTCCACCTGTGCACTCAGCTCATGGTAAGATCTAAGCTGGGACACATTTTGTGAGACCATGAAGGCATGCTAGCCACGTTCTTTCTGGAGTCAA
The DNA here is from genome assembly GCF_028583685.1 of Petaurus breviceps papuanus. NCBI lineage: Eukaryota > Metazoa > Chordata > Mammalia > Diprotodontia > Petauridae > Petaurus > Petaurus breviceps. The sequence continues at coordinate 4,621,424 of NW_027186356.1, read as the reverse complement.
GAAATAGAGGGAGCCCAAAGAGGGAGCAGAGACAGTAACTAAGAGTTCAGGGACACACCTGTTGTTAAAGTATTGGGGCTGGGGGCAGCTTTATTAGGATTCCATCATTCCCCCTACAAAGAGATGGGACCCAGATTCATTTGGGAGAAAGGATGAAGGTTTCAGCTTCTGTAGCTTCTTCAGGCTGAAAAGGGGGAATATATCTGTCCCTGTCTCAGTGGGTCCCAAGGAGGAGGTTGACTGGAACTTAGCATAGATCACATCCAGGGGATGGTAGGTGAGTATGGACTGGCATCCCCTGCTTGCTGCCAACTGTAGGTGAATTGGCTTGTAATCTGACAGTCACAAATCTGACAGGCAAATTCAATATGCAGGGCCCAAGATGTAAGGAGACAGATATATCTAGTAACAGGCAGTTGACTAGCCCAAGTACTTTTTTACTAAACTATTTAGGCTGTAGAAAGGAATATAATTTTAGGTTGAATAGCTCAGTTCTATCATACATTTTAGTATCTCAGACGTATCCCAGCCTTAGTACAAGGGATAATGAATAACATTATGTTTGTACCTTTGTTTCACAAACTTCTTTTCCCTTTGTCTAATTGTTACCATATCACTCAGAAAAAATGTTCTATTCCAGGTATTTAACCTTTCATTTGACTATGCAGATAGGCAGATGACAAGCCTGTGTATTAATTTACCAAGTTGTTTGGGATATAGAATGATCACACATTCAGATTGAGAACAGCAAAATTTCACATACCTGCATTATACTTTTACTATCTTTTACTGACCACTTGTTCTAATTAGAGAAATTTGTCATAAAAGGAAAAAGCAGGAACATGCCAGGCATGACAGGATAAAACATAAAAATTCAAACACCTCTGTTTGAATTCAGATAAGAGTCACTTTAAATCCATTTCATAGCCAGACTCAGGAAAAACCAGGTGGAAAACATTCTTTTTCTTTTTTATTTTTTGATGTTGAAAGTTACATATTGAATTTATTACAGCTAGGTCTTGATTAGTTTGAATAAAGAATCCTCTGAAGTGGTCATATTGTTTGAGTTCCATGAGCTAGAACCAATGACCATCTTTTCTAGGATTATAACTTCTAATACTGCAAATATTTTTGTAGTTTATTTTTTTTATTATTTTTTCATTTACATTGTTCATTTCCACAAGATTTTTAGTTACAAATTTTCTCCCCATATTTCCCCAACCCAACACCCCAAAACAGTGATCCCACTGGATATCCCCTCCCCCATTCTGCCCTCACCTATATATTCCCCCATCACCCCTCCAACTTTCAAGTAGGGAATGGTGGATCTCTATGCCTTAGTGGCTGTATATCTTATTTCCCAGTTACATGTAAAATAATAATAATAATAATAATAATAATAATAATAATAATAATAATAATAATATATTTTTTAAACATTTGATTGTAAATCTTTGTATTCCAGATTCTTTCCCTACCTCCCTGGTTACTCACCCTTACTGGGAAGATAAGCAATTCAATATAGGTTGTACATGTGTAGCTATGCAAAACATTTCCATAATTGATATATTGTGAAAGACTGACTATATTTCCCTCCATCCCATCCCACCCCCCACTTCTTCTATTATCTACATTGATCCTGTCCCTTTTCAAAAGTTGGTGCTTCAAACTTCCTGCCACCCCAACCTGCCCTCCCTTCCATTATCCCCTCTACTCCCCTGTAGGGTGAGATACCCTATTTAGTGTGTATGTCATTCCCTCCCTAAGATAAATTCATTGAGAATAAGGTTGACTCATTCCCTTTTGCCTTCCTGTTCTTCCTAACAGTTTTCCCTTGCCTCTTCTATCTTTCCCCATCTCCTCTCATTATATACCTCTCTCACCTCTTAATTTCACCTTTTAAGTATCATCCCTTCCTATTCAACTGGTTCTGTACCCTCTGTCTATGTATACCTGTATACATATATACACATACTCACATATGTATTCATATGCCCATATACCCTCCTATATAGACATATATATGTATGTATGTATGTACACACACACATTTCTATTCCCTTCAACTATTCTCACACTGAGAAAAGTTTCATAAATTACAATTATCTTTTTTCCATGTAGAAATGTAAGTAGTTCAACTTTGATAAGTTCCTTATGATTTATTTTCCCTGTTTACCTTTTCATGCTTCTCTTGCTTCTTGTATCTGAAAGTCAAATTTTCTGTTTAACTCTGTTTTTTTCATCAAGAATGCTTGAAAGTCCTCTATTCCATTGAATGACCATATTTTCCCCTGAAACATGATACTCAGTTTTGCTGGGTAGGTGATTCTTGGTTTTAATACCAGCTCCTTTGATCTCTGGAATATCATATTTCAAGTTCTTTGATCTCTCAGGGTAGAAGCTGCCAGATCTTGTTTTATCCTGATTGTGTTTCCACAGTATTCAAATTGTTTCTTCCTGGCTGAAACAATTCAAATTGTTTCAATTTCTATTTTGCCCTCTGGTTAGAACACACTGGCAATTTTCCTTGAGAATTTCTTGGAGGATGATTTCTAGGTTCTTTTGTTGATCATAGCTTTCAGGTAGTCCAATAATTTTTAAATTCTCTCTCCTGGATCTATTTTCCAGGTCAGTGGTTTTTCTGATGAGATATTTCACATTGCCTTCTATTTTTTCATTTGTTTGGAACAGTTTAATAGTATCTTGATTTCTCATAAAGTCACAAACTTCCATTTGCTCCAATCTAATTCTGAAGGAATGATTCTCTTCAGTGAGCTTTTAAAATTCTTTTTACATCTGGCAAATTTGGCTTTTTAAGGCATTCTTCTCCTCATTGGCTTTTTGAGCCTCTTTTGCCATTTGAGTTAGTCTATTTTTAAGGTGTTATTTTCTTCAGTCAGGTTGTTGACTCTCTTTTCATGATTTTCTTGCATAATTCTCATTTCTCTTCCCAATGGTTCCTCTACTTCTCTTATTTGGTTTTCAAAATCCTTCTTAAGCTCCTCTATGGCCTGTAAGCAGCTTATTCTTCTCTTGGAAGCTTCTGGTGCAGGAGTTCTGGCTTTGAAATCTTCCTCCTGTTCCATGCTTTGATCCTTTTTGTCCCCAAAAAAGGAATCCAGAGTCGGACCACTGTCCTTGCCTTGCTTCCCTAGTTTGCTAATGTTGCCAATCCATTACTTGACTTTTGAGCTTTTTCCCACAGTAGAACTCTGCCTCCAGAGAGGAGAACTTTGTCCCAATCACTGGGGTTTTCTCAGCTGCTGCAGCTATCAGTTGGATGCCTTCTCTGAAGCCTCCCCACACTCTGGCAAACTGGTTACACACTCCAGGACCTCCACCCTAGACAGTGATCCAGATCCATCAGGTTAAAGCAAGAATGGTTACCCCTCAGACTGGTTGCTTGGTCCCCCTACAGTTTTCAGACCAGGAGTTCTGAAGCAGCCAGTTCGTGGTGGCTGCACGGCTGCCATGCCTCAGCTACTTCTCCCTCCAAGTGGTAAAGGCCGGACCACACTCCTGAATACCCAATTCCCAAAGTCCACACTGCACTGATGTCTCACTTTGTCCTTAGCATCTATGTGTTGATAATTCTAGAAACCACCACAGCTGCTGGTGATCTGAAGTCCCTCCAGCTGGTGGCTGGTTGTAGCAGCCCTGAGGCTAAAATGTCCATCTCACTCAGGGCTGGGCTAGACTCCCAACATGCTGCACTGGCCACTTTCTGCTGGCCTGCCTAGGTTGTCCTCAGAGGGAGGTTAGCTTCTCTTTGTCATTTTGTGGGTTCTGTAGTTCCAAAGTTTGTTCAGAGTCACCTTTTACATGAATTGGAGGAGGTGGAAGCAGGAGCCCTGAGGAATTCCTGTTTCTACTCCACTGTCTTGACCCTGCCCCTTGAAAACATTCTTTTTCAAAGTAAGACAATGGGAGCCAGGAGGGTCTTGTTTTAGATTGAGGCTAAAATTGCCCTCTTGGCTTTTCCCAAAAGCAAACTTTCACCTGTAGCAGGATTCCCTCTGAGTAAATTGTGGCATTTCTCTCAGATTCTGATTTGATGCAGACAACTATATCTAAATGCAAACTCAAATAAAACTAGTTGCAGTCCCAATAGCTTTTACCTCAAATGGCAAGTCTCGCCAATCACAGCTTGGGGCTAGATACAATTGCTTTTACTGTTATGGAGTTGCAATAAGTAATAAAAGTTTATAGGGACTTACATAAGAGATTTCATTTCACAGTAAACCAAGTTATTGTTTATATATGCCAGAATCTGGCAAGTTTACAAATAAGGAGAAATCAACAGGGACCCCAAAGAAGGGGCCAATCTGCCTGTGCACCCCATGATATTCTTCTTATGGCCTGATGAAAGTCACATACATTGTCCATGGCAAGTCCTTTATTTTCAATACTGATTTTTTTCCTTGACAGAATGTCTTTCAGGGTTCCCGTATTTTATTTTTAGGATCCCAGTATATGGTAGCTGGCACATGTGGCCTCCAGTCACCCCCTATACATGAAGGTGACCTTGACCATCTTCCTAAAGGAGGAGAGTAGAAAGTGTCTACCCTTAGAGATGCTGTGGGATCAGTTTTAGGTTTTAACAATAATCCCAAATAATTTAGTTTTTGATTTTACAATTTTCATAAGTGAGAGCCAACTTGTTTTAGCTTTAAGACAGGATTAGCAGGATTTAATAAAATAACATACCTGGTTTTAAACAAATTTTTCCATTGTCTTTTAGTTTCAACTAAATTCAGATTAAAATTTGCTTTCTTTAACACCATTTCTGGGTCACAATGGTCACTCAAGTTTTACAATATAAAAGAATTTTACTACAATGTAGAAATACCATAACACAAACAGTAAGATCACATTAATTATTTTTTTCCAAATCACAATTCCAAATATTAAAATTTTTGATAGATTACTGGTTCTACCAAGTTCTGAGGCTGGTTGACTTCTGACCTTGTTTTCCTCTTCTTCTTTTCTCATCTCTCCACAGGTGTAGAACCTGTTTGTGGGGGTGGTCAATTTGGGAAGGAAGGAGAAAGAGGGCACCACTCCTTGTGTGGGAAAACTCGGATTTAGGGGTTACCTAGAAGAGTGGACTTCAGGGTGCCCAGAGACCTAAGGTTATTGCTAGTGGGGCCCCCATGTAGCGCTGCACCTCTCCCCCTTCTTGTTCTTTTCACCAGGTGGGGGAGGTTAACTCAAATTTACTACTACTGTTCTAACTTTTCACTGCAGCCTTAGCTCAGTCAGAGTCAGAATGACAGGATGTAGACCTAGTCTGGGAAGAACTGGGCTGTGACCCAGGAAAGGGTTAAGTGCTAGTCCTATTCCAAAGTGCAGCTTTGAAATATGCCTCTCTTTGATCAGTGAAGTGACCCCTTTTCTCTTAGATAAATCTTGGGGGATGTTTCCCCTTCTTTTTCTGTCTGTCTCTCTACCTTCCAGAACTTGAACAGAGTCCAAGGAAATTGAAAGAGAGAGATTTTTTGTTTTTGTTTTTGCCAACAACCTTTCTTTAAGAGACCATCAATCTTTCTAGCCCAGGTACAGTTTTTTTTTTCTTTTCTGGCTGGCTGTATTTTGAATCTTACAAGGTGGCAGACTCAGATATTTTTACACAGACACAGAGCAGACAGAAAACAAGGATGTCTCTCCACAATAATTTGGGAAAATTCCCTCAGAGGAACTCCTCCAAAATCCAAGCAAGAGCTTGACCCAGGACTTGAAAGACAGGTGGATTCAGATAAACAAGAACTGCGCAGAGATCCCTAAACAGACAGTTTGTGCACATAACAATTAAAACAACCAGAACAGATAGTGACACTAAAACATACACCTGACCCACTGGCAAGCAATACAGACTAGAACAGACTATCAGTCTGATTGACTTTCCCCCATAGCCCTGCCCGACATTTCAGGGGACTGGGGAGATGCTGTTAAGCTGCTTCCAGCCTCCACTCACTCCCAACCATGAGACAGAGAACCATAAGAAAACACCTCTAGAGGATGAGACTAGGGCTCCACGATTTGCCAATTGGGGCAGGAGCAATGTCCAAGGAAGGGTGCTACCCACACTTGATGCTTGGGGCCTTGGAATATCTCAGGACCTGGCTCCCCCAAGTATTGAGTGAGGGACAGCTCACTTTCTCCAGAGGTCGAACTGCCCGTGATCTAGTCTCATGGTGGTGACACAAAACACCACGATCTTGCTGGGGCCTCCAAATGCTGTAAACCAAATGAGTGAGATCGAGACTAGATACAAAGTTTAGGTGGAGTTTATTAGCTGGCAGCTGCAAGGAGTCAAGCACACCCAAATCAAACAGACCTGAGGAGTGTGTGCTTGGGGCTTATAAAGACAAAACCCACAAAAAGTCAGTTATTATGCAAGTGGGAAAATACAGAAGCCAAAGATAGAAATCAGTTTGTTGTCCAGCAATCTGCTTGTTGCCCCACTGAAAAGTTCCTAAGTCTATTCTGAGTACTAAGCAAAAAGAGAGGGGGAGGTCTGGTAAATTTGGGCAGGTCTTGGTGGGTTTGGACAAGCAGGCTTTGTTGGCAGGTTTGGGCAGGTCTCCTAAGCAAACTTTACCCAAGATGGGAGAAATGGGGGAAGTTCACAAAATGGTGGCTATAACACCATCATGATAGCAGTCTTCATTACCTCCTCCTTTAACTTTCTCACACAGGCCCCAAGCAACTACCAGGGTCTCTCTCCATTAGGCCACAGAGAATCAGTGGGATACATTTTATTGCATCCCTTGGCAGCTAAAGCTAACATATTGGTTCCATTGTTACCTCCTTGCATATGATGATCCCTAAAAGTGTGATGCACAAAAGGATTCTGACTAAAATCTATAAATGTCAAGCAATCCACACTATCTACCAATACTCCTCTATCCCCTTCATCACTGATTCTCACCATCCAAGACACTAACAATTCTCCCATTCTTTGGGTGAATCGAATTAATGTATCAATGACCTCCTGCCGAGTGAAATCCTCAGTTATCTCCCTGAACTGTATGTGATCTCCCTGATTGTACTTTTAACCCATTCCCTTGCTATGGAGGAATAAGGTAAATCCTCCCAGCCTGGGATATCCATTTCTTCTTCTAAAGCCCTTCTACCACCAAACAGGGGTCTGAAATGTAATGTTACCATCTTTGTCACCAAATATAGCACCAACACAATATTCACAGCACCAACAACTACTATGAATATGCCAGCATAGTTGTGAATCACAAAATATATCAGACTTTCCATATAGAAGACAGAAGCAAAACATTTATTAAACACTAGAAAACCAAATCCCAACACCAAAAAGCTGAATTCATCATAGCAACAAAGAAACCTATACACAATAACACTGCAGAGAGCAACACCATCCTAAAACCTTCCCACAAACACTCACAAATCCTAGCTGTCTACTTGCCTGCATCCTCTCCTCCTTCCATATAACTGCTCTGACTCTCAGCTTCCTCTGAGCTCTGCTCCTGCTGTTCAGCAAACTCCTCCCACCATAGGCTCTATGTGATTACATTTGGCCTATTAATGGGCAGGGAAGATCTTCAAATTCCCTTAGACCTTTTAAAGGGCAGGGAAGATCTTCAAATTACCATTACCATAATAGCATACTCCCTGAGGTTCCCTTAGTACAGATTCAGGGCCAGGAGGCCATGGCTACCCAGTTGTAGGAGAAGGATCACAGACAGAGAATATAAGAACAGTATAGATATGTAAACAAATTGCTTGACACTGATTCCCTGTATGTGGCAGAGTAGGCAGGTATTCCAGAAGTCCTAGGTTCGAGTTTCACTTCAGGTCCATTCTAGCTGTCTGTCATTTAACTCTGGATAGCTAGATAACTAATTATCTAAGACTAGAAGGTGCCAAGCTTCATGAATAGAGGAAGTTTTGTCAAAAAGACCTCCCTATACTTATGAAATCACAAATATAGCCTGTATCTGAAGCTCAGCATAGAGAAGAAGGTTTATGGATACAAGTTTACTGTCAGATTATTAACTTGCAAATTTAGGGACTCTCAGCCTGGCCCAATCTGGTGCGACTGTTAGTTAGCCTGGCACTAGGGGGAGCCAGTCAATTAGAGTGGAAAGATCACTGACGCTGAAGGAGACCTGGCCTCAAAACCCTTCCCCAGGTGACCTTAGGCAAGTTGTATAACCTCTCTGGGTCTGTTACTTCATCTGGAAAATTATGGGGTTCTAATTCTGAAGTGGGTAACTAGGGGGCACAGTGGGTAGAGCACTGGGCTTGCAGTCAAATCTGAGTTCAAATCTGACTTCAGACATTTACTAGCTGTGTGACCCTGGGCAAGTCACTTAACCCTGTTTGCCTCAGTTTCCTCTGCTGTAAAATGAGCTGAAATAAGAAGTAGCAAACCACACCAGTATATTTGCCTGGAAAATTCTAAAAGGGGTTAGGGAAGTCAGACATAACTGAAAAATTACTAAAAAATTCTGAAGTCCCCATGGCCCCATGATCCTATGAACTTGTTTGGATTGTGGCTAAAGCAAAGATCAGGTTTCAGACAGAAGGAAGGGTCCAAATGCCCAGTAATTCTGCCTCAATATTCAACCTTTAATGGTCTGTATATTCACTCACTCCACAGATGAAAGAACTCATAGCTTCATGGGAGGGCACATATTGGGGACTCTTTTCTGGGGAAGAAAACAGGCTTGAGAGGGATGGAGATATAAGACAAAGGGAAGAAAGTGCCTCCAGACTCCAATCATCCCCTCTGTCCACCTGCTCCCTTGTTCCTCCTGCCTCCTCAGGTGTGAACTCCTCCCTCTCAATTCTTCCCCCAGATACATAATTCCCAAGAGGGTATGCTATGCTCTCAGTCTCTGATCTGCAGCTTCAGAGATTGGGTTGGGCCCTGGTGCCCCGTGATATGTATCTTCCACCTGTAACAATAATGCAATATTCACAACACTCATGGTGGTTATGAATATGCTAGTATAGTGAATCACAAAATGTAACAGGCTCTCCACATGGAGGATAGAATCAAAGTCTTTATTCAAATACCAGAAAACTGAGTCCCAGAACCAGAAAGCCAAAGTCATTACAGTAAGCACGAAGTTAGTACACATGGTTAAAGCAGTGAACACCCACATTCCCAAGCCTTCACAACAGAACAGCCTCCCTCAAGCAGGGATCCTCCTCTCTCACTCACAGTAGCTCCTCAGCCTGGTTCTTGGAAGTTCCTCCCAGAAGAAAGGTGTCAGCAGAAGCTCCAGTCTCCAAAAGCTGGCTCCAAGAAGATATGCCATTCCCAGCTGAGGATTTTCCTTCTATACACCTCCCTGTTTCATCCCCTTCCTATTATATCAGCAACAGGGATTCATACCTTCTGTTTCTTAGCAGGAGCTTGATGTAATTACTAAGTGCTAAATACCTGTTAGCTTGTCAATACAAAGGGCGTGGAAGATCTTCCAATTCCATTAACATCACCACACCCCAGTTACATCAAAGCTCCTGGCCTCAGGTAGACTTCCCTCCTCTGTACTCTTCCTTGTTCCCTTCCCACTGAAAGGCTTGGATGCTGAGGTCTCTGTGCTGCCTGCTGGCCCTGGGACAGGGAGAGAAGGAAAGAATGAGCAGGATCCTTTCAAATCAGACTCCAGAAACAGCAGGGGAATAGAAAGTGTTTTTTCAGGCAATTTTGTCTCATCTCCTGTTTATCTGAGCTCCCTTGGATCTTGCTCCTTTAGCCAGCTGCTATGACTGGACTGCACCCTAGACGCTGGGGTCTGTCTGGTCTCCTGTGAATTCTTTGGGTCCAGGGCTCTGGCTACATAGGGTCAGACCTAGGCTGTATCTGAACTGTGTTGGTGGTGTATTTGGGACCAGTTTCATACTGTCCTAAGTCATGTCTAAGTTGGATTGGTGCCATGTTTGGGGTTTCCTTGGGCCATATCCAGGGTGTATCTGAGTTGTGTCTGAAATGTATTAGTGGTGTGTTTCGGGCTGTGTCTCAGGATATTCAGAGTCATATCTGAGCTGTGTTGATGCTTTGAGGCCATATCTCAGGCTGTCTAGGACTCTATCTGGACTTTATTGTACCACATTTGGAGGCCATGCTCTGGGTTCATCTGTTTTGGTTTCATTTGTTTTCATTCAGTTTTGGCGGGGGGGGGGGTCATGTCTAGACTATCCCTTATAACCTCTTATATGTTATCTCCAAAGCCATATGTGATGATGAGATTATTGGGGAGTTTGAGCCAGTATTGGGGAGATTATAATGAGAGCTATATTTAAACTAGTATCTAGCATGTTTTTCCAGAATTGTATCCAGAGCCAAGACCAGGAGTTGTCTGAATAGTGTTTATATGGGGGCATCTGGCCCTTATCTTAATGATATGTCTCAGTCATGTCTTATGTGTCATAGGTTTGTCATGGAGGGGGCCCAATTAGGGCTATATAGAATTCTGGACCATGTAACCACAGATATCATCTCTAAATCTTTGCAACTGGGATTGGGTAGGTGAGGAAGATTTATCCTATGTGTGGCATATCCCTAGGACCTAATCTAGGGCATGAGAGCAACCTGGCATAATGAATAGTGGATTGCAATTGACGTCAGAAAGACCTGGGTTCATAGTTTCTGATGTATACTAGCTACATAATCATAGGCAAAGTATTTCACCTCCAAGTGCCTTGTAAAACTCTAAGACCATAAGTTTCAGGCAAATAGAAGATATACCATGATTTCTAGAGCTTCCAAATAGAAATTCCCAACACCAATGAATTCAGAGGTTCAAAGGTGGGGAGGGGGAAAGTATCCAAGTCATGTCCAAGTCCATATGTGCATTGTGTCTAAGCCTGTGTTTAAGCCAGTGTCCAAAGTATACGTCTGGGGCTATTTATAGGGGCATGTCTTGGGGAATGGGTGGGTCATGTCTAGGATGTATCTAGATCTTGACTTGGTAAGTTTCTGAGTCATATTTTTTGGAGGGATAGATTTCCCTCTCAAAACATCACATCCATGATTTGTCTTGGCTCATGTTAAGATTGTGTATGGTTCATGTCTTGGAATGGGTAGTGTCTGATACCATACTGAGACTCTTGGTAATGTTAGGTCAAATCTGACCATATCTAGAGTACTCTGCATCATGTCTGGGCCCTTTCTTAAGTTGCATCTATTTAGTACAGCTAGGTGTGTTTGGCCATAATACTATCTCCACTCTCTTTCTCCTGCCCTCTGCCTAGTCTCACCTCCGTACCCACTCCATTCTCTGCTGTCCTTCTCTTCCTGCCTTGTCCACACTGGGCTTAGAAGTGAACTAAGGGGAGTGATACAGGAAGAAAACCCCAGTCACTTACCTGACTTAGAGCTTGGGACCCCCAACCCTTGTTGACATCTCCACCTTCAACCTCCTCAGAACTGTTATATATGCTCCTTGTTCTTCCCCTTATCCCAAATCATAGTCATGTCAGGCTTCTGAAAGATCTATCTCTCTCTTACAGCCATTGTTGCACCCAAGGACAGATTCTTCTATAGCTTCTTGGAACCATGGCTGGGTGAGTGATGTGTAGGAATAGGACCTGGGGAGAAAGCATTGGTCAGGAAGCAAAGGGTGTTTTGGGTTGGACAGGAGGACTAAGGAATTTGTGTCATGAGAGACTGAGGCTTAAGATGAGGCCAGTATTGGGGAATCTAGGAGCTAGGCTCTGGAATGTTTGAAGCAATGGGGGAATAGGATGAAATCCTTGTCTGGGGGAGCTGGGGCAATATTGTTATTTGGGAAGTTTAGGGTCTTAAGACTCTGCAGAAATGGAGGCCTAGGATTGGGAGAAGAGGGTCTATGAAATGACGACTATGGAATTGGGGGTGGGGGTAAAGGGTTGAGGACCTTATTTGGGGACTTAAAATTGAGTTAGGGGCTAAGAGTTGGGAGAGGGAATGGAGGACTGAGAAGAGGGCTGAGCATTTGGTTCTGGGAGCAGAGAGAATGGACTGAGACCTGAGACTTGGAGATTGATCCCTATGATGGTCTTTCTTCAGGGGATGGGCTACTGCTGAGTAAAGGAGACAAATGGAGCCACCACCGACGCATGCTGACCCCAGCTTTTCACTTTGACATCCTCAAATCTTATGTGAAGATCTTCAACCAGAGTGCAGACATCATGCATGTGAGCTTGGAAGAGCTGGCCAGGTTGGGAGGGAAACTGTCCAGGACTGAGCCTGCACAAAGTGAATTCCCCTCCAGACCAGGCTGGGCCTCAAGAGGCCCATGGGAGCCATTGTCCCATCCATGTTTTTTAGTGAGAGTGTGATGGGATTGGGATTGTAGGGAAGAGTCCATGATTACCATCAACCAGGAGCCTCTTCCAGGACCTTGCAGGTCAGTTTCCAATACACATGACCTCATCTCTTCCAAATATCTTTGGAGGTATGGAATCCAGTGCTGATTATCCCCATTTTACAGATGAGGAAGGAAGATCTGACCCAGAGAGGTACTGTCACTTTTCCAAGGTCACACAGTGTTTCAGTGACTGACCTGGGACTAGCTCTCAGTTGCTGACTCTCAAAAAAAGGATATTTCCATCCAAATAGCAAATTCTCAATATGGCTCATAACCCTGCTGTTCTTCATATAGCAAATAGATATCTCTTCCTTGCTCTTTCTGGGTGCCTGAAGAGGCAGGAGTCAATGGGTCAGATCATGGGAGAAGGCCAACACAAATGTGCTTTCTCTCTCTCTCTCTCTCTCTCTCTCTCTCTCTCTCTCTCTCTCTCTCTCTCTCTCTCTCTCTCTCTCTCTCTCTGTCTCTCTCTCTCTCTCTCTCTCTCTCTCTCTCTCTGTCTCTGTCTGTCTCTGTCTCTCTGTCTGTCTCTGTCTCTCTCTCTGTCTCTGTCTCTCTTTTTCAGGCAAAATGGAGGCGTCTGTGTTCTGAGGGCAGCGATTACCTCAACATGTTTGAACACATCAGCCTCATGACCCTGGATAGCCTGCAGAAATGCATCTTCAGTCACAACAGCAACTGCCAGGAGTGAGTCACAGCCTAGCCCTGGGCTCTGTGGATGAAAAAAATGACAGCTTTAGGGGGTAAGGGAAGAGAGAACTCTGGAGCAGAGGGGATGCGCAGTGTTGAAGACAGGATCTGGAAGGATTGGGAAGGTAGAACAACTTAAATCTAATGTGGAAACTGGGGGCCACATACATGACTGCCTGGAAATTAGAGGCAGGGTAGGGCCATTGAAAGTAGAATGGATCAGGAGTCAGATGGCATGGGCTCTAACCTCAGTCCTCTTAGTTACTGTTGGTGTGACCTTAAGCGAGCTGTTTAAGTCTTCCCTGAGACTCAGTTTTCTCATCTATAAAATGAGAGGGTTGGACTAGATGACCTCTGAGGTCTCTTCTAGTTCTAAATTTATGATCCAATACCTATGATACCCCTCTGAGAACTCAGGGAACTTGGAGAAGGACCTGAGTATGAGTCATGGGAGAACTTGGGTATGTTCAACCACATGTTAAGTAAAAAAAAATTTACATACATACACACATACATGCATGTGTATATTATCTATATTTTTATCATCTACATCTATATGCTTGTCCATCTCTATATTCTTTATATCTATATCTGGAATGATGATAAGCTCATTTCTCCAAAGGCAGCAGAAGAAGGAAAGCCTGGGAGGACTTTTGGTAGGAAAAACCTTAAGGGTGCATTTTGCCCTATTCAATCAAATATCTTTTAATGGTAATCAATCCTTTAATGGGGAAGCTAGGTGGCACAGTGGGTAGAGTGCCAGGGCTGGAGTCAGGAATACCTAAGTTCAAATATGGCTCCAGAGACTTACTAACTTTGTGAGCTGGTCAAGAAACCTGTTTGTCCCAGGTCTCTCATCCATAAAGTGAACTGGAGAAGGAAATGGCAAACTACTCAACCATCTCTGCCAAGAAAACTCAAAATGGGGTCACAAAGAGTTAGACCTGACAGAAAAAAAAGACTGAAATGATTTAATGCCTACAAAGTGTGCTGCTTCCTTTGTGCAAGGACCAATTGCTTTTCCTTTCTTTGTTTTCTTTAACAGCATTTTTACTCTTTCATTCAACATACTGAGGATTGTGAGATTTAAATGTGGTGTCTAGATCTAGTGATTCTGTCACTGATAGAGAAAACTATGCTGTATAAATCTTGAGAGATGTTTTATATTTTTTTATCTGTTGTCATATTCTAGTTTCCTCTTTAAGTTCTCTCAAGATGATCTAGCTCAAATGGGTTTCCTTCCAATTTTTCTGTAAACTCAATTTTTCTTCTAACACTTTTTTCCACATGAAATAATAACACTGATAATCATCTTTTACTACCCATACTCAAAATGGGTTTTACCCTGGCTGCCCTACCTCTCCACTTAGCAAGGATTTTACTAGCCAAAGCAATATCTAGGTATTTTCCTCTTCTCAGAATGGTGACTGGTTTGAATCAATAAGCCTTCTCTAGAAAATAGTAATAGTTCATGTCAATATCTGTTCCTTTGTCCATTTCCCTTTTGTCTTGCATTTATTGTTTGTGTAGATTTTTCAAGGAGGAATGTAAGATCCTGATCATAAAGGAAAAGCAGGAAGGTACCTCAGAGGTCATATAGTTCAACCTACTCATATTCCCACCAAACTTAAGGAAAAAATAAACAGGCATTTCTATAACATAGTAGAATGGTGGGGAGGGATGGGGAGGGGGAAGATGACTGTACATGAAATTGCAAACTCTTTTTGCATAAGAGCAAGATAAAAAGGGGAGATTAAGTTATTTCCCTAAGGTCACATAGTCAGGAAATGTCGGTGGTGGGATTTGAAACCCAGTCTTCAGATTCTATGACTTTCAGTTAGAAAGGTCTCCTAACATCTGACATAAGGATACCATAGGAGAGAGAAATGTATTCAGAAGCTGATTTGGGATACAGAATATAGAATCCTTATGGGGATATTGCTGAGACCTCAGGCAGGTTGTGAGCATGGTCAAGTACACTGTTGCCCCTCTTGGAGGAATACACCCACAAAGGGATGCACAAAAGAATAACCATTCCCCACAGTTGTATTGGTCCCCCTAGCTGAACTTCCACTTGTCTCCTGGTCTCTCCAGCACTATCTGGTTCTGCACAGGCAGGATTATTTTGCTAGCCTTCAGCCCCCAACAGCTGCTTCTTTCAGCTTATATGTGTTGGATGCAGCCCAGTGTGATACTCAAGAGTATTCAGTGGCACTTTCATCCTGTTGTGTTAACCCAAGTTGTCAGCCACTCCACTTCTGGTCCATGAAGCCATATTTTCTTCATTTCTCTCTAGGTACCAAGATCAACCACATATTGGAGAGGTCCTTTTCCATTCTCTACCAATCAGCTGGGTGTGGGTATGAGTGGGGCAAGGATAAATTTGTTTTGAAGGAAATTATAGAATTTGTTTTGGATTATATAGAGTCTGAGGGGTCAGGGTTCTCTCCTTGTTGAACCTGACCCCTGACCCTGGGACCCATGCTTTTGTCAGGAAGCCCAGTGCCTACATTTCAGCTATCCTGGAGTTGACTTCCCTTGTGGTAAAGCGTTACAATCATCTGCTTCTATACTACGATACCATATACTATCTCACCAGTGAAGGAAGGCATTTCTCTCGTGCCTGCCGTCTAGTGCACGATTTCTCAAATGCTGTCATCCAGGACCGACGTCGTATCCTTGCCCAACAGGGGACTGAGGCTTTTCTCAGGAACAAGGGCAAAAGCAAGACCATTGACTTCATAGATGTTCTCCTACTGGCCAAAGTGAGTACTGAGTTTGGAGAGGAGGAATGGGAGGAGATGACAGCATTGTGGGGATCCTAAAGAAGATAGGGAGAGACATGAAGGACTTAGGCAGAGGGGAGAGACATTGGCTTAGATATCAGAGTTAGAATGCAATATGGAATGGATGCAGCCCTGACCAATAAGAGAATGGCAACCTGACTGTTGCCATCTTCTTCAAAAGCTGTCTTTCCCTAGGGCACCTAAACTTTTGTGAATTCATATAAAACATTGAGTATGTAGGGAGAAGATGTACCATCCCTCTGGATGCTAGAGTGGCTTAGTTACCCCTCATTGTTTTTTGGTATATTAGCAGAGTCTATGAAGTTTTATGTATATCATCTCTGTGACTGGTTCTAGTAACAATGAGGAAATTTCTTTTGTTCTAAATATATAAAAAGAATTTTCCCAATTCTAGATGAAGTTAGAAGTACTGCTGTGACTGATTCTTGGTTTATCTAGGTATATAAGGGGGAATCTAGCTGGCACAGTAGAGAGAGTGCTGGACTTGGAATCAGTAAGACTCATTTTCCTGAGTTCAAACGTGACAACAGATTTGTGTGACCCTGGGCAAGTCACTTAACCGTTTGTCTCAGTTTCTCATCTGTAAAATTATCCTGAGAGGGAAATGGCAAAGCATTGTAGTGTCTTTGCCAAGAATGTCCCAAATGGGGTCCTGAAGAGTCACACACAACTGAAGCCACTAAACAACAACATGAACCAGGTATATAATAAAAATGACTATGATTCTAAACATATCAAAGGGTAACTCTGTGATTCTAGGTGTGCCAGAATACTTTTATGGAGTCTAGATTTATCCAAAGGTATCTCTGTCTTGGTTCTCCGTATATCAAAAGAGTTTCTGGTGAAATAGGTAGGTAGATAGATACAAATAAAAATGATTGATTGATATAGATTTAATGGAAGAATAAAGATAGAAATAAATGTAGATGAGAAAGAGAGAAATGAAAGGAGAGGGAAGAGGGAAGAAAGGAGGAGAGAAATTGTGTGTGTCTTGGAGGGGGGAGGTTTCCTGAGTTTATTTTTAAGAAAATTAAGGAAATTTATCATATTCTAGGCATACCTTGGAGTATTTATGATTGTTTCTAAATTTACCAAGGGATATTACATATGCTAGAAGACCCAACATTTTGGAGGGTCTCTAGAAACACAGAATATTTACAATTTGGGTAAGAGTCTCATCTAATTCTAGGATTCTGTGATTGTGTGTCAGGGGTTTTATCTATTTTCATTTGAGAGGGTTCTGAGATTCTAGAGATATCAGAAGACCTTCATGGAAGGGGGGTTGGTTCTAGATTCCATAGGAATTATAAACACTAGTTTCAGGTTTATCAAAGGGTTCTTTTGTGGTGATAAGCACTTTATACATAACTTAATAGATATTCACAATGACCTGGTTAGTTACTATCCTCATTTTATAGAGGAGGAAACTGATGTAGATAGAGAAGGTATGTAATTTGCCCAGAGTCATAGGGATATTGCGTTAGGCTACATTACATTTTGGGTCTTTCTGACCTCCAAGTTATGTGCTCTTCCACTTTGCTACCTAAGAGAGTAGTTCTACATAAAAAGGGGTTGGAAAGTTCTGCCTTAGAACATCTAAGTAGGCTTACTCATTGGAAAGGAAGCATCTAAGAACTAATAGACAGGGGCCTGCTCTAGGATGAAGATGGAAAGGCTTTGTCAGACAAGGACATCCAGGCAGAAGCTGACACTTTCATGTTTGGAGGTGAGCTTCAAATGAGACAGAGGGGACAGAACTGAGGGTGCTTGGGGAGGGGTAGGGATTTTTCATTTGCATCTCATCCCTGCCATCAGCCCCACTGACCCTTGCTTGAAATAAGGTTAACCTAGAGGGTGTTTCATCAATTCCATACACTGCTCCATGACCTAGAACAGAGAGAAATGCTGGGAAGATAGGGATGTTCTTCCCACTGGCTCGTGATGAACTGGCTCTTGACTCCTGTTGCTTCTCTGGGATTTTCTTCCTCCTGGGATTTTTCCACCCCCTAGGTCATGACACCACTGCAAGTGGCATTTCCTGGGTCCTCTACAACCTGGCCCAGCATCAGGAGCATCAGGACCACTGCCGCCAGGAGGTACAAGAGCTCCTGAGAGGTCGTCAACCAGAGGAGATTGAATGGTTGGTGTGAGCTGACACTAAGAATGGAATCCAGGGTGTGTGGGGAACCATGAGTATACTAGCATCAGCTATATAAGAGCTTTTGTTTTTTTTTTAAGAGCTATTGTTAAATTTCTAATGTCAGAAATTAACAACTCTTACAAATCAGGGCTAGATTTATTGTTGTGTAGACAGTCTAGATTTAAGAAGGTAAGGGAGAAAATATTCACGATGCAGAATAAATTTAAAAGTATGTGTGCACATATATTTCCCTCCCCTCCCAGTCTGGTTGTTAAATATTTACCAGCACACTCCTGTATTGTTCTATAAACATTGCTTGAGTTCAGCAAGAGTACAATAGAAGACTCAGGGAGCAAAGCTGTCTCTATGACTGCAGGGTCCTAATAACAACACTAAACAATCACCATTTATACAGCATTTTAAGGTTTGCAAAGTGCTTTCCTTCCATGATCTCATCTGCCCTTCACTCCATTCCAGGGGGGATCCCCTATGAACCAAAGTCAACCTATTGCCCTGACTACATCCCCAGTCATATAGGTTCCCCAAACTCCCTGTTGGATTCCTGGGTAACTTTCCTCAGCTGCTGCTCAGAACTCAAATCCTGGAGATTTCTACATCCAAAACCTGCCTTTGAGTCCTGTCCTCCCCTTCCCCAATTTTCTCATCAGTAGTGGTCCCATTAGTATCCTCCAAAGTTTGAAATGTAAGAGCCCTCTGACTTGATTATCAAAGTCCATATTCAGTCCTTTATACCGCCCCCTTCATACAATTATTGACATCTATGACTTCATGGTCACTGACTATCAGGGTCCTATAGACTTTGCCTGAACTTCAACCTCTCTTTATCAGGGTTTTAGATGTTAACATTGTCCCCTCTGCACTTGAAGGGGATGGAGGAGATTCTCCCTATCTCCACTTTTCTGGAGCTGACTGGGTTCCTCTCTCCAGGGATGATTTGTCTCAGTTACCCTTCCTGACCATGTGCATCAAAGAGAGCCTCCGTATGCACCCACCAGTTTCCATGGTCTCCCGCTACTGCACCAAGGACATCCAGCTGCCTGATGGGAGGATCATTCCTAAAGGTTCACTTGCCAGGGGCTCATAACCAGGGCAAGGGGAAGGGGTTAAAGAAGTCTCACATTTAGGGCCTGTATGGGAGGTTGGTACAACACATCCATTGGTAGAGTTTACAAACTGCATTAAGCTCTCTCCTATTCTGGTCAACAGGAAACATCTGCCTAATCAGCATCTCAGGAACTCACTATAACCCTGCAGTGTGGCCTAACCCTGAGGTATCACTGTCATTCTTCCACCGAAACTCCCCTAGGCTAGTTAGTGCTAGGGAACTGGGACATTCATGGGGATGGAGGTGTGTAGTTGTGTTGTAAGATCTTGAGTAAGAGGGAGAGTGCATGCCTAGAGTGAGCAAGACCCTGTCAACACTCCAGGTTTATGACCCATATCGCTTCGACATCAACAATGCCCAAAAGATTTCACCCCTGGCTTTTATACCCTTCTCAGCTGGACCCAGGTAAGTCAATTCTTTCCCCACCGCTTTTTCTGACCTCCCCAGGTGGTGTTTTTGCCCGCTATAGAACATTGTGGGGAACTATGTCCAACAAGAACCCTGTTCCCATGTGCTCAAAAGGGAATTGGAGGCCCAATCTCAGCATGGGAGGACCCTAGAAACAGCCTGGGGTCAAAGTCTGGGAATTGTTAGCCTCTCCTCCCTTGAACAGGAACTGCATTGGGCAGAACTTCGCCATGTCTGAGATGAAGGTTGTGCTGGCCCTCACCCTACTGAGGTTCCGAGTACTCCCTGATAAACACCCAGTTCGAAGAAAGTCAGAAATTATTCTCAGAGCAGAAAGTGGTCTGTGCCTGAAGGTGGAGCCACTGATAGGTCCTTCCAGCTCTAAGTCACACCTCTCAGAAGCCACTTAGGAAAGATGCCTGTATGTATCCTTCTGCTTTTGAGCCTGAAAGCCTGCCTTCTACCTGCCCATCCAGTCACCCTTACCTTGATTGTAACTATTCTAAATAAAAACACTTCAACAGCATATATTGGCTTTCATTTTGTATTTCTCTACCTAGAGAACTGGAGGACTAGGGCCAGGAGAGAGTAGCTAGGATTCTGTGTTTTTAGCCCTAGGCTCTGGGGGGACAACTGTCTTATTTTCAATCCTAGGTATACTCTGACTCCAACGTGAGATCCTTGAGATTTGATGTTCTGCAACATCATAGCCTAGATTGGGCACAGTGCTAGGCTTGGACCCAGAAAAACCTGAGTTCAAATCCTACCTTGTATTCTTACTAATTCTGTGACTCTGGAAAGGTCAATTAACTTTTCAGGGGTCTCAGTTTCCTCAGCTGTAAAATGAGAGGGCAGGACTCAATGACTTCTAAGGGCCATTCCAGCCTAAATCTGTAATCCTATGACTGTATGTCCTAAGTACTTGAAGTGCTAATATGTTTAATGTTGCTTCATATTGCTTAATTTTGTTTAAAGTGTATTTAATGTTGGTAATTCTCCTTGAACTGAGGATCCCATGACAATAGGCATCTGGACCTGCTGGTATAAGGCAGTGGTATTGAACTCAAATAGAAATGGAGGCCACTAATGAGTACATAAGAATCTTTAAGGCCACATATTGACAGGTTCAAAATGCAACATTTTCTTTTTTATTGTATTTTTGTTTATTTTGTTAAATATTCCCCAATTATATTTTAATCTGGTTCAGGGCACACTAGGTAATGTTGTGAGCCACATGAGGCCCATAGGCCATGTATCTAACATCTCTGAAATAGAGAATTCCTACTAAAGCAATTCAGCAAGTAACTGTTTTGCAACCTGCAGCTGTAGAGAGTTGTCTGAGAGATTTTGTGACTTGCCTAGGATGTGTCAGAGGCATAATTTGAACTCAGGTCGTCCTAACTACAAGGCCAACTTTCTAGTTACCATACCATTTATTACCTCTAATAATAAAAATGATGATGATGATGATGATGTTGATGTTGATGTTGATGTTGATATGCCTGTATATAGAGAGGTATCCGCATGTAGGGAGAGAAAGGTGATCTCAGAGACAGGACGACCTGGATCTGAGTTCTGTCTCTGACACATTCTGACTGTCTCAGCATGAGCAAGTCATTTAACTGCTCAGAGACCCCAATAAGCTCTCTAGATTACAAGGTGCAGAGAAACTGATGGCCCACATTGGCAGAGGAAGTTCCTCACTGGGAGCCCCCTACCCCAGGGAAATCATAGGAGAGTTTCACACTCTACAAAGACATAATTACCCTTCATACTGCCTGTGAACACCAAAGACACACAGACATCAAAGACCTCTGAGGATTCAGGAACTCCAACACAGAAACTAAGGGCACATGACTATAGTGAGCACATAGCCCCACTCTGCAAATGCACAGAGAGTGTGGTCACATGTCTGTCTCTGCTGTGATCATGTTCTTGAGAGATCCTGTCAACTCCCGAATCCAAGTGTTTCTGGAGCCATGTTACATTGAGTCTTATAGATTGTTTTTTAGGGCACTGTTGACCCAATGTAAGTATGACTTCCTTCTTTCAATTCCTTCTAGGTTGGGAATTTCTTGGGTCCACTTGTCCAGTATTATCTGTGGGCAACCCTCTGTTGTTTCTCAGTCAAGGAATGTCGAGTCAGGAAGACTGGCCTCTTCTGTTACCACCTCAGCACTAGAGTTTAGTAAATATCTTACATTAACAGACATTTGGGGAATCACAAGAAAGGCTAGTTTTGAAGGAATGGGTCCCAGGAGCCAAAGATGCAATAAGAAAAGTTCAAGAGAGATAAAGTTTCTTGGTGGTGGTGATTTGCATGGGGGGAGGGGGTGGCTGTGTGTTGATTTCGAATCACCTGACCACATGGAGTTAGAAGGTAAGGGAGTGGGGAACAACTATTTATTAAGCAGCTACAGTGTTCCAAGTGCTTTATAAACATTTTTGAATTTTATCCTTACAACAACACTTAGAGATGGAATCTATTTTATTTTGAGGGTAAAAGGCAAAGCAATTGGGGTTAAGTGATTTGTCCAAGGTCACACATTTGCCCAAAGTAAGTGTGTAAAGTGTCTGAGGTCAGATTTGAACTCTGGTCCTCCTGATTCCCCAGCTGGTGCTCTATTCACTGCACCATGTAGATGCCCCAAGATAAAATCTATAAATATCTGTAGTGGACATCTGAGAAACAGGACAGCAAAGCCAATTATAATTTGATAGGAGTGTTTATTAACCAGCTGGTAACTGCCTCTCAGAGGGAAAGACAGTAGAGAGCTTTCTGTTAGACATAATTTTATAGAAAAATGTGGTTGCTAGCAACAGAATATGTTTCTAAGGGGGTGCAATGCCTTTAGTATTGTTTCTATTGAAGTGAAGCCTTCTCAGTATTACTCTTATTGAAGCAAAGCTTTCTCAGTACTATTCCTATTGAAGCAAAGCCTTAGTATTATTTCTACTGAAGCGAAACAGACCTGAATCCGTGGGAATCTGTGGCATGTTTCTAGCAACACAGGTGAAACATTTCTTTACTATTGGGGCCTATTAGGTGGTTTCCAAGGAACCTTGTAGGGATCCCCTCTAGCAGGTTTAAGGGGGCTCTAGTGTATAATTTCTGGTGGGCACTTCACTCCCCGCTTTTTACTGGTTCATAGTTGTATCTCGGACTCAACTGAATCCAGGGGAATATAGGGGACATAGGCAGTGCGGAGGGCAAACAGCTTAACAGCTTGAATCCTTTGTCTAACACAGGAAATTAGGCAGTTAATAAGGCAGGGGGCCAATAGCAACCCCAATGACAACAAAGCAAATGGTCCTACAAGCGAAGTTACAAGTGAGGTGAGCCAGGGGGACCAATTAAAAAGGGATTGGTACCAAGACATAGATTGTTGATGATGAGCCTCTCTGTCAGCCAAACGTTGACATACAGTAGCCAGAGATTCCCAAAGCACCTGAGTGGTTGACATAAAAACAGCAGATTTCTCCAAGGGTCATACAAAGGCCACCTTGCTTGAGAAACAGGAGGTCTAAACCTCGGCAGTTTTGGAGAACCACTTCGGCCAGGGAATCTAAGGTGGTCTCCAAGTAGGAGATTTGGCTCTCCAAGTCTCAGATATCTGTGTCGACTTGGGAGGTGAGGGCTTCAAAATGACTATTTCCTTGTACTAGGGCTGTGGTTCCCACTGCTGCTGAACCTGCTATGCCTAGACCAACTAAGATAGGGATTAAAATGGGGACACTTCTTTTATAGCAGGCTTGTAACCCAAAATGTTCACGAGCCCCTTCTCCTGAATAAATGTGTATCTGTGGAAGGACATGAACTAAAATGCAGAATTCGGGGGAGTTACCAGCAAGGAGGCATTCCTATACACAAGCAGTTAAGCCTAAGGTACAGGCAAACCAAGCATTTTTAGGGGCTAAGAAAACATTTGGTGAAAATTCCTGTTTGGGAAAGACCTCGACCACCAAAGCACAAAGGTTTTTATAAGCTGACTTCTGGAGGGTGTAGCCCTTAGATTTAATACACCAGGCTTATTCCTGCACATCCCCTAAAGTAAGCTTGGGGAAGCCAAGGTTACAGCAGGCAGGGAAATCGGTGCCGGTGAATGTGGACTTCCAATGCTGAATTTCATGATCAATCAAACCCTTTGATGAATTTAAACCTAGCCCAACAAAATAAGGAGGGGCAGGGTTCAAGCAAAACCAGCAGTCAGAAGTTAGCCTGGGGTCCGAGGAATTTAGGAAAGAGAAAACAGTATCAAGAACATGAAAAGTATAAGAGTGGGCATGTAGCCTGGAGTTTGCCAAAGTAATCCCTGACTAGAGTGTGGGTTAAGGGACCCATGCAGAGTTTGATCAACTTCCGGAGGTGGGTTAAGAACCGGGTTGGGACCAATGGGAATGAGATCCCTTGGTACTGGTGTCCATTGAATAGTAAACAAGTCTCCGGGATCCCTTCCTACAACATAAAATCTAATTCCCCAGGTCCTCCCTGTTTTCCAAGTGTGTTTAGTCCAATTTAAAATCCTGATGACAACTGGGTTACATGACTTAAGGGTATTACAATGAAATGAAATGTGGTGGTCATGGTTGCCACCAGAGATCCGGTCAGCAATGGTTACACAATCCCAATTGACAGAGTGATATTTCCCTGTCTCCCCACAATCAGGAGACCCATCCTCAGGGCAGACATATGACTGGGTTGACCAAAGGCTGTTTTTCTGCTCCACAAGCAGCACCATCGGTCCCCACAAAATACATGCCTGTGTAGGGAAACAACATAAATCTGGGGCTAAGCAGGGTACAGAGATCAAAAAAAAGGGTGGGCTGGCCATGAGTCACATTTTTGAAATTAGAGTCCCATCAATTGTCTTAGTAAGAGTCCAAGAGTACAAGGTGGGAGCATAGGGGTTAGGACCAACTAAAGGCAAGAGTGCTAGAAGCAGGAACATCACAACAGTCTCTTGATTTTCAGTTGTAAGTCACTGGTGGGTTCTGCCACTCACAGGTCTGGAGAGCTGGAAGGAGTTGTCATTTTGACATGGGAGCAGTGAATCCAGGTTTTTCTTCCGGTCGCTTTAACAGCAGATGGGGTAGTCAGTATAACCTGGTATGGGCCAGTCCAACGGGGCTCAAGTGAGGTAGTTTGCGGTTGGGCACCCAATCT
This sequence comes from Petaurus breviceps papuanus, assembly GCF_028583685.1. Taxonomy (NCBI): domain Eukaryota; kingdom Metazoa; phylum Chordata; class Mammalia; order Diprotodontia; family Petauridae; genus Petaurus; species Petaurus breviceps. The sequence continues at coordinate 4,596,751 of NW_027186356.1, read as the reverse complement.
CCGATGTTCACTGAGTGTGCAGGATCTTGGGGTGGTGAATGAGGAGTGGCCTGATACAGTGCCCGAACTGCATTTTGTACATCTCAAGGAGCCTGGAGGGACTTGAGAAGTAAATCATTAAGAGTCATACATAACAGCATTCAACACACGAAATACAATAAGAGGTGGGGTGCTGAACAGAATTTCAAAAAGAGAAGTGAATTTTACACATATGTATTCAGTTACAAATATTAACACTTGCTTAGATGATAGAATAACTACAAATTCAGATTAAAACAGCAAGTTCTTTTCTGCTTTACAATTTGTTACATCAATTTAGCAAGAAACATGTCTTGCAAATGGAGGTTTTAGTGGGTCTCTTAGAATCACACTAGAGATTTAAAAAATTCTTTCTAAAGGCATTTTCCTTCTTCTAAACAGTTTCAATGATCACTAAACCTTTGTGAAAGAAGTTAATTGAAAACTTTTAAAATGATCTTAAGCAGTTTGCATAACTTTCTATACGTTTTAATTTTAGATGAAAAATAATATTAGATTTTCCAATAAGCTAACATAAAAAAGCTCACATCTTTTACTGATCACTTGCTCTGAGCATAGAAAACTGTTACAGAAGGAAAAAAGGCAGGGACATGTGACATTCCAAATATTCCAAGAGAAAACATCCTTGGCTCTGTGTGAATTCATGTACAGTTACAGATATTCCATCTCAGCAGCATCTGTTCCACTTCCTAGCTAGACTCAGAAATAGGTGGGAAACATTCCTTTCCAAAGGAACTTCATGGGTAAACTGAGTCAGGAGGGATCCCATCCCAGACAGAGGCTAAGATTGTCCCTTCAGCCGTTACCAAATGTAGACTTCCACCTGTTGACAGCACAGGATCACATTCCTCTGAGTAGCTAGTGGCATTTCCTCTCAGACGCTGATTTAATGCAGACAACTATACCCAAATTCAGACTCAAAATAAAACTTAGTTATGGTCCCAAGTGCTTTTTACTTTAAACAACAAGCCTCACCAATCACAGCTTTAGAGCCAGTTATATTTATTTCTATTCTCATGGGGCTGTGATAAACAACAAAAATGGATCAAATCTTATAATGTAAGGAATTCCTTTTAACATCCTTCTAGAATTTAAAAGCCAATTTATAAAAATCCTTTTTGATCTTTGCAACTTCTGAGCAAGTTAGGTTCATTTAGAACTTCCTTTCTCAGGCTGAATGACCTTGCCTGGAAATAATTTCTAGAGGATTTAACAGTTTTACAACATAAGGAAAAATGTATATGAATTGTAAGCAGGAGAGACTGCTCTGAATGGGCAGAACTAGTCAAACAAATTTTAATACAATAATCAATAAACAATTTTAGGTTTTAACATTAAAACATTAGCCCAAAATAGCTTAGTTAACAGTTTTACAAGTTTTTCTTAATAGCAGATATACATATTTAAAGTAACACTACTGGTCTTACACAATTTTCTCCCCACTCAGGTTTTACAATATACAGTGTAGAACTACAACAATAATATAAACTACAATTACATATAAGAATGATTGATCTATCCAAATGAAAAGGCTAGTTGACTTCAGACCTCATTTTCTCCTCTCTTTTTCTCATCTCCCCACTTTATAGATGAATTAAGAATCAGGGTTAAATGATTTATTCTAGGTCACACAACCAGTCAGTGCAGGGTTCAGAACACACTGCTTCTCACTGACAAGCTTTTTTCCCACTTTTCTGATTTTCTCTCTTTTTGCTCTTTATTCTGGGGTGTTTTCTCCCTGATCCATTGTTTTCCAGCAGTCCTTAGCACTGGAACAAGCAAAGTGATTATTTGCAGCAAGGGAGAGATCTCTTAGATGGTACTGAAGTTGGGGCTTCATGGTACATGAACTCTATATTTCAGGGGGAAACCCTCCATTTTTCCAAACTCATCACACTCAAAGCACATTATCAGCTTATACTCTATCAAATAAACCTCTATGAATGCTTAGCTGTAGCAGACCTTGGTTATGGGGTGGTCGATTTGCCTGGAGCATTGAGGAGAGGGTTTGGGGAACTTGAAGTAGAAACTTCAGGCTCTGCTTACTTAGAGAGGTGGATTTAAGGGTACCTGGGAATCTAAAACTTGCTGATGGGAGTTAGATCAAGTACCCTTTTACTAAACTATTTAGGCTGTGGAAAGAATATAATTTTAGGCTGAATAGCTCAGATGTAACACACACTTTAGTAGTTCAGATGTATCTCAGGCTTAGTATATGGGATAATGATTAACTTGTATTTGTACCTTTGTTTCACAAGCTTCTTTTCCCTTGTCTAACTATTCCCATGTCATTCAGAAAAAAAATATTTTATTCCAGGGATTTAACCTTTCAGGTAGGCAGATGACAAGCCCGTGTAGCTCCAATGTAGCTACTGTACCTTCCCCCCTTTTTCTTTTTGGAGGAAGTTAACTCAAATTAACTTCACTGCAGCCTTAGCTCAGTTATAGCCAGGACAACAGGGAGAAAAAAATCTTAATGGTTCAAACCTCTTACTGTCTCCTCAGTTCCATCAGAGCTGGAAGACAGGGGAGGGCTCTGTAGCCCTAGCTAAGAAGAACTGGGACCACAGGGAAGAGAATCTTAGTGGATTTCTTTTTGACCTTTTGCTCAAATAAACTTTTCTTAGGTTTTCATTACTTTAAAATTTCAGATCTATGGGGATAAAATCCGGGCTCAGATACTTAGCACCACACTCAGAAATAACTGGCTGTGTAACCTTGAGCAAGTTACTTAACCCCGATTGCTTTAAAAAAAAAATTTCAGATCTACTCCAAGACTTTAAAAGAAACTCTTTCTCATACAACATATATAATACAACTATTTACCAGTAACAATCATGGTCTTAATTTTGAACTTTGAAATAAAAACAAATTGAATAACCAAGCTGGTGACCTTAAACTTCAGTTTTTGTAGTGCCAAATAGTAATCAGAATGAATTCAATCACCTGGATCTATTTTCCCAATGATGTTGCACAGTTCTCTTTCTGTGACCCAGGAAAGAGTTAAATATTAGTCCTATTTCAAAGTGCAGCTTGAAAACCTACTTCTCTTTGATCATTGAAGTGACCCCTTTTCTCTTAGACAGATTTTAGGGAAGAAATTTCCCATTCTCTTTCTGTCCATTTGTCTTTCTCTTTGAGAACTTTGGCTGGAGTTCAAGGAGTAGAAGGAGAAATGGTTCTCTGCCAGCAGCCTTTCTTTAAGAGATTATCAATCTTTCTAGCTCAGGTACAGCATTCTTTTGGCTGCTTTTTGAATCTTACAGAATGGTATATTTAGAAATTTCTTTACACATACAGACAGATTATACAAAAAAAAAAACCTGCAGCAGGGCAAAAGGAAAAAGGTTTTCTCTTTTCTACCTGCCACTATCTCAGAGACAGGATATACACAAAACAACACAACACACAAACAGTGACATCTAGCAACAATCCACAAACAAATAGACAGTTAAAGATACAGCAACACTTAGCAGCAAACACAAAATTCAGAAGAAAGAGAGAGAAAAAAAACCCAGCACTCCATCAGCGTTCTGACCTTGGAGGCCAGTAGGGGCTGTACCGCCGTGTCCAGCTTAGCCTCCTACTTTTACCTGGGACCGAGGGACAGTATCTTGGTGATCACCCCCTAGGTACCTTTACAATTCATGAGTACTCACCTAATAGAACATTCTTGGATTGAATTGAAAGAATTTGGATAGGACTCAGGTTCCGGTCTGCTCAGGGAAGCAATGCGAGCCCAGGGCCGAGGAATTTCACTCGGTGGCCTCCCCTAGGTCAGACTGCTCACCTGGCCCTCCAGGGAGCCTGGTCCAGCTGTCAATACAGAGCCAAAGGTTATCTCGGTGGAACCTCCAATATGTAGTGGACATCCAAGAAACATGACAGCAAAGCCAATTACAATTTGATAGGAGTGTTTATTAACCAGCTGGTGACTGCCTCTCAGAGGGAAAGACAGTAGTGAGCTTTCTGTTAGACACAGTTTTATAGGAAATGTGGTTGCTAGCAACAGAATATGTTTCTAAGTGCAACCATTGCACTAAAGGTGCAATGCCTTTAGTATTGTTTCTATTGAAACAAAGCCTTAGTATTATTTCTACTGAAGTGAAACAGACCTGAATCTGTGGGAATCTGTGGCATGTTTCTAGCAACACAGGTGAAACATTTCTTTACTATTGGGGCTTATTAGGTGGTTTCCAAGGAACCTAGTAGGGATCCCCTCTAGCAGGTTTAAGGGGTCTCTAGTGTATAATTTCTGGTGGGCACTTGTAATGGGAATGTAAATTTTAAAGATCTTCCCTGCCCCTAGGCTAAAGTGCACCTGGAGCCTGGGGTGGGAGGCTTGGTTTTCAGTAGATACTTCTTGATTGGCCAGTGAGTCAATAAGGTTGTTACATTCTCTGAGCCAGGAGAAGGCTGTATAAGCCCTGATGTGTAGCTTTGTTTTGGGGCTCACTTTGAGAAGTGTTCTGTGATTTGATCAGATGAAACTCTGGAAAGCCATTGCCCAGAGCCCCCTGGCTTTGAAAAACCCAGATGTTGAAACCCAGATGTTGTTTGATCCAAGAACCTGTGTGAGCAGCCACACTAGGGACGCTGGTGTGCTTGCTGCTACAAAATGGCGTCACGAACAGGATCTGCAGAGTGAAAGGAAAGTATGGGGACTGGGATAATTGTTTGTTTCCCAGTTGTGGTAGCTGTGACTCTGTGGAGCCGTGGAGCAGGAGAGAAGAATGGCCTGCATGCAGACTTCGCAGAGCTGAGAGCGGGAATGGTGAGCTGCCTGCATCGGGGCCTGGGCAGAAGCCAGGAGCGGCTGCCGCCTGTGGGAGGAGAAGGAACCCAGGAGTTTGGAATTCAGCCACAGGAAAAGATAAGAACTGAGCAGCAAAGCAGGGGCACTGAGTGTGTTTCCTGGCTGCATCCCACAGTTTGGGACCCAGGGGGAGGATGGACTTGTGACTATGGTGGGTAGGATGAAGTGCCTTGGACCCCCAAGGATCCCACCTTGTTGGTTTTGTTGCCCAGCCCCGCTCTGTACTTGGAAGCAGTCAATCCTCATTTTGTAGTTGAAAAAACTTGAGGCAAACAGAAGTTTAATGGCTTGTCCAAAGTCACACAGTTCATATCTAAAGATAGATTTTAATTCATGACTTCCTGACTGCAAGTTCACTGCTTTATCCAAGGTTCCATTTCCCTGTTTCCTCTGAGGAAAGGACTTTAAAGATAGGATTCTAAGCAAAGAACTGGAAAAGACCTTTGGTTTTATCTAATTCAGGGCTAGGGAACTTGTGGCTTGGTGGTCACATGTGGCCTTCTATGTCCTTGGGTTTGCCCTTTTGACTGGCTCCAAGTTTTACAGAATAAATCCTTTTTGTTTGTTTGTTTTATAAATATTATTTTATTTTATCCTCACTAGAACTCTGAGAGGTGGGTACTATTATTACCCCCATTTAACAGATGAGAAACTGAGGCAAATAAAAGTTAAGTGATTTTTTCAGTGTCACACAACTAAATACCTGAGGCCAGATTTGAGCTCTAGTCTTCTTGACTCCAGGCCCAACATTCTATCCACCGCTCTCTTTATCTGCTTCTCTGTATTGGAACTCATAACAAATATGTATGGTGAAGCAAAACAAATTTCCACACCAGTCATATTTAAAAATGTATGTCTCCTGCATATTAAATCTATCACTTCTATGATTCTATCATCCTATAAAAAATGAAAAATAAGAATTTTAACATCTTATTTTCTATAATCTACCTTTCAAATGCCACCAAAAGGCTTGGAGTTGGAACAAGGGCAAATGAGAGGTTGTCTACAGGTGCCTTTTTTTTTGGTTTGGATAGGGAATTTTTTTTCCAGTATTCCTTAACTTGTGGGGTTTGGACCTAGGCTCTCAGAGGTAAGAATTTGGCAGAAGGCTGAGACTCACCTTCAACCTCTTCACCTTAGAAATTACATTTTTAGAGCTATTTTCCAGAATTTATTTATTTATTTTTAGTTTTCAATATTCATTTACACAAGATTTTGAGTTCCAAATTTTATCCCCATCATTCCCCTACCCCCACCCCAAGATGGTAAGCATACTGATTACTCCTTCCCCCAATCTTCCCTCTCATATATCTCCCCCATTCCTTCCCTTATCCCCTTCCCTCTTCTTTACTTGTAGGGCAAGATGGATTTCTATACCCCATTTCCCATATATCTTTTTTCCCAGTTGCATGTTACAACAATTTTTTAAACATTTGTCTCTAAAACTTTGAGTTCCAGATTCTCTCCCTTCTTCTCTCCTCACCCATCCCCATTGAGAGGACAAATAATTCAATATAGGTTATACATGTGTAGTTATGAGAAACATTTCCATAGTAGTCATATTATAAAAGATTAACAATATTTTCCTACATCCTATCCCACCCTCCTATCTGTTCTATTTTTTCTCCTTTTATTCTGTCTCTTTTTAAAAGTGTTTGCTTCTGACTACCCACTCCTCCAATTTGCCCTCCTTTCTATTATACCCCCCTCTTATTCCCTTCCCCCCTACTTTCCCATAAGGTAAGATACTCAATTGAGTGTGTATTTTATTCTCTCCTTAAGCCAAATCCAATGGGAGTAAAGTTGACCCATTCCCTTTTACCTCCCTGCTCTTCCCCTCCATTGTAATAGCTTTCTCTTGCCTCTTTTATGTGATATAATTTACCCTATTCTATCTCTCGCCTTTTTCCTTCTCCCAATATATTCCTCTCTCGCCTCTTATTTTAGTTTTTAGATATCATCCCTTCATATTCAACTCACCCTGTGCCCTCTATGTATACATGTACACACATATACACACATACATATATATACACATACATCCACCTATACATACATATATATGTATACATATATTTATATATACATATATATACATAGATATTCCTTTCAACTATCCTCATACTGAGAAAAGTTTCATAAGTTATAAATATCATTTTTCCATGTAGGAATGTAAATAGTTCAACTTTAATAAATTCCTTATGATTTCTCTGTCCAGTTCACCTTTTCATGTTTCTCTTGATTCTTGTATTTGAAAGTCAAATTTTCTGTTGATATCTGATCTTTTCATCATGAATGCTTGGAAGTCATCTATTTAATTGAATGTCCATATTTTCCCCTGAAGTATTATACTCAGTTTTGCTGGATAGGTGATTTAATCCTAGCTCCTTTGACCTTCAGAATATCAAATTCCAAGTCATTCAATCCCTTAATGTAGAAGCTGCTATATTTTGTGTTATCCTGATTGTGTTTCCACAATACTCAAATTGTTTCTTCCTGATTGCTTGTAATATTTTCTCCTTGACCTGGGAACTCTGGAATTTGACCATAATATTCCTAGGAGTCTTCTTTGTGGAAACTTTTTCAAGAGATGATTGGTAGATTCTCTTCATTTCTATTTCTTGCTCTGGTTCTAGAATACCAGGGAAACTTTCCTTGAAAATTTCTTGAAAGATGATGTCTAGGCTCTTTTTCAGATCATGGTTTTCAGGTAGTGCAATAATTTCTAAATTATCTCTCCTGGATCTATTTTCCAGGTCAGTGGTTTTTTTCAGTGAGATATTCACATTGCCTTCTATTTTTTTCATTTGTTTGGATCTGTTTTATCCCATCTTGATTTCTCACAAAGTCATTAGCTTCCATTTCCTCCAATCTAATTTTGAAGGAATTATTTTCTTCAGTGAGCGTTTGGACGTCTTTTTCCATCTGGACAATTTGGATTTTTAAGACATTCTTTTCATTAGCTTTTTGTACCTGTTTTGCCATTTGAGTTAGTCCAGTTTTTAAGGTGTTATTTTCTTGAGTGTTTTGTGGATCTCCTTAAGCAGGCTGTTATCATTTTTCATCATTTTCTTTCATCACTCTCATTTCTCTTCCCAATTTTTCCTCTACTTCTCTTACTTGATTTTCAAAATCCTTCTTGAGCTCTTCCATGGCCTATTACCAATTTATATTTTTCTTGGAGGTTTTTGATGCAGGAGTTTTGACTTTGTTATCTGCTTCTGGTTCTATGCTTTGATCCTCTTTATCACCAAAAAAATTCTATACTCTGATTTCTGTTTCTCTGTTTGCTCATCTGGCCAGCTGAATACTTAACTTTTGAGTTCTTTGCCATGATAGAACTCTGCTTCCAGAGTAGAGAGTATTGTGTTTCAAGTTTCTGGGGTGTTGCACAGCTGTTGTCAGAAATTATTCTAGGTACCTGCCTCAGAACTGTGAGGAGGACTGCCTTTTCACAGCCTCAATAAGCTCTTCCATGCCAGCACACCTCACCCAAGACTGCAACACACATCCAAGCAGGGCAAAGCAAGAGAATCCTGCCTCAGCATAAGCAGAGAGATTCTTACAAATGTCCTCTGGTCAGTTGTCTGGTCCACACATCATCTATGAGCCTAGAGCTCAGAAGCAGCTGCCAAGATAGCAGTTGTGGCCAGTGCCACCTCTGCTACCCTGGGGGCAGGGGTCAGACCGTGCTCTTCTCTCACATAGCTGCAACAGTTTTCCCACTAGAATTTAGCCTTCTTTTTGACATTTAGGGGTTGAGAAGTCTTGAAACTACCACAACTGTCAGTGATTCAGTCCCCTGAGGTCAGCTTCAGCAGATCTGTGTCACCAGTCTGTGTTGGTGTGATCCATGTGGAACTGTGCTCTGCTCCGAGGCTTGTGCGATAGACACTTCCTGTCAGTTTTCCATGCTGCCCTTTGCTGGAGAGATATTTCATTCTGTCATTTTGTGGCTTCTGTAGCTCTAAAATTTGTTTTGTGTCATTTTTTACAAGTATCTGAGGCAATTGGGGGTGAACCCCCAAAATTATTTTATTAAGGGGTTTTGTTGGATTAGATTCTAATCATTTCCTCATTTGATAAATGATTTCCTCATTTCTACTTAGCTGTGACCCAATGAGGAAAAGGGCTTTGCTCAAGGAGAAAGACAGTGGTGGGCAGAGTCAAGATGGTGGAGTAGAAAGAGGACTTCCACATAGCTCCTGCTTCCACCTCCTCCAATTCCCATAAAAAATGACTCTAAACAAACCTTGGAGCTACAGAATCCACAAAATGACAGAGAGAGGGAAATTTTCCACTGAAGACAGTCCAGCAGGCCAACAGGAAGGGACCAGTGCAGTGTTCTGGTAGCCCATCCCAGCCCCCAATGAGAGGAGGTTTTAGCCTCATGGTGACTATAACCAGCCACCAGCTGGAGGGACTTAAGGTCACCAGAAGCTGTGGTGGTTTCAAGAATTATCAACCCATAGTTTCTAAGGACAAAGTGAGAAGTCAGTGCAGTGTGGACTTTGTGAACTGGGAGTTCAGGAGTGCGGTCCAGCCTTTACCCCCTGGAGGTAGAAGCAGCTGAGGCATGGTGGCTATGCAGCCACCTCCACCTGGCTGCTTCAGAGCTCCTGACCTGCAGATTGTAGGGGAACCAAGCAAGCAGGCTGAGAAGTAATCACTCTGCTTTAACCTGCTTGTATCTGGATCACTGTCTAGGGTCGAGTTTGCCAGAGTGTGAGGAGACTTCAGAGATGGCACCCAACTATTAACTCCAGCAGATGCAAAAACTCCACCAATTAGGATAAAGCCCCAGAGTTTACCCCCAAAGTAACAGAGTTCTACTGTGGCAAAAAGCTCAAAAGTCAAGTAATTGAGTGGCAACATGAGCAAGCAAAGGAAGCAAAGCAATCTGGCATTAGACTCCTATTTGGGGGAGAAAAAGTATCAAAACATGGAACAGAAGGAAGACAGCAAAGTCAGAACTCCTGCACCAAAAGCTTCCAAGAAAAATATGAACTGGTTAAAGGTCATAGAGGAGCTTAAGAAGGATTTTGAAAAGCAAATAAGAGAAGTGGAGGAAAAATTGGGAAGAGAAATGATGCAAGAAAAGTATGAAATGAGAGTCAACAACCTGACTGAAGAAAACAAAACCTTGAAAAATAGACTAACTCAAATGGCAAAAGAGAATCAAAAAAGCAATGAGGAGAAGAATGCCTTAAAAAGCTGAATTTGCCTGATGGAAAAAGAATCTCAAAAGCTCACTGAAGAGAATCATTCCTTCAGAATTAGATTGGAGCGTATGGAAGCTAGTGACTTTATGAGAAATCAAGATACTATTAAACAGATACAAACAAATGAAAAAAAATAGAAGGCAATGTGAAATATCTCATTGGAAAACTCACTGACCTGGAAAATAGATCCAGGAGAGATAATTTTAAAATTATTAGGCTACCTGAAAGCCATGATCAAAAAAAAGGACCTAGAAATCATCCTCCAAGAAATTCTCAAGGAAAACTTCCCTGATATTTTAGAACCAGAGGGCAAAATAGAGGTTGAAAGAATCCACCAATCACCTCCTGAAAAAGATCACAAAAAGAAAACTCCTAGAAAAACTCCTCAGGTTCAGGAATTCCCACATCAAGGAGAAAATATTACAAGCAACCAAGAAGAAACAATTTGAATACTGTGGAAACACAATCAGGATAATCCAGGATCTGGCAGCTTCTACACTGAGAGATCAAAGGACTTGGAATATGATATTCCAGAGATCAAAGGAGTTGGGATTAAAACCAAGAATCACCTACCCAGCAAAAATGAGTATCACGTTTCAGGGGAAAATATGGTCATTCAATGGAAAAGAGGACTTTCAAGCATTCTTTTTGAAAAAAGCAGAGTTGAATAGAAAATTTGACATTCAGATACAAGAAGCAAGAGAAGCATGATAAGGTAAACAGGGAAAAAAATCAAAAGGAACTTATCAAAACAACTATTTTAAACAATAATTGTAACTAATGAAACTTTTCTCAGTATGAGAATAATTGAAGGGAATAGAAATGTGTGTGTGTATATATATGTATATATATATACATACATACACATATATATGTATGTATACATGCATATATGTCTATATAGGAGGATATACGGGCATATGAATACATATGTGAGTGTGTGAATATATGTGTACAGGTGTACATAGAAAGAGGGCACAGGACCAATTGAATAGGAAGGGGTGATACTTAAAAGTTGATAGTAAGAGGTGAGAGAGGAATATAATAAGAGGAGATGGGGAGAGACAGAATAGGGTAAATTATCTCATATAGAAGAGGCAAGGCAAAACTGTTAGAATATAGGGGAAGAACAGGAAGTTAAAAGGGAACGAGTCAAGCTTATTCTCATTGAATTTGGCTTAGGGAGGGAATGACATACACACTAAATAGGGTATCTCACCCTTCAGGAGAGTAGGGGAGAGGGAATGAGAGGGGGGATGATGGAAGAGAGGGCAGGCTCTGGGGGTGGGGAGGGAAGTTGGAAGCATTCACTTCTGAAAAGGGACAGGATGAGAGTAGAGAATAGAACAAGTGGGAGGTGGGATAGGATGGAGGGAAATATAGTCAGTCTTTCACAATATACCCACTATGGAAATGTTTTGCATAGCTACACATGTACAACCTATATTGAATTGCTTATCTTCCCAGTAAGGGTGGGTGACAAGGGAGGAAGGGAAAGAATCTAGAATTCAAAGTTTTAAAATCAAATGTTTAAATATAGATAATTATTATTATTTTTATTATTATTATTTTTATTATCATTATTTTACATGTAACTGGGAAATAAGATATACAGGCACTGGGGCATAGAGATCCATTGTGCCCTACTGGAAAGTCGGAGGGGGGATGGGGGAAGATATGGGAGAGAGTAGATTGGAGGAGGGGATATTCAGTGAGATAACTGTTTTGGGGTGGTGGGTAGGTGAAAAATGGGGAGAAAATTTGCAACTCAAAATCTTGTGGAAATGAATGATGTAAACTAAAAAATAAAAAAAAGGAATAAGGAGACGGTGACACATTCAGGATTAGAAACAAGGATTGTTTACTATCTTTGATCTCTGTGCTCTATCTTTGAGTCTCAGAGAATTGATAATCTGGTTTCTGCCTAAACCTGTGAGTAATCTGAGCTATCTCACTGGGGACCTGACTGAACTGTTCAGATCTGGCAACTCAGTTCCTCCTCTGCTATCCTCTCCTCTTTACCTCCACATGGGGTATCATGCCCTTACCTAAGGATGCTCTGCCCAAAGAAGGTAAACTTTGATGACTGAAACATACCTTGAGGTTTACTGGCTAGATTTCTGGGTTTGTTTGTTTGTTTTGCTTTTTTGGAGGACGGCACAGCAATTGGGATTTAAGTGACTTGCCCAAGGTCACACGGCTAGTAAGTGTTAAGTGTCCAAGACCGGATTTGAATCCGGGTCCTCCTGACTCCAGGGTGAGTGATCTATTCACTGCACCACCTAGCCACCCCTTTTTAAAAAAAATTAACTTATTTTTATTTCTCAACATTCATTTCCACAAGATTTTGAGTTACAAATTTTTCTCCCGATCTTCCCCTACCCCCACCCCAAAATAGCAAGCCCACTGAATACTCCTCCCCCCAATCTTTTCTCCCTTATATCCTCCTCCATCACCCCACTAACTTTCTAGCAGGGCAAGACAGGCCTCTATACCCCAGTGCCTGTACATCTTATTTCGCAGTTGGATGTAAAAAATAATTTTTATTAATCATTAATTTTTAAAACTTTGAGTTCCACATTTTTTTCCCTTCCTCCCTCCTCACCCACCCCCACTGGGAAGACAAGCAATTCAATATAGGTTGTACATGTGCAGTTACCCAAATAATTTTCATAGTCATCATATTGTGAAAGACCAACTATATTTCCCTCCATCCTATCCTGCCCCCCACTTATTCCATTTTCTCCTTTGACCCTATCCCTTTTCAAAAAGGTTTGCTTCTAACTACCCTCTCCTCCAATCTTACCTCTCTTCAATCATCCCCCTTCCTATTCCCTACCCCTCTATTTTCCTGTAGGGTATGATACCCAATTGAGTGTGTATGTTGTTCCCTCCTTAAGTCAAATTCAATGAGAATAAGGTTGTTCCATTCCCTTTCACCTACCTGTTCACCTCCATTGTAACAGCTTTCTCTTGCCTCTTTTATGTAACATAATTTACCCTAATCTATCTCCTCCTTTCTCCTTCTCCCAATATATTCCTCTCTCACCTCTTAATTTTATTTTTTAGATATCATCCCTTCATATTCAACTCATCCTGTGCCCTCTGTCTAAGTATGCATATGCATATGCCCACACTCTCATATATATTTATACACACATACACCCTCCTATACCTACATATATATGTATGTGTACATATATATATACACATATATTCCCTTCAACTATCCTTATACTGAAAACAGTCTTATGAGTTACAATTATCATTTTCCATGTATGAATGTAAATATTTCAAATTTAATAAGTTCCTTCTGATTTCTTTTTCCTATTTACCTTCTCATGCTTCTCTTACTTATTGTATTTGAAAGTCAAATTTTCTGTTCAGCTCTGGTTTTTCATCAAGAATGTTTGAAAATCCTCTATTTCACTGAATGAATATATTTTCCCCTGTAGCATTATACTCAGTTTTGCTGGGTAGGCGATTCTTAGTTTTAGTCCTAGCTCCTATGACTCCCAGAATATCATATTCCAAGCCCTTCAATCCCTTACTGCTAGGAAGCTGCTAGGACTCATGTTATCCTGATTGTGTTTCCACAATACCAAATTATTTCTTCCTTACGACTTGCAGTATTTTCTTCTTGACCTGGGAACTCTGGAATTTAGCTGTAATATTTCTAGGATTTTTTTTGGGGGGGGGATCTTTTTCAAGAGGTGATCAGTGAATTCTTTCAATTTCTATTTTGCCCTCTGGTTCTAGAATATCAGGGCAATTCTGCTTGATAATTTCTTGAAAGATGGTATCTAGGCTGTTTTTTGATCATGGCTTTCAGGTAGTCCAATAATTTTTAAATTATCTCTCCTGGATCTATTTTCCAGGTCAGTGGTTTTTCCAATGAGATATTTCACATTGCCTTCTATTTTTTCATTTGTTTGGATCTGTTTTATAGTCTCTTCATTTCTCATAAAGTTATTAGCTTCCAATTGCTCCAATCTAATTTTGAAGGAGTTATTCTCTTCAGTGAGTTTCTCAAATTCCTTTTTTATTTGGCAAATTCAGCATTCTTCTCCTCACTGGCTTTTTGAGCTTCTTTTGCCATTTCAGTCAATCTATTTTTAAGGTGTTATTTTCTTCAGTGTTTTAGGGTCTCTTTTAGCAGGGTATTGAATCATTTTTTCATGATTTTCTTGCATTATTCTCATTTCTCTTCCCAATTTTTCCTCCACTTCTCTTACTTGATTTTCAAAATCCTTCTTGAGCTCCTCCATGGCCTGTAACAAATTCATATTTTTCTTGGATGCTTTTGATGCAGGAGTTCTGATTTCACTGTCTTCCTCCCACTCCATACCTTGATCCTTTCTGTCCCCAAAAAAAGGAATCTGTGGTTTGATTATGTTTCCTGGGTTTGCTCGTATTTCCAGTCAATTACTTGACTTTTGAACTCTCTGCCACAACAGAACTCTGCTTCCAGAATGTAGAGAGCTTTGTCCCAAATGGCTGAGGTTTTCACAGCTGCTGGAGTTATTAGTTAGGTGCCCTCTCTACAGACACCACAAGCTCTGGCTCACTGGTCACTCACCCCAGGACCACCACCCAAGACCGTGATCCAGATCCAAGCAGAATAAAGCAAGTGCAATTGCCCTCTGAATGGTCACTTGGTCCCCCTACAATCTGCAAGCCAGGAGCTCCTGAGAACAGCCAGGCAGTAGTGGCGGCACATGCCACTTCTTGCCCCAGGGTCAGGGGCTGGACCGAGCTCTGGGTCCCCCTGTTCCTACAAGGTTCCATACTGATCTTTTACTTTATTTTTGACATTTATGGGTTGATAATTCTGGAAACCACCACAGTTGCTGGTGATTCACTCTCCTGAAGTCTGCTCCAGGTCCGCCATGGGGCTGGGCTGCCCTGGAGCCAGGAATTGTGTGGTTCACGTGGGGCTGCACCCAGCTCCCAGCCTTGTGCAATAGATACTTCCTGTTGGCCTGATGGGCTTCTTTCAGGGTGAGCTTTGTTTCTCTTTGTGGATTCTATAGCTCTAAAGTTTGTTTAGAGTAATTTTTTTACATGTATCATAAGTGATTGGAGGTGTGCCCACACCAAGTTTGTTCTTCTACTCCACCATCTCGGCTCCACCCTCCTAGATTTCTGTCTTAAAGACCATGCCTTAAATACAATTCACTTCTCCCAGTTAGATTTTTTTTTTTATTAATGGGGACATCCTTTGACTCACTTCTTAAACAGCCCTAATCACTGAATGCGTGATGCCTTAGTCAAAGTGAGAACTCTGAAAGACCTTAGCTTAAAAAGCCAAGGTCTTCCACTGCAACTTGGGCAATCTCCAGTTGTCCTGATCTATATCTGACCACTAGACCTGCATGGCTCCAGAAGAGAAAGTGGAACTATGTCCAAAGGACTATAAAATAGTGCACACTCAACAGCTGGGGAAGGGCTGAATAAGCTGTGGTACATGATTGAGATGGAATAACATTGTGCTACAAGAAGTTATGAAAAAAAAAATTTCAGAAAATCTTGGTAAGAGTCAGATGAGGTTATGTAAAGTGAAGTAAACAGGACCAAAAGAACACTGTACACAATAATGGTGATTAAGTGTTATTCTGATCAGTACAATGATTCAAGATAATTGCAAAACATTCATGATGAAAAATGCTATCCACCTCCAGAAAAAGAATTAACTCTGAGTGCAAACTGAAGTATAATTTCCTCACTTTATTTTTCTTACTTTTTTTTGTCTTTATTAGTTTGTTTACCTTTAGTTTACAAGATTCAATTCCACAAACCATTGAGTTTCAAATTTTCTCCCTCTTCCCACCTCCTCCCCCCCACCTCCATGGTGGCATGCAATCAATTTCCAATTCTTTGCCACCACAAAAAGAGCTGCTATAAATATTTTTGTACATATGGGTCAGGGGCTGGACCATGTTCTTCCTTCACCCAGTTCCAACAGAGTTCCCCACTGACCTTTTACTTTCTCTTTAGTGTTTATGGGTTAAGTCTGGAAACCACCACAGCCACTGGTGATTCACTCTCCCGAAGTCTGCTCTGGTCAGGATGGGCCACTGGTTGGGGCTGCCCTGGGTCCGGGCCCATGCCACTCACACAGGACTGTGCTAGGCTCCTAGCTTGGTGTAATAGACCTTTCCTGTCAGCCTGCCAGGATGTCCTAAGGGGGAGATTTGTTTCTCTCTTTCACTTTGTGGCTTCTGTAGCTCTAAAATTTGTTTAGAGTCATATTTTACAGGTATTGGAGGTGGTTGGGGCAGGAGCTCATGCAATTTCCTGCTTTTACTCCTCCATCTTGGCTCTGCCTGACAATACATTTCTTTTTTAAAAAAGAAAAAAGTTTTAAAGTTCTGTGTAAATATCTACTGTTGTTAGTATCAGCATCATACCCTCCAGGAAGTTATGTTCTTTTTTCCATATGGTCCCTAGGTTCTGCTCATATGCTTTCCTTTTGTTAGTGGTCTATTGTGTTGTTATTGCTTCTTCCTTTCTGTTGCCATGTAGTTGGTGTACCCACTCCTTCCATCAGGTGAATGAAGAAGTGGGAGACTATCTGTGATTAAAAATTAAGCAGAAAGTCAATGTAGATACCACCCTTGTATATTCCAACTGATCCCCATAAATTTACTCCACCCTGTCATTCTCATTCATGCCTTTCCATAAATCCTCATCCAAGGACAAATCCTGCTTCTTCAGCATGTATGGGAACCTATTAGGGTCTAAGTGTCCATCTGTACTACTGTTGATTTACTTTATCAACTGAATATGGAGGAATAGTTTGAATTGTCATAAATTTGAGAATAATTTTAATGTCAGATTTTTGTCAGAAACATTTATGGAAATACTTCCCCCATTTCTTTACTTTCTATTCTCATTGCATTTCTTTTTCTTGTGCAAAACTCTTATTTTTATTATTAAATCATTTGAAAATGTTTCCTACGATTACTGATAGGGCAGCTAGGTGGAGGAATGGATAACAGATTTGAGATGGAACTGGAGTCAAGAAAACATGAGTTCTAAGGCAGCTAGGTGGCACAGTGAATAGAGCACCGGCCCTAAAGTCAGGAGGACCTGAGTTCAAATCCTGCCTCAGACACTTAACATTTACTAGCCATGTGACCTTGGGCAAGTCACTTAACCCCAATTGCCCTGCCCTTGCCCCTCCTAAATGCAAAAAAAAGAGAAGAAAACCTGAGTTCTGCCTTAGAAACTTACTAGCTGTGTAATGATGTGTAATTCACTTTACCACTGTCTAGTTCAGTTTCCTCATCTCTAGCACCTACTTCCAAAGGTTGTAGTGAGGATAAATTCAACAATATGTGTAAAGCACTTCACAAATCTTAAAGCTTATATAAATTCCAACTGTTGTTAATTTTCTTTGAACTTTTCATTAATTTTGATCTTTGTTCTAACAAGGCAGTGTTCTGGCTATACACAGAGAGCTGACTCAGAGAAGACTCCCACATTAGAAATAGCTTTTTCTTCTGCATTAAAGTATTTTGAGCTTCTTTTATCTTAATATTTAATTTTTTCACAATTACTTGTAGAGGGGCAGCTAGGTGGCATAGTGATTAGAGCACTGGCCCCGGAGTCAGGAGGACACAGGATCGGTTCTGGCCTCAGAAACTTAACACACACACACACACACACACACACACACACACACACACACACACA